>NC_057396.1:46752337-47097376 GCF_019320065.1 Cervus canadensis | reverse complement strand
GAGATCTAATCTTACTGCATTGTGGTCAGAAAAGATGACTGGAATGATTTCAATTTTTTGAATTTACCAAGGCTAGATTTATGGCCCAGGATGTGATCTATTCTGGAGAAGGTTCTGTGTGCACTTGAGAAAAAGGTGAAGTTGATTGTTTTGGGGTGAAATGTCCTATAGATATCAATTAGGTCTAGCTGGTCCATTGTGTCATTTAAGGTTTGTGTTTCCTTGTTAATTTTCTGTTTAGTTGATCTCTCCATGGCTGTGAGTGGGGTATTAAAATCTTCCACTATTACTGTGTTACTATTAATTTCCTCTTTCATACTCGTTAGCGTTTGCCATACATATTGCGGTGCTCCTATGTTGGGTGCATATATATTTATAATTGTTATATCTTCTTCTTGGATTGATCCTTTGATCATTATGTAGTGTCCTTCTTTGTCTCTTTTCACATCCTTTATTTGAAAGTCTATTTTATCTGATATGAGTATTGCAACTCCTGCTTTCTTTTGGTCTCCATTTGCGTGAAATATTTTTTTCCAGCCCTTCACTTTTAGTCTGTATGTGTCTCTTGTTTTGAGGTGGGTCTCTTGTAGACAGCATGTATAGGGGTCTTGTTTTTTTATCCATTCAGCCAATCTTTGTCTTTTGGTTGGGGCATTCAACCCATTTACATTTAAGGTAATTATTGATAGGTATGGTCCCATTAAAATTTACTTTGTTGTTTTGGGTTCACGTTTATACAACCTTTCTGCATTTCCTGTCTAGAGAAGATCCTTTAGCATTTGTTGAAGAGCTGGTTTGGTGGTGCCGAATTCTCTCAGCTTTTGCTTGTCTGTAAAGCTTTTGAATTCTCCTTCATATCTGAAATGAGATCCTGTTGGTACAGTAATCTAGGTTGTAGGTTGGTCTTTTCATTACTTTCAAGTATGTCCTGCCATTCCCTTCTGGCCTGGAGGGTTTCTATTGATAGATCAGCTGTTATCCTTATGGGAATCCCTTTGTGTGTTATTTGTTGTTTTTCCCTTGCTGCTTTTAATATTTGTTCTTTGTGTTTGATCTTTGTTAATTTGATTAATATGTGTCTTGGGGTGTTTCGCCTTGGGTTTATCCTGTTTGGGACTCTCTGGGTTTCTTGGACTTGGGTGGCTATTTCCTTCCCCATTTTAGGGAAGTTTTCAGCTATTATCTCCTCGAGTATTTTCTCATGGCCTTTCTTTTTGTCTTCTTCTTCTGGGACTCCTATGATTCGAATGTTGGGGCGTTTCACATTGTCCCAGAGGTCCCTGAGGTTGTCCTCATTTCTTTTGATTCTTTTTTCTTTTTTCCTCTCTGCTTCATTTATTTCCAACATTTTATCTTCTACCTCACTTATCCTATCTTCTGTCTCCGTTATTCTACTCTTGGTTCCCTCCAGAGTGTTTTTGATCTCATTCATTGCATTATTCATTTTTAATTGACTCTTTTTTATTTCTTCTAGGTCTTTATTAAAAATTTCTTGCATCTTTTCAATCTTTGTTTCCAGGCTATTTATCTGTAACTCCATTTTGTTTTCAAGATTTTGGATCATTTTTATTATCATTATTCTAAATTCTTTTTCAGGTAGATTCCCTATCTCCTCCTCTTTTGTTTGACTTGGTGGGCATTTTTCATGTTCCTTTACCTGTTGGGTATTTCTCTGCCTTTTCATCTTGTTTAGATTGCTGTGTCTGGAGTGGGCTTTCTGTATTCTGGAGGTCTGTGGTTCCTTTTTATTGTGGAGGTTTTACCCAGTGGGTGGGGTTGGACAATTGGCTTGTCAAGGTTTCCTGGTTAGGGAAGCTTGCGTCGGTATTCTGGTGCGTGGAACTGGATTTCTTCTCTCTGGAGTGCAATGGAGTGTCCAGTAATGAATTTTGAGATGGGTCTATGTGTTAGGTGTGACCCTGGGCAGCCTGTATGTTGACGTTCAGGTCAACCTGAACGTTCATAGGTCCCCTATGTTCCTGCTTTGCTGGAGAATTTGCGTGGTATGTCTTGCTCTAAAACTTATTGGCTCTTGGGTGGTGGTTGGTTTCAGTGTAGGTATGGAGGCTTTTAGACGGTCTCTTATTACTTAAAGTTCCATGTAGTCAGGAGTTTTCTGGTGTTCTCAGGTTTTGGGCTTAAGTCTCCTGCCTCTGGATTTCAGTTTTATTCTTCCAGTAGTCTCAAGACTTCTCCAACTATACAGCACTGATAATAAAACTTCTAGGTTAATGGCAAAAAAATTCTGTCCCGTGAGGGACACCCAGAGAGGTTCACAGAGTTACATGAAGAAGAGGAGAGGGAGGAGGGAGATAGAGATGAGCAGGAGGAGAAAAGGGGGGACTCGAGGAGAGAGACAGATCCACGCAGTTGTCTGTTCCCAGAGTGTTCTCCGTAGCCCAGACACCCACAGAGATTCAGAGAATTGGATTGGGAAGAGAAGGGGAAAGGAGGAAATAGAGGTGTTCTGAGGTAGAAAACGGAGAGTCAAGATTGGGAGAGAGTAATCAACACACTCCTGAATAAAAATGGGAACTGAATATTGGATTCTTAAATGTCCACAATTTATATCATATACTGAAAAACAAAGATTAAAAATCTAGAGTAGATGTTAGACTCTTAAAAATACAATATTAAAAACAAAAACCAAAACACAGAAAAAAAATTTTAGAAATATATATGAAGTTCGGTTTAAAAATAGGGCTTCTCTTTTTTTTTGTAAGGTTATAGTGTAATGAAAATGAAAATTAAGGAGTAGTAGAGGAGTAATAGAGGGCTTTAAAAGGAAATAAGAGAAAAAGAAAAATAGAAAATAGAAGAGAAAAAGAAAAAAAAAAACAAGAAAAAAAATTTTTCCTAATTAAAAAAATCGTAAAAATCTATGAAAATGAAAGTTAAGGAGTAATGGGGGAGTAATAGGGAATTTTAAAAAGAAAATAAAAGAAAAAAGAAAAAAAAATTTTTTTTTTTTTAACTTAAAAAAAAAAAAAAAGTAATATATCTAGGAATTTCTCTGGAGCTGTTGCGGTCAGTGTGGGTTCGGTTCAGTTTCAGATAGCTCCTCGTTCCAGCTTACGCTTCTCGATATCTACAGGCCCCTTCCAGTGTAGTTGGTGTTATCTACAGGGATTTTAATCTGTTGCACCGGTCCCTTCTGAAGCGGTTCCCTTTGTCTATTTGGCTTCTGTTTGCCGGTCTCTTCAGTGCCTAATTTCCGCCCTGACACAGGCGGTCGGAGGTGGACTCTTATTCAGGTAGCTAGTTCCGTCGCGCTGCGGGGAGGGGCTGGCGCTGCTTTCCCCGTCTACGCTGCTCAGGCTCCCGGATGTTATATATGGAGCGGGCCCTGCGCTGTGCGAGGTTCCAGCCCTCAGGTGTTCCACAAAAGCGCGGAATAAAAAGCTGCACCTGCTTTTTGTGCCTGTCCTCAGGCAGCCAGGAGCTTGACGGGCGCACTCTCCCCAGGTGCAGCGCGCCTTCTCCCCTCTGCGGTCCCAGTCTCAGTTTCCGCCCGCGCCAGTCGGGTGCGTGCGCCTTCTGCCCTCTGCGTCCCCAGCCCCAGTCCCCGCCTGCGCCAGTCGGGTGCCTGCGCCCTGTGTCTCACCGCGACCCTCCCGGAGGATGTCGACCATCCAGAATCTCAGGAGGTCTTTGATTAGAAACTGGAGGCCTGTTTGCAGTGCAGTAGGGGATGCGGTCCTTGGGGCCGAGGCTGCCCCTTTCCCCTCCCCCCTGCCTCCTGCGGGGCTGGGCCTGCGAGCTCTTCTCTGGACTTGCTCGGTCCCTTTGTTCTGCGAATGGCCGGCAGTGTGTTCGGGTCGGTTAATTATCTCTCTCTCTCTTGCCATCCCACAGTTTAAGTTGGTAACTCACAAAAGCTCCCTCCAATTGTCCTCAGGGCACTCAGGCCCAGTCCTTAACCCTAAGCAATGCCGCTGGCTCCTCTCCATTCTGCCCCCACTTGCTGGTGGCGGATGCAGGCGTCTGGGGTACTTTTCTGCTGGGAGTTGCTTTTAGGCACGTAATCTGTGGGTTTTATTTATTCTTCCCCTCCCAGTCAGGTTGCCCTCCGAGATTCAAAAACTTCCCCCAGACCCGCCAGTGCGAGGGTTTCCTGGTGTTTGGAAACTTCCTCTATTAAGACTCCCTTCCCCAGATGGATCTCCGTCCTTAGCTCTTTTGTCTCTCTTTTTATCTTTTATATTTTTTCCTACATCCTTTCGAAGACAATGGGTTGCTTTTCTGGGCGCCTGATGACCTCAGCTAGCGATCAGAAGTTGTTTTGTGAAGTTTGCTCTGCGTTCAATTACTCTTTTGATGAATTTGTAGGAGAGAAAGTGGTCTCCCCTTCCTATTCCTCCGCCATCTTGGCTCCTCCGAGCCCACAGCTTAAATAAAACTCCCAGACACCTAGTCTCTCCAGGCATTCTCAGAGCCCACAGCACCAGGGGAAACACCCCATCGACTAACTTAATTCAGTATGTTAGGGTTGGCAGTAGACACCTCGTGTGCAGGCGCAGAGAGGTGTGAGGCAGCCTGCTCCATCCAGAGGACTACAGCCTTTCAGTAACTGCAGAGGGAAGGTGAGAACAGAATGGTGGAGGTAGGTGGGTGAGATAGACAGGGGCAGGTTAGAATGCCAGGCAAAGGAGTGTGGATTTATTTGCTGGAGAGTAAGAAGCCTTCAAAGACTTTAGGCAAGAGAAAAGCATGATCAAGTTTTCCTTTTATAAAGCTCCTGTAGGCAGCAGTGAGCAAATGGACTAGAAGGAAGAAGAAGGACCAGCGATGAGACTGTTAAAAGAGTCCAAGTGAGGGCTGGGGAGACCTGCTCTACAGCAGGGCCATTGGATAGAGAGAACTACCAAGTGCGGAGACAGGGAGGGGACAAGGGTGACCAGCGGAAGCGTCTCTGGTCTGGTGACCCATGGGTTCTTCTGCTATCAGCTGAGGCAGGGAACACAGTGGGGTGAGCAACAGATTGAGGAAGGTGAGGAGCTAAGTTTTGGAAGTATTGAAAATGAAATGCCTGGGATACAGCCAGATGGAGATGTCCAGGAAGTTGCTTGTCGTAAGTGCAAGAGAGGTCTGCGCCCGAAGTAGGCTCAGGAGTGCTTCAGCACAGAGACAGTAACAGAAGCCACAGGAATGGACGAGATCTCTCCCTGATGAGAGTCTGGTAAGCAGAGAAGAGCCTTGGAACCTCTCCGCAAAGACTCAGAGAGGGAGTTGCCAGAGAGTAGGAGGCAAACAAGGAGAGTGGTTCAGTGAAGGAAGGGCAGAGGGGACACAGGCGGAACAGACACAGCCCCTGCCTCAGTGCTCGGGAGTGAGGGGGAGACGGGCAGCAAAAAACAGTTCGGCCACTGTGGTGAGTGCTGCCCTAGGATCAGTAGGACTAAGGGGCAAAGAGAAGCGTGCCCCCCCACCCCAGATCCACCCATTCCAGATCTCCCAAGCTTAGGCCCAGAAAAACGGGAGCCCTGGCAAAGCTCTCACCAAGCAGAGCTAATGTAGGTCAATTCCCAGTTGACCCCAGACCTATAGCACAAGGCAGAAGTCCCAGGAAGCCCACCCTCTGCTCCTCCCTTCAAGGAAAGAAACAGGGGGCCTGTGGGGGAGCAGCCCCTGTGACTCCGCAGTGAGCATTCACGTCTCACCCGCGTGCGTGCACTCCAGTTGGGAGGCGGGTCAGCCACAGCTCCCTCTTTGGGACACATTTTATTGCCAAGAACTCTGAGAAGGAGGTGCAAACATTGAAAGTCACCCTTGGGTCAGTCATGCACTGCACCTGCTCCCCTCGCCCATCCGGGACCCATCCTCAGGCCCCGTTATGAGCAGAGCTTTGATCTCTCAGAACGAAATGGCCGCTGGTTATTGCTCTGGCCAGTACAGCCGTGTGTGCGTTCAGTCCTCAGGGATGAGCACTGCGAACACAACGGGGTCATCCGCGCGCACTTGGGCACATCACGCACACACGCAGACCTGGTCCCCAAACTAGAATTGTCCTCAGTGGATCTGTCGTGTTGTAACCCGTAAGCAGGGGGTGAAGTGGCGAGCTAATGGCCAAGCTCAGGGACATCTGCTTGTACCCTTCCTTCTCCTCTTCCCACTCAAGGCTGGGACGGGGGAGTGACCAGGACTGGATCTCAAGGCCCCCTTTGAATAGACGCCCTTGGAGCTAACACTTCCTGAGAGGCCTGTGCCACAGGCCAGCATAAAGTGAGGCAGAAAAGCACTTGGTACCATGCCCAGAACACAGTAGGTGCTCAGTTAATGCACATGCCTTTCTTTTTTAGCTGTGAGAGCTAGGGCTAGTCTGCCTTTGCACCTGCTTTAGAAGCAAGGGCTGACCTTGAGTGAGGGCCTCACCACCAGGGAAAGGAATATACTTAAGAAGGAATGGTTACCTGAGGCTGCGGCAGGGCCCAGCATCGCTGGCTTGGGCAGGCCCCTACAGGCTGTCAGTGACCTTTCCCTAGAGCCATGTTCTCAGAATTGGCAGGAGCTATGCTTTATCTGCAACCCAGGTGAATTCCCAAGAAGGTCTACCTGTCCCCACACCTGACCCCAGTAGCTTAGCTTCTCTCCAGTCAGGATCAAAGGATGTAAACTGAATGTAGAAGAACTCTGAGAAGTTTTTATTTAGGAAAGAAAATTTCATGAAGCCTCCTTTATCCCACACTGTTGGTATGGCCCCAGGAGCCTGGTGTACAGTGAAAGGGGTGCTGGGGTCAGACCATTCAGTAGAGTCTCAGCTGGACTGTGTTCCAGCTGTGAGACCTTGTACAAACTAAGCTCTCGGAGCCTCAGTTTCTTTGTAGGGGTGGTGAGGATTCAAACAGTCTGCAGGCAAGTGCTGAGGACTGCTCTATGCCAGGCACTGTTCTAAGACCCAGTGAGAACAAGAACCAGACCCTGCCCTCACAGAAGGCAGTGAGCAGGGCACTGGGGGTGGACGTGGATGTGCCCATCACATCAGACTCCACCAGTTCCTCTCAGCAGGGCACTGATTATTGCTTTTATATGTCACTGTTGTTCTTTAGTTGCTAAGTCATGTCCAACACTTTTGCAGCCCTGTGGACTGTAGCCCACCAGGCTCTCTGTCCATGGGATTTCCCAGGCAAGAATACTTGAGTGGGTTGCCATTTTCTTTCCAAGGGATCTTCCCAACCCAGATCAAACTCACATCTCCTGTGTTGGCAGGCGGATTCTTTACCACTGAGCCACCAGGAAAGCCCCTATGCTTCTTTACAAGTGACTGCAAAGTGCTGTTGTACCATGAGAGCCTTGAGGTTTGCTGAGTGGGCGGAGTTCCTCACCCTTAAACTGAACGGCCCCGGACAACTACACTTTTCTAGTTCTTCTGTCTCTTCCCTCTACTGTTGCCCCTTTTCTTTTTCCTTGGTGCATTTGCCTCTAGTAAAGATGCTTTCTTCTAAGTCACTTCTAGAAAAAAAATGAAAGATTCCAAGGCAACTTCCCACGTTGATTAAAGGAAGGACATTATTTTTTATCCTAGGCCAGAGGATGGCTCCAAAGATGCAGAGATTATACCTGTTTCAATTCATTTATCTGGTCTTCAGAGTGGCCCCGTAGAATACGCTCTGACCTCCTGTAGCAGCCTGCCTTCCCTTTGTCATAATGCCTAACCCACTGAATTCTGACTGCTTGTTTCCTGGCCTCACTCCTCTAGACTGGAGCGTGTCAGTCTCTGCGAGTCCCCAGTGCCCCAGAGCTCCACCCGCAGCAGGCCTCCAGGAGAGTGTGCTGGATGGCTGCTCGTACAGTCAGGCTGGCTTCTGGGTGCCCTGAGAGATGCCAGGCAGTACATGCAGTCTCACCTGGTGGCTCTTGAGCACTGAAACCGAGGTGTGAGAACAGTGCTCAGAGACCCCAGAGGAGGGAGCGCTGACTGCCAGGGGGAGAGGGTTCTGGAGAGACCTCCTGGAAGAGGTGCCCAGCCTTACCACTCCCTGACCACGCAGCCGCTGCTCCTTCCCAGGGCCGGCTGACAGATGGAAAAGGCAAGACCATTGACTGCAAGGACGCCATCTTCATCATGACCTCAAACGTGGCCAGCGACGAGATAGCACAGCATGCACTGCAGCTGAGGCAGGAAGCTTTAGAGATGAGCCGTAACCGGATCGCCGAGAACCTTGGTATGACACGTGGCCCACACTCTCTGGGCAGACAGTCAAGTGACACAGCTGCCACACCACTCTGGGGAGAAGGATTGCATTGCGGTCCCAGGGCAAGATGAGGGTCCTGGCTGGCATCTGTCCCTCACTAGCCCTGACCAGACACCAAGCACCCAACTGGGTAGTGGAGGGAGGCCAACAGACAGTGTCCCTACTTCCTCAAGAAAGCCCCAGGCCTCTCGGGTGACAGGAGGTCTCCAGACAGAGGGAGGGACAGAGCCACCCAAATGTGTGGGGCCAGGAAGAGGCCAGGGTCTCAGGGGACTGAAGGGATGTGCACTTAACAGGGAGGGACACTTCAGTGCAGCAAGGGGATGGCAGGTCAGAAACCTGGAGGTGAGCACGGCCTTTTTCAGCCAGGGAGGCTTCCTGCATAGCTGGGCCCTGGAAAGTGCTGGAAAGGGGAGTGTGTCAGGGTGGACACTGTGTCTGTCAGCCTTCTGTCTAGGATTGAACTCTCAAGCCCCCTTCTTACAAGTTGGGGGTCAAGTCTCGGTCCTGACTCTTCTCCTCTCCGCTCCCCTCCTTCATACAATTCCTACCGAACGTGAGCACTGGAAGGGCCTGGAAAGTACGCAGTCCAGCCCTCTGATTGTGCAGGTGATGAGAAGGCCGAAGCCCAGAGGGCCTGAGATGTTGACCAGGATCACACAGACTGTCAGGGGCAAGACCAGGCTCTTTTTATGGAGCCAAGGTGCAGCACAGCTCCCAAAGGTCCCAGGTGTAGGGAGCAGGCAGTTTATGTTTCTCTCTCCACAGGGGACGTCCAGATCAGTGACAAGATCACCATCTCAAAGAACTTCAAGGAAAACGTGATTCGCCCCATCCTAAAAGTAAGAGTTCCTTGTCCTTCTTGCTGGAGCCTCGAGTTGGAGAGGATCACCTTAGCCATCGGGAAGATGTGGAAGCCCTCCCACCCCTTTCTTACCCAGTAGGGTCTACTAATTCCTTTACCCACTCTGGGTCACTAAGCTCACCTTATCCCTAACCTGGCCCTGCAGGCTCACTTCCGGAGAGATGAGTTTCTGGGACGAATCAATGAGATCGTCTACTTCCTCCCCTTCTGCCACTCGGAGCTCATCCAACTCGTCAACAAGGAGTTGAATTTCTGGGCCAAGAGAGTAAGAGCAGGGACTGCCCATGGGTTGGGGGCGGAACATCTGGAAAGCCCTGGGCCACATGCAGACATGCTGCTGTCTGACCTGTCCCAGGCCAAGCAAAGGCACAACATCACACTACTCTGGGACCGCGAGGTGGCGGACGTGTTGGTCGAAGGCTACAACGTGCACTATGGCGCCCGCTCCATCAAGCATGAGGTGAGTCCTGAGAGAAGTGAGGCACCTCCACACCTCTCTCCCTGGTGCCCCTAGACCCATTCGCTGGGCTCCCAGCCTGTCCAGGCAGGCTGGGGTTGTCCTTACCAGAGCAGACGCCCCTTCAGAACCAAAAACAATATAATCAAGTAAAACCCCTGTCCAAGAGGGTAAATGAGATTGAATCCTTACCAGCGTCAGGGAACCGGGGCTGGGAACCTCAGAACTGACAGTACTGACTTGTTAGTACTGTCCTGCAAGCTCGTGTTGTTAGCCCTTTGCAGATGAAAAAACTGAAGCTTTGAGTAAGTACTTGCCAAGGCAGGTGACAGAGCTGGGCCTCCAGGCTTTGGCAATGACGACAGCTTCCCCTACCGCCTGCAGGTGGAGCGCCGTGTGGTGAACCAGTTGGCGGCTGCCTATGAGCAGGACCTGCTGCCAGGGGGCTGCACCCTGCGCATCACTGTGGAGGACTCGGATAAGCATCTGCTCAAGAGTCCTGAACTGCCCTCACCCCAGGCCGAGAGGCGTTCCCCCAAGCTGCGGCTGGAGATCATCGATAAGGACAGCAAGACCCACAAATTGGACATCCAGGCACCACTCCACCCTGAGAAAGTGTGCCACACCCTCTAGCGTCTACCTACCTGCCCATACATGCCCTCAACACCTAATAAAGCCCCCTTGGCTGTGGCATGGTGACCGACCTACCTTCCCCTCCTGCTTCTCACCCCTCTCCATCTAGCCTAAGGCCTGTTACCTCCTCACAGCCCCTGGAAGATGCCTTCTCAGCCCCACCCTCGCCCCTTCGTTGTGGGCCGCACGTGTGCTCTCAGGTCTCTGGGAGGGGAGCTGCTCCTCTGTCTGCTTTATGGCAGGGAGAAGAGGGAGGTCCCTCATCTCTGTCCTTCAGCGTGATCCTCATGTCCCAGAGCCTCTGGAACTTTATCATGTTTTCTGGAAACTCAGAAGTATGGCAGCTGAGAACAGATCTGGCTGGAAGAAGACAGGGGCCAGGCTGTGACCTGCTACCCTCTGCTGGCTCTCATGCTACTGAGTCCCCAGAATGTCTCCACAGGGAGCAGAGAAGTCAGAGGCCCAGACACAGAGCTTCTGCATTTAAGCCATTGCTTCCTCTTTCCCATGCCCTAGAATTCCAAGGGGAAGGGACTCTCGGAACCCTTCCCCCTTCCACTGCCGTGTCATGGCTACTATTCCTCCCTGCCCCACGTTCAGGGGTCAGACCAGACCACGTCTCTCCAGCCTTAGAACTAGGCCAGCATAGGGCATCTTTAGGAAGAAGGCTGGGTCCTACCCAACCCTACACAGGGCCTGGACAGAAGAACCAAATGACCAAACAAGCTTAACTCTGTGAGGCCTCCTGCAGGAGACCAACAAAATAGACAGTGGAGAACTGTAGGGGGAGGGATCCTGGGGTCAGGCTGTACGCAGATGGCCATGGAGTCTGCCTCAGCCCCATGTCCTCAGTACCATGGTCCTAGCTAAGTGAACATGGGATGGACAGCTGCCTCATGCAGTCTGCAAGTTAGTCACTAAACAGAGGGACTGCACACCATCCCCCAAGGCTCTCCACACACCAGGCGTGTTCAGCCCCAGCTTAATTAGCAGGGCACAGCAAGGCTTGGTACATACATCCTTGAGAACCATCTGCAGTAGCCACCATTGAGGACCATGCCATCAGCCTCCCCTGAAGGGTCGCTTTGGAAACCCTCCTTTGGAGTCAGAAAGTCTCTTCCAGGAAGCAGAAAATGGGGACAGGAATCACAGTCCCTCGGGTGACGGAGGAATGTCGTGATATGGCAGGTGGGGGGCAGCCGGAAGCTGGAACTTGGGCTCCAGCAGATGCTGCAGCAGGCATCATCCAGCCCCTCAAGGAGCTGTCTGCCGCTTTGTACCTCAGTGACTGCCACTCTTTGTTTATTTATTAGCAGCAGTTTTTTTTTTTTTTACTTCTTGTTCTGAAATAATTTTAGACTTACAGGAAATTACCACAATAGTAGAGTTCCATGCACCCTTCACCAACTTCACCAACCATCTGTTAAAAATTATTAAATTATTAAAACCAGGAAATTAACATGATATGGTACTACCAGCTAATCTCTAGGCATTCAGATTTTGCCATTTTCCCCACTGATGTCCTTTTCCTGGTCCAGAATCCAGTTGAGGATCCCGTGTTCCATCTTGTTGTGTTTCCTTTATCTCCTTCAACCTGTGACAGTTCCTCCATCCTTCTTTGCCTTTTATGACCTTGACACTTTTGAAACCTCCAAGTCAGTTAAATTTGTAGAATGTCCCTTAATTTGGGTGTCTGCTGTTTTCACATGCTTAGATTGAGGGTCACCATTTTAGGTAAAACTAGCCCTCAAGTGATGCTGTGCCCATCCTTATAACCTAGAGCAGGTGATACATGCTGAGGTGGTGTATACCAGTTTCTCCACTGTAAGATTACTAATTTTCCCTTTGAAATGAATAAGAATCTCATGGAAAGATAGAAACTATACAGATGTCTTATTTATCCATAGAATTTTGCCTGTTGATTTTAGCATCCATCATGTAAATGTAAACATGTTAGTCACTCAGTCGTGTCCAACTCTTTGTGACTAGCCCGCCAGGCTCCTATGTCCTTGGGAATCTCCAAGCAAGAATACTGGAGTGGGTTGCCATTTCCTTCTCCAAGGGATCTTCCCAACCGGCTCTTGCTTTTAACAAACATTAATACTATATTTGCCTAATGATGACATTGTTTTCTTATTCCATCTATATGTATTAATTGGTATTCTTCTGTAAGAAACAGCTGTCTCTTTTCTCCCATTTATTTATTCAATAATTTACCTGTAAGTAAAACTAATGAATATTTGTTTTGGTCTATGGGTTGTAGCCTATCAATAATACTAATAGAGTTTATTTCGTTGCTCATATGGCCTAGATTTGGCCATTGGGAGCTCTTAAGTTGGCTCCTGTGTTGTCTCAGTGTTGCCCCATCATTTTTTTAGTATTACCCTATTTTCTGGCACCACAAGGTGTTCCAAGGTTACTTACACTTTTCTTGTACCAGCCCTGACTTCAGCCATTTCTCTAAGCAATTCCTGATTCCTCTTATTTGAGAATGGTACTTAGAAACTAAGGTGGTATATTCAGTGCTTCTGGAGTGTCATTGCTTCTAGGCCTTTTCAGCACACAAAGCTAGGAAATAAATATATGTGTATATGTTAACACATGTATCACACACAACTGAACTTATTACTGTATCTGTCCATCTGTATATTATTAAAAACCATGAGTCCATGTTGATGCCTACAGTTCTAACCCAATACCACAGGGAGGGCCTGTGACTTGCTGTTATTATTAGCACTTTACTATTCATTCTCTGCTTCTTCCTCTCCTGCTATCTCTGTTTCTTCTCTCCTTCTGTTTTCTGTTCAGACTCCCATAGAGGCTCTAATTAAGTCAGCCAGTGACCATCCTATATGGAGCACTCCTGTTGGTTAAAGTTCTTATGCCCGACTGTCAGTCTCTTGGTTTAGTCAGCTGTGGCCAGGACCAGCAGACATGTAACTGAAAACCAGATAGCTTTTATACAGGAAAACCCAGTGCCACCTTTCTGAGAAGAGAATAAGGGACAGAGTAGACCCTCCGATTCTGAGAAGCTTGAGGATCACTTCTAGAGACTCAGCTAGACCTTGTAGGTGATGTTGGACCCCTGCCTTATACTTTCATAGCATCCTCGACAGTATTCAGCTCAGTTGTGTTACTTGTTCTGTGTTTGCCTTTGTCATTAGAGTGTAAGATCCAGAAGGGCAGATACCCAATTCTACTCACTGTCCTGTTCATAGAAGTTGGCACAGAGCAATCACATGATGGCTGCTACAGGTGTTTGGATGGATGGGTGGGCCCTGGAGCAAGCACAGATCTTCACAGTCAGGCCCAGGACACAACAGTATCCTGTGTTCATGGAGCGAACATTTGTCATGTGCTTGTGGCCAGGCAGCAGAACTTGAGTGGATAGGGCAAAGTAAGACCCCAGATACCTTACTAAGTATCTAGAAATACATGAGGCTGGACTTGGAAGTGAAATATCTTCATTGTTCAAAAGGAAAAATTCAAAGGTACATAGTGATTGTTTTAGGAATTTAGGAAAAAAAAAAATTAAACCATAGGAGAAAAGATAAAACCTGAAGTTAAGTAGGAATGCAAAAAAAAAAAAAGGATAAGTAGAAAATGATTCTTTTTCTATATATCTATAAAATAGATAAAATCTTCTCAGCCTGATAAAGGGGAAAAGCGGAGGGGGACGAGATCAGACATAATCACATATGTGGAAGAGTTTTAAATAAATTTAGGATAAGTCTGTAGCCACAATTTTAAAAACAGCAGATAGATCATTTCCTAGAAAATACTGACCCAAGATATAGTTTGAATAAGCCAATTAATTACCAAAAGAACCCGATAAACTGCCAAAAAAGAATGCCATAGCTAGCGTATTCTCATCTATGACTATAGGTGCAAAAATTCCAGATAAAATTAAGTTGAACTTTACAACATGATTACATAAGGCTTATTTCAGCAATACAAGCTTCTATGTCAGGAAATTTACTAATACAATCCAATATATTAATCTAAAGAACATGAATATTATTTAAATGTAGATTAACATTTTCTTATTTTGATAATATTTCTTAAGATATCCTTGTTTTTAGAAAATATAACATTGAAATATTTAAAGATAAAGACAATTGGCAAATGTTTCAAGAAACTAAATTATACACATACACATGCACTTATGTATGTATACAAGTGTGTGTGCTAAGTTGTTCAGTCGTTTCCAACTCTTTGGAAACAACTAGAGCCTGCCGGGCTCCTCTGTCCATGGAATTTTCCAGGCACGAATACTAGAATGGGTTGCCATTCCCTTCACCGGGGGATCTTCCTGATCCAAGGATCAAACCCGAGTCTCCTGCATGGGCAGCCAGATTCTTTTACCACAGAGCCACCTACACTCATAAAAAAATTACAGAATGATTAAACACAAGTCTTGTCATTGAGGAAATCTGAGTGAAGGGTATACAGGAATTCTTTGTATTGTTTCTGCAACTTTTCTGTAAGTCTAAAATTATTTCAGAATGAAATTTTTTTTAATGAAAAACATTTTATCGATATGTACTGAAAAAACATTTGACAAAATTTTACAGCTTTAAGTATGATTTGATAAACCTCCAAGTAAAAGGAAAAGAAACTGTTCATCGAAAACCAATAGTAAAGTCTGAAATAAGAGTCAACATTTGAAAACTGATGTGAAAATTCAGTTGAAAATAATTAGGCAAGAAAAGTAAATAATTGATATATGTATTGGAAAATAATAAATTGTTTTGCTGATATGTGACTGTGTGTTTAGGAAATCTAAGAGGCTCTAAGTAAAACCTATTAGCATTATTGTGGAAATTTGGTAAGTGTCTGAATAAAAGATAAATGTACAAAAATCAATAGCTTTTTTCTATTCCAGCAGTAATCAACTAGGAACAACAACAAAAGTATTCCATTAACAGTTGAAATAAATAGGTATATGTATTTGCTCATATACACATAAAGTAACTCTGGAAGAGAGAATAATTGGATAGAGAGGAAACAGCAATGGAAGGGTAAATTAACTGTATTTTTTTTATAATTTTAAATTAAATTTTGAACCTTATTAATGTATTACCTGTTCACAGTTATAAAATACTAAGAATAAATTTAACAAAAAAGGAAAATCATATTGAAGGGCATAGAACATGATCTGACAAATGAAAAGACAAATCAGATTCTTGGAAAGAACCTATATAATTAATATACAATTCAGAACTACTGTTTTCTGGGTCTAGGAGATACGAGTAGTAGCCTGTCAATTACTTCAGTTTCACCTGGCGAGTGTGCAAACTAGAGGATAAGTAAATATAACTACTATCACTGTATACCCTAAATAGAATTATAAGAGAATGGAAAGAGATGCATTGGTATCTGTTTCTGGACTGCAGAGCCTGTATGTAACTGGAGAAAAGGAGAAAGTGGTGGGAAATGCTAGAGAGGCAAGTATCCTGACTTTGCAGTGCCTTGAATGCCATACTAAGGGAATGAAACAGCCATATTGGTATTTTTAAAAGAATCTTTTCATTGCAGTATGCAGAATGTTTTGGGGTGACTTCTAACCAATAGACAACAGAGTAGTCCCAGGCAAACTTCCTTCCCACATCAAATATAGAAATATTGAATATTATGTAGCCAAAAAAATTTTTGACACACAACTGAACTTGAAACTGAAAATGGGAAGTCCCAAGGTGCCAGAAATGAACGGGAACCCAAAAGTCAGAGGATGTGTGAGAGTCAAGGTCAAAGAGTTCATCGAGACTGGGGACCCACCTATTGGCTGAGTGCTGGGCCTTCACCACTGAAACAGGAGTCTCAAAGGACCACTTCCTTGTGAAATGAAGACCAGAAAAACACTGCTCCTTAACCTGGAGATCAGTACTGAAATACAAGAAAGTCTAACATCACTCAGGGTTATAAGTAGAAAGACTTATCTACAAACAAACTAATATATTTGCCATTTGTGAGAATGGTCCAAATTCACAGTACCCAAGTGTTACTACAATGTCAAGATGAAAAATTAACAAAAATGCAGTCCTGGGCTATAGTAGGATCCTTTGGAAGCAAACACAAAACTGTTCAGTAAGGATATTCTTGTAACCAAGTTTTCACAAAGGAACCTTTGGGAAGACAAGTCCTGTTGAAATGAGCATACAGGGAAAACACCCTCAAACAAAGGAGCAGAAGAGAAAGGAAAAAAAAAAAAAAAAAAGCAAACCACCATGAAGGAGAAGAAACTTAACAGATGCAACCAGTAGAAGAATCTGTGATTAGTGATTTTTGGGCTCCAAAATCACTGCAGATGGTGATTGCAGCCATGAAATTAAAAAGACGCTTACTCCTTGGAAGGAAAGTTATGACCAACCTAGACAGCATATTAAAAAGCAGAGACATTACTTTGACCACAAAGGTCTGTCTAGTCAAGGCTATGGTTTTTCCAGTAGTCATGTATGGATGTGAGAGTTGGACTATAAAGAAAGCTGAGCACCGAAGAATTGATGCTTTTGAACTGTGGTGTTGGAGAAGACTCTTGAGAGTCCCTTGGACTGCAAGGAGATCCAACCAGTCCATCCTAGAGGAGATCAGTCCTGGGTGTTCATTGGAAGGACTAATGTTGAAGCTGAAACTCCAATATTTTGGCCCCCTGATGGGAAGAGCCGACTCACTTGAAAAGACCCTGATGTTGGGAAAGATTGAAGGCAGGAGGAGAAGGGACAACAGAGGATGAGATGATTAGATGGCATCACTGACTCAATGGACATGAGTTTGGGTAAACTCCGGGAGTTGGTGATGGACAGAGAGGCCTGGTGTGCTGTGGTTCATGGGGTTGCAAAGAGTTGGACACGACTGAGTGACTGAACTAACTGTGTGATCCTAATTGATTTAGATATGAAATAACAGAACCATTAAGTACTGAATCTCTAAAGATCTGGGTCACCTGCTGGGCTCTAAGGAACTGCCCTTGGACAGGGGGAACACCCCTTCAGTGTGGGGTAAGAGGGCAGGTGCCAGTATATCACCTCCAGGGCCACAATCAGAAATAAGGAACGCACCCTCCATCACATTCCTGAAACTGCCCACCATCCTCCAAGAGTCATTCCATTCCAACCCCAGTATGCCTCACAGGTTTGTCACAGTAATTTCAAGAGTTCTGAACCTCAATGGTCATCTGTACCATCACCTCATCACATAGTGTTCCCTTTCCCAACACTTCCCTGTGCCCCCCCAGCTCTTCCTGCGATCAATAACTTTTTTTTATGTAAGCGTTTTGTTGGAATGTTTGTGCCATCTCTTCACCATTTCGTCGTCATTGTTACTGAAGTATAGTTGATTTACAATATTGTATTAGTTTCAGGTGAGCAGCAAAGTGATCTGTTTATACCTGTGTATACATTTTTTTCCAATTCTTTTCCATTATAGTCTATTACAGGATATTGAATATAGTTCCCTGTGCTATACAGTAAATCCTTGTTGTTTATTTTATACATGGTAATTTGCAATTGTTAATCCTGTACTCCCAATTTATCCCTTCCCATGCTTCCACTTTGGTAATCATAAGTTAATCATAAGTTATTTTCTATGTCTGTGAGTCTGTTTTTATTTTGTAAATAAGTTCGTTTGTACTTCTTATACTCCACATATGAGTGGTATAATATTTATCTCTGCCTGACTTACTTCACTTAGTGAGGTAATCTGTAGGTCCATCCATGTTACTGCGAATGACATCACTTCATTCTTTTTTATGGCCGAGTAATATTCAGTTGTATTTATATACCACATCTTCTTTATCCATTTCTCTGTTGATGGGCACTTAGGTTTCTTCCATGTCTTGGCTATTGTAGACAATACTGCTATGAACATTGGGGTGCGTATATCTTTTGAAATTAGAGTATGTCTTTTTCAGATGTATGGCCAAGAGTGGGATTGCTGGATCATATGGTAGTTCTATTTTTAGTATTTAAAGAACCCTCCATACTGTTCTTAGTGGCAGTATCAGTTTACCTTCCCACTAACAGTATAGAAGCGTTCCCATTCTAATAATTAGCAGTGTTGAGTACCTTGTCATGTGCCTGTTGGCCATCTGTATATCTTCTTTGGAGAAATGTCTGTCTGGATCTTCTGCCCATTATTTTTTATGATTTGTGTGTGTGTGTGTGTGTGTTATTGAGTTGTATGAGCTGTTTGTATATTTTGGAAATTAAGCCCCTGTCTGTCACATCATTTGCAAATACCTTCTTCCAATCCGTAGGTTGTCTTTTCATTTTGTTTATGGTTTCCTTTGCTATGCAAAAGCTAATAAGTTTGATTAAGTCTGATTTGTTTACTTTTGCTTTTATTTCTATTGCCTGGGAGACCTAAGCAAACACTGCTGTGATTTATGTCAGAGAATGTTTTTCACCTTGACTGTCCCCTGAAGATATTGTTTACTCTGGCTGTCCCTTAAGATGCTTCTTCCCCTGTCGCCCTCTTAGACAGAAGCTGCTTTGATGATCAGACAGGCAGCAAGTGAGCCCCCTCTGCTCCTCTGTGATTATTGCTCGTCCTTCTTCCTAGCTTTTTTTAATTCAGCAGGTGACTGTTCAAGCCCTTCTGTAATTGCCCTGTCTACTGATCTCTCAACAGCTGTCCCTCATACAAGGAAGATCTTGGGCCCCATATCACTTTCTCCCTTCCTCAACACATGCCATCATTCTTGGTGGCTTCAGCTTCCCATGAATGATTTATCCAAAACCCTACTTTACTCACATTTAGTGATTTTTTTATGCCCCTGCCCACCTCAGTCACTTGTATCATGGTCACATCTGAATTTTATCAACAGTAACTGTATTTCCTCCAAAGCCCCCATCCTTCTCCAGCCAATCTAGTATCCTAAGTAAATAAAGAACTCTTACAACTCAACAATAAAATGACAATTTAAAAATAGGAAAACAGACATCTGAATAGACATTTCTCCAAAGAAGGTACACAAATGGCCAATAAGCACATCATTAGCCATCAAGGAAATGCAAACCAAAACCATGAGAGATTTCTACATGCCGACTAGAATGGGTATAATCAAAAAGATAGACAATGACAGGTATTGGTGAGGAAATGTCTAGATAGACAAAAGAGACAGAAAGTAGACTAGTGGTCGCCTGGGGCTGAGGGAACAGGGGAAGGGGAATAACTGATAATGGGTACAGGATTTCTTTTGAAATAATGAAAATGTTAGGGAATTATATACTGGTGATGGTTGTACAACTTTGTGCAATCGCTGAATCATACGCTTTTTCAAAGGGTAAATTTTATGATGTGAGTTATCTCAATTTTTATATCAAAAGATTATACATTGATTTTTAAAAAGTCTTTTAAAATAATTTTGTTGTTTGTTTTTTGGCTGCGCTGGGCCTTTGTTGCTGCACACTGGCTTTTGCTAGTGGTGATGAGCAGGGGCTGCTCTTCACTGCAGTGCATGGGCTTCTCATTGCAATGGCTTCTCGTTGCGGAGCATGGGCCCTAGAGCACATGGGCTTAGTTGCTCCCTGGCATGTGGGATCTTTCCAGAACAGGATTGAACATGTGTCCCCTACATTGGCAGATAGATTCTTAACCACTGGACTACCAAGGAAGCCCCTAAAATAAGTATCTATAATGTATCAAAGTTAAAGGTCAAGAGAATGAGAAGACAAGCCAGAGACTGAAAGAAATATTTGCAAAACATATCTCTGATAAAGGACTGGTGTCAAAAATATACAAAGAACTCCTAAAAATCAACAGTAAGAAAATGAACAACCAGGTTACAAAATGGGCAGAAGATCTGAACAGATACCTCTCCAAAGAAGATATGTTAATGGCAAATAAAAATATAAAAAGATGCTTAACATCATATGTCATCAGGGAAATGCAAGTTAACCAGTGAGATACCACCACACACCTCTTAGAATGGCCAAAATCCAGAACACTGACAATACCAACTGCTGACGACAGGGGAGCAAAAGGAACTTTCACTCATTGCTGGTGGGAATCACAGGTGTACAGCCACTTTGGAAGACAGTGGCAGTTTCTTACAAAGCTTTACTTTTACCATACAATCCTATAATCATACTCATTGGTATTTGCCCAAAGGAGTTGAAAACTTTATAAAAACCTGCACACAAAGGTGTATAAAGCTTTATTCATAATTGCCAGAACTTGGAAACAGCCAAGATATTTTCAGTTGGCAGATGCATAAGCAAACTGTGGTACATCCAGACAGTGAAATATTATTTAGCACTACAAAGAAATGAGTTGTCAGAGGAGAGGGATAGATTGGGAGTTTGGGATTGACATGTATGCATTGTTTTATTTAAAAATACTTCTCCATGAAAAAAAAATTTATAGAAAATAAGCTATCAAGCCAGAAAAAGACATGGATTCATAAAACCCTAAATTCATATCACTAAGTGAAAGAAACCAATCTGAAACAGCTACATACTGTATAATTCCATTCTGGAAAAGGCAAAGCTACTGAGAGAGTAAAAAAACTTTAGGGTTGCCTGAAACTTGAGTGGGGAGCAGCGATGAACATGTAAACCCAGGGAGTTTTTAAAACAGTGAAATTATTCTGTATGATAATAATGGGTACTTGACATTAAACATTTATTTGTCAAAACCCGTGGAATGGACAAGAGTGAACCCTAATGTAAACTATGAAATTTGGTTGATAATGATGTGTCCATACTGGTTCATCAGTTGTAACAAATGTACCATTTTGATGGTGGTGTTGATAGTGGGGAGACTTTGGGGCAGGGCTGGGCAGGTGTGAAGTGTGGGAATTCTGTATTTTCCAGTCAGTTTTGCTGTGAATCTAAAGCTACTCTAAAAAGTAAAGTCTATTAATTTTGAAAAGCAAAACCACATGTTAATAGAGCTGTATCAAAGAAGTCAGGATTGATATTTTAAAACATCAAAATTACAAAACTGTCTTAGGGTCATCCTCCACTTGATTTCTGCGGCTTCTCTGGGCATACTTAGACACAGAATAGATGCTTACCTAGTGCTTGCTGGAACAGCAAATCACTCAATAAGCTTTCTATGGCATAATTTCATGATTTGAGATTTTATCTTTGGTAGCTTCTTCCCGTTATAATAACTACTTATTCAGTGGCCTTTTTCTGGCAATTAAATATGTAAAAGAAATATAATCTCCTGATGACTAAAGCATACAGCTTAGTCCTCACAGTGTGGCATTTAGCATCCTCAGAGCAGTCTGAGAGGCAGAAGCAGCACTGTCTTGTGTGACCTAGGTCTCAGAGGTACCACACCATTGTTTCTACCATAGTCTTGCCATTAAAAGTGAGCTTTCTATGGAAAACAGGATGGAGGGGCCTCAAAAAATTAAAAATAGAACTACCATATGACCCAGCAGTTCCACTTCAGGGTATTGATATTGAAAAGATATATGCATCTCCATGTTCACTGCAACATTATTTACAGTAGCCAAGGTTAGGAGATAACCTTCCTGAGTCTACTGATGGACAAATGAATAAAGAAAATGTGAGCTATAACCACACCCTGGAATATTAGTCAGCCATTTTTAAAAAATGAAATCTTGCCATCTGGGACATGAATGGACCTTGAGGATCTCACTTATATGTGGAATCTTTAAAAAACAATAACAACAACAACAAAAGTTATGGATACAATGGAACAATTTGGTGATTGCCAGAGGCATGCAAGATATGGGAGGTGGGTGAAATGAGTTAATGGGGTCAAAAGGTACAAAATTAGTTTCCAGTTAAAAAATAAGCCATGGGGATATAATATGAAAAAAAAATGTAACTCTTTATGGTGATGGATGTTAACTAGATATTATGATCACTTTTGCAATATATACAATTGAATCATTATGTTACACACCTGAAACTAACAATGTTATATGTCAATTAAACTTCAGTACAAAAAAAGCAAAAGAAAAAATTTTGAATTGCATCTTGTACCCAGAAAAGAAAGTAACATACCTCTACTTCTCTCCTGAACTTGAGAGGAGGGGAATTAAACTCCATCTTCTAAAACAGCAAAGAATTTCTATGCATATCTTTAAACTATTGTGCATGCCTGTCTGACTCTTTGTGACCCCATGAACCAGGCTTCTCTGTCCGTGGGATTCTCCAGACAAGAATACTGGAGTGGGTTGCTATTTTCTTCTCCAGGGGATCTTCCCAACCCAGGCATCAAACTCAGGTCTCCTGCTTGGCAGGCAGATTCTTTACCACTACGCCACCTTGGAAGCCCAGAAGGCAATAGAGTGACACCTTTATAAAGTGCTAAAAAAAGAAACTGTCAACTCAGCATTCTATACACAGTGAAAATGTCTCAACAATGAAAATTAAATACTTTTTCAGATAAATGCAGGTTAAGAGAATTCATTACCATTAGACTTGGATTACAAAAATATTACAGAAAGTTCTTCAGGAAGATGGAGTGTGATATCAGAGAGAAGCTTGGATCTACATAAAGAAATGTAGATCTCTGTAAGTGGTTAAAATGTCGGCAAGGTCTGGCCTTGTTTGGACAATAATTCCTACTGCTTTCCACTTTACTTGGAAGGACCACACAGCTTTGGAAGCCGAAACAGATGAGTGTGCTAATGGTCTCCAAACAGGTAAATGCATCTTTGATTGGGTAGGATCTCTTCTCTGTGACCCAGGGAACCTTTGGCATGGTAATTATAAAACCTCACTAGGGACTTGAATTCTCTTGGAATGATGGCGTCACTGAAATCATACCCCTTCCAAGAAGTCTCATCAAAGAATTAGAAGTTTCAGTAATGGCAGATCCCTAGGTGAAGCAGAAACAATATAGAAAACAATAGGAAAACTTTCCCCCCAATCTATGATATCTCGAGAGAGAAAAGAGAATATAGCCATGAAATGAAAACAAGATCCTTCTTTTAAAAGTAATAACAGAAGAGAATAACTTCTGGAATTTTAATTTTTTTAGTCCATAAAATAATTGGAAGATAAACTTGAGAAAATCTCCCAAAAAGTAAAACAAAAAGAAATGGAAAATGTGACAGGACATATAAAGTTAGAAAAAGCAATTAAGAATGCCCAATATCCGTCTAATAGGAGTTTTAAAAAGAAAGAAGAGATTAAGTGAGGCAGAGAATATTATCAAATAAATAGCACAAGAAACTGTCCATCGCTAAAGGGCATGAATTTTTAGGCTGAAAGGACCCACCAAGTGACCAATGGTTGAAAACAGATTCCTACACAAGCATATCACCATGAAATATCAAAACCCTTAGAGCATGAAGATTCTAAAAGATTCCAAAAGAAAAATAAATTCACATACAAAGAATAAGGAGCCATACTGACATCCCTCAAAAGCAACATAGGAAGCTAAAAGACAGTGGTGAAATTATGAGAGAAAATTATTTTCAACTTAGAAATACAAACCTAGCCAAATTATTAATCAAATGTAATGGTCCTGTAAACATGTTCAGATATGCATGGGTCTCAAAAAATATTCCTACCTTGCACCCATTCTCAGGAAGCTACTTGAGGAAGTGCTCCATTAAAACAAGGAAATAAGATAAAGAAAGTCAGAGAATTCAAAAAGCGGGGGAGCTGGCCCAATAGATACACAAAGGCATATCGCAGGACAAAGCTCTATAGAACAACAGCTAGTCCAGATTCATGCAGGAGGACAGAAGGTATATTAGCTTTTTCTATGTAATAAAACCTCTAAACCTCAGGGGTTTACAACAATATTTTTCATGTTCATGGCTCTGCATATTGGCTAGGGTTCAATCAATACAGCTGTGCTCAGGTGGGCTTACCTCTAGATTGAGGTTTAGGTTCAAATCTTCTCCCCATGTTTTCTCGTTCTCCTTGAACCAACAGCTATCCAAACCATGTCCTTTTCATGATGGTTTGCGAAAACTCAAGAAGCAAGCCACATTACACAAGCACGTTGAACTTTTCTGTTCCCCTCATGTCTATTAAAATTTGTGAGCTAAAGCAAGTCACAGGGCCAAGCTCAACATCAATGGGACAGGAAAAGATATTCCTCCTACTTTGCGAAAGATACTGCAAAGTCACATGGCAAAAGCAGAGGTGTATAATTCTCTAACTGGAAGGAAGTGAGGGACTGGGAACAGTAATCCAGTCTGCCCCAGAAAGCTCCAGGAGAGAGCTCTCCAGGAAAAATAATAATAATAATAATGGGATTGATAGAAGACTTGACATGTCTGACTGTGTGGAAAAGAGGATCTCCAAGAATTTGACAGTTTCTTAGGAGAGTGATAGTGATAGAGGCTTAGGAAGCTAAGCAAAAGAAAAACAGGTTATTATTGGGATTTCCCTGATGGTTCAGTGGCTAAGGTTTTGTACTTCCAGGGCAGGGGGCCCAGATTCCATCCCTGTAGATCTCACATGCACAACTAAGAGTTCACATGCAGCAGCTAAGATCCTGCATGTTGTAATGAAGAGCGAAGGTCCTGCATGCTGCAACTAACACCCAGAACAGCCAAATAAATAAAAATAAAATTTTTTTAAGTAGGCAATTATTACTTCTTGGAAAAGCGAAAATTCATACAAGGAAATTAATCATGGTACATATTTTATGCATACATAACAGATAAAAAGTTTAACCAGATGTTGACATAACTAAAATTTGTGTGCAAATGCATTTTTTTCAACTACAGTTTTTCATGTACTTCAAGACACATATGTTATAAAAACTGGAATCTGAAAATCTGAAATCAAGATCCTTCAAAATCACTACCAGCCAGGGAATGGTTGTGACATAGATGTTATTGCCATGTGCAAACATGGTAGCTGTTTCTAGTGGCATGACTGGATAGCTGCCACTCCTGGAGATTTCAGTCCACACAGCATGTCAGTATTATCTGAGGAAAGAATGTAAGTCCGAGTTTTCATTTATACTTTCTGGAAAAATCAAGAAAGCGCCAATATCAGAACTTGCAGAATGAAATGTCAATGGTTTGGAAGAAAATTACTGATGATTGTAGATCCCTCTCTTTAAAAATCCTATATCACCAATACTCTTGAATTTTCAGAGTATAATATTGTGTTAAAGTAATTGCATGTGGGCATTGACATATTTAAAGCAAAAAATGATTCAAGAAATGGGACTCTGACATAAAGAAGTGTTAGAAATACTTAAGCCAATTATTTTCTTATATTTTTCTTTTTATTGCTCGCAAGCACCAAAGTATATAATAAATTATACATCTAAAATGTAAAAGATCTCTTTCAATAAACATAAAAATTCTAAGGGGTAAGAAAACATTGTGGTTATTTTGGTTATTCTTTTTCTTTTTAGTGGTATATAAAGGTGTAACTTACAGTCAGTGGTGTCCTAGATTCCGTGAAATATGCCATATTGGAATGTTAGAGAGAGACTGGGGCCTTCGGTGGTGTAAGTTATAATTATTCATAGTAGGAAGCCAGTAGTCTAAAATCAAGACATCACAGAGTAAACATTATACTGGAAGAACGCACTGTCTGAGATAAAATCCCAGCTCTGGCATTTACTAACCATGTGACTTTATGTAATTACCGAATCCCTCTGTGACTCAATTTTTCTCATCTCTAAAATAGGAATAGAAATAGTGCCTACCATATAAGGTGATTATAAGGATTAGACAGTGCATGCAAAGCACTTAGGATCCAGCCCGACCCATTGCAAATGTTAGCTAAAATTGTTATTTATCTAAATGTATGGAGATCAATACCAAAAGATACAGCTAAAATGATTTAGACAGTGGGTTCTGGGTTCTGAGACTAGAAGTGGGGAGAGAAGAGAAGTTTTTCATTGTGTCTTGATTGGTTTTTAATTCTGTACTTTTAATTTGATTAAAATTTTTTTCTTTGTTTCAGTTTTTATAAAATAATTATTAAGAATACACATGTAAGTCGGTCACAGACCTAAATGTAAAATACAAAACTATATAACTCATAGAAGATAACATAGGAGAAAACTGAGGTGATCTGGAGTTTGGCAGTGACTATTTTTGTTTGTTTGATTGATTTTGGCCATTCTGTGCCACTTGCAGCATCTTAGTTCCCCAACCAGGGATTGAACATGGGCCCCTGAGTGAAAGTGCTGAGTCCTTACCACTGAGCCACCAGGGAGCTCTCAAATGACTTTTTGGATACAACACCAAAAGCACAATCCATGAAAAAAAAGAGGAAGGTAGACTTCATTAAAATTAGAAACTTATGCTCTGCAAAAGAATGGAAGAACAAGCCACAGCCTGGGAGAAAATATTTGCAAAACACATATCTGACCAGTATTTAAAATATGCAAATAACCCTTAATAATAATTTTTTAAAGCCTCATTTTAAAATAGGCAAAGGGTCTGAACAGACATCTCACCAAAGATGATGTATCAAATATCAAACACATGAAAAAATGCTCAACATCATGTTACTAGAGAATTGCAAAGTAAAACCATGAGTTACCACTACCCATGTACCAGAGTGACTAAAATCCCAAACACGGACACACCAACTCTCTAAGACATGCAGGGTACCTAATACTTCCTGCTGCCTAGATTCTGTCTGCATTTTATCATAACCATAGTGGACTGGTGTAATGTCTCATGGCATGCTAAGGTAATCAAAGTCTCTGTGGACTGAACTGTGGCCCAGAGGCAAAGTTAAGGTGGTCCTGAAGCAAAATGGTGAAGAGGTACTTCTGCCCTTGCCAGGTTGAAACTACTCTTCGCCTTCTTAGCTTATTGAAATAGGGGAAAAACATTTACAAGTTAATAACTTGTTTACAGGTGACAGAGGCTTTATTGCTAGGCTCTTTGCTCTAGTAAAGAAATCATACCTGGGACAGCAGTACAACTGGAGTCATCACGTGTCTTAACAGTTCAGTAACCCACTGTCAAGCGAGTTAGGTAGGAAGTAGGTAAGTAACAGAGATCACCACCTATGAATTTTCAGGTCTTGGATGGTTACTGAGTCTTGCATTTCCCCCAACAATGCATCATTACTTTTTGCTTATAGTTTTGATAGGAAGCCCCTTCTTTTTAATATTTATTTATTTGGTTGCCTAAGGTCTTAGTTGTGGCACACGGAATTTTTGTGGTGGTGTGAGGACTCTGTAGCTGTGGTGCCAGGGCACAGTAAGTTCAGTGTGTAGGCTTAGTTGCTGCATGGAATGTAAGATCTTAGATCTGTGACGAGGGATGGAGCTCACATCTCCTGCATTGCAAGGCAGATTCTTAACCACTGGACCATCAGGGAAGTCCGCCAGCCCTTTCAACCATAATAGCCATATTTAAAAAAAAAATAGCCATACTCCCTGAACTAGAGAGACATATTCTACCAACTTCTGTCCTTAGTCTATACACCCTGGAACTAGAGAAATCATGGGGCTTAAGGGCTTTACAGACTGAACAGATGGTGAAGTAAATGAGAATCAAGTCAATTTACCACTTGTCTCCACTCTGCACGGTAGGCCAGGGTGCCAACTACAGTCCCAAATAGCATTACAGCCAGCGTCAACAATCCCAGTGTCACAGTTTTTCTATTCATTTCCTAAGGCTGCCCTAATAAAGTAACACAAGCTCAGTGACTTAAAACAACAGAAATTTATTCTCCCACAGTTCTGGAGGACAGAAGTCCAAAGTCAAAGTGTCGGGAGGGCTGGTTCCTTCTGAGGCTCTGAGGGGCGTCTATTCCATGCCTCTCTCCTAGCTTCTGGGGGTCACCAGCAGTCCCTGATATTCCTGGGCTCACAGTTGCATCACTCCAACCTCTGCCTCCATCCTCACATGGTGTCCTCTCTGTGTGTCTCCAGAAGGACATCAGTCCTACAGATGTCCTCTTCCTAAAAGGACATCAGTCATTGAATTAGGGCCCACACTAATTCTATACGACCTCATCTTAACTTGATTACGTCTGGAAAGAACATATTTCCAAATAAAGTCACCTATTCCGAAGGTACCTGGGTGAAGTCTTCAACATACCTTTTTGGTGTGTTTTTTTTTTTTTTTTTTTAAGGAAAACTGTCTTTTACTGAATTGTCAGTCTTTGGGGTTTTTTTAATTTTTATTTATTTATTTGGCTGTGTCACGTCTTCTTTGTGGCAGGCAGGATCATCCTTGAGTCCAGTGGGATCTTTTGATGAAGCACATGGACTCTCCAGCTGTGGTGCCCGGGCTCAGTAGTGGCAGCACACAGGTGGGCTTAGTCCCTCTGCAGAATGCATGGTCTTACTTCCCCAACCAGGAATTGAACCCGAGTCCCCTGTGTTGCAAGGCAGATTCTTTACTACTGGACCACCAGGGAAGTCCCACGGTACATCTTTTTACCAGACATAGTTCAACCCATAATTTACCCGGAGAAATGATTACAGGTCCCACTAGGGAAATCTACAGGAATATATAGACAGATATTTATACATCTCACCTAAGCATATTTGCTTTCATTTCATTCAAGGGACTCTAAGGCTGTGAACTAACCCAGGCCTGGAAACTGGGTAAGAGATCATAACTCTCCATCTTGTCTTAAGCTGTCCCTCTGTTCACCAGTTCCACAGGACTTTTGGCTTTACAAATCAGAATATTAGTGAACTACCCATATTCTTTGGTCCTATATGTAGTGTCTCCCTCGAGCATCACAGGCCTGCAGAACCAGTTGTTGCAGCACTTTCCAAAGATGCCAACACTCTCATAAATGTATTTCTCAATACCTTGGTGAAGAGAATATCATCTGGGCCCTCCAGGGGATGGAATTGGGGGTAGATAACTTATAAACCTAGAAGCAGAGGATTATAAACCAACATTCCCGTCTCCCAAAGTGTTTGAATTCTTTCTTCTTCACTATATCAAAAGATTCCCAATTTCATTTAACTTCATCAGTGAATCCAGGTGTCAGTCAACCAACTAAAAAAAAAAAAAAAACACTACAACACCACAATTAAATCCATTATACATCCACCAGGATGGAAAATATTAAAAAAGACTAAGACTATCTGACTTTCAAGAGTATGTGGGGAAAAAAAAAAAAAAGTATGTGGTGCAACTGGGATTCTCATACACTATCAGTAAAAGTATAAAATGGCACAACTCCTTTAGGAAAAGCTTTGGCAGTTTCTTAGAAAACTAAATATACATCTACCCTATGACTCAACATTTCCATTTCAAGAGGAATGAAAAAATAGATCCACAAAAAAAAAACTGTACATAAATATTCATAGCAACATGATTGATAATAGTCCCAGACTATAAATAACCTATATGTCCATCAAAAGAGAATGGCTATACACAGTGCAGTATTATATTAGTTGGCTGCTGCTGTGTAACAAATAACCCCACCACTTAGCAGCTCAAAATAACATTCATTTCAGCTCACAAGTCTGTATTTCAAAGTCTGGCACAGTTCTCATCTGCCAGAATGTGGCTGGACTATCATTGGCTTTGGATTTCAGGGTGTCAGCTGAGTTGCATTCCTTTCGGGGGGCTCTGAGGAAGAATGCACTCTCAAGATTATTCAGGTTCTTACTGAATTCAGATTCTTGGGACTGAAGGACTGAGGTCCTGTTTTCTTACTGGCTGTCCGCTGGAAATCACTCTCAGCCCCTAGAGATCACTCACATTCTTTGCTATATGGTCCCTCCATCCATAAATGAAGAATCTTCCTCCTGTTATTAAGGGTCTCTCATGCTTCAAATCTCTCTGACTTCACTGTTTAAGACTTCTTGACCCAAGTGTAAAAGGTTCATGTCATTAGGTCAGATCCATCCATATAATCTCCCTTTTAAGAGTCAAATGTGCTGGGACTTCTCTGGTGGCCCAGTGGTTAAGAATCTGCTGAGCAATGCAGGCGATATGGGTTGGATCCCTGGCTGGGGAACTAAGATCCCACGTGCTGTGAAACAGCTAAGCACAAGTGCTGCATACAGTGAACCACACGCGCGGCAGCCCGTGTGCCACGACTGGAGTCCATGTGCTGAAACGAAAGATCCCCCGTGCCACAACTAAGACCCGACACAGCCAGACAACTCAATGTAAATATTTTTTAAGAAAAGGAAAGTAGGACATTCCTGGTGGTCCAGTGGTAAAGAACCTGCCTACCAATGCAGGGGACACAGAGTCGATCCCTGGTCCTGTGACATTCCACGTGCTGTGGGGCAACTAACCCACACACCACAACTACTAAAGTCACGGCTCTCTAGAGCCTGCACTCTACAACGAGAGGCCACCACGAGGAGAAACCCACTCACCGTGACTGAAGAGGCGCCTCTGCTCACTGCAACTAGAGAGAAGCCCACACAAAGCAACAAAGACCGAGTGCAGTCAAAAATAAATAAATAGCTTTTTTAAAAAAGTCAAATGTAAAAAAAAAAAGTCAAATGTGCTCTATGACAACCTAATCTTGGGGGTGCTATCGCATCATCTTCACCATACTAGAGACTGTACCAGGAGGCAGGAATCTTGGGAGACATCTTAGAATTCTACTTACACAGGAATTACACTACTCAGCAATGAACTGTCGATACACACAATGTGGATGAATCTCAAAAATACTATGCTGAGTAGAAGAAGATTTACACAAAGAGTACTCAGAGGAATTCAAGAACAAGCAACATTAATCTATAGTGGGAAAGAATCAGAAGAGTGACTGCCTCTGAGGGAGTGGGCTTGGGGTTGATTGGAAAGAGGCATGAAGTTTTCTGTGATGATGGTAAGGGATTGGGCTACACAGATGGATGCATGGGTCAAGCTCATTGAATGGTACACTTAGCTTTATGCATTTCATTATGTATGAAAATTTTATCAGAAAAATTAACAATATTTTATCTACTTAATGACACGCATGCTGAAGTGTTAAGGGCCAAATGTACAAATGTCTGTAACTTACTGTGAATGTATCAGAAAAATACAACAGATTGACAGATGGATAGAAGAATGGAGAGATGGGTGGACAGGTGATGTAATAAGATGTTGCTGCTGCTGCTGCTAAGTCACTTCAGTCGTGTCCGACTCTGTGCGACCCCATAGACGGCAGCCCACCAGGCTCCCCTGTCCCTGGGATTCTCCAGGCAAGAATACTGGAGTGGGTTGCCATTTCCTTCTCCAAATAAGATGTTAGACTCTAAGAAAAGATAAACTCATCTTTAAAAAAAGAAAAAAGGCAATTAGAGCTCCCAGCTGTTATAATCAGCCCATGGAATCCAGGCTCTCTGGTAAGTGCACTCATATTGGTCAGTTCAGCCTAATCTTAAATTAGGTTCACCCTTGGTCCTGTACTCTCAGAATCCATTCCTACATATATTCGCCAGATTTTATTGAAAAATCTTTAAATTCTTTTGGTGGGAAGGACTTCTTCCCACTAAATTTGACCTCATATGTGACTCTGATGCATGTCAGATCTGATTCTGATCATGAGTGTGGAGACAGTTAAGTCAGTGGGATGGGGCATGAGGAGACTTGGCTTCCTCTTACACATGATTCCCCACAGGGAAGTCTACATAGTCTTCAAACAAGTCAAATGATCCCATTAGACAGGGAGAGGGTGCTATAGTCTCTGGCTATCTTCAGCGGGAAGTTGGGGTTGTAACAGAGATCACTAGCTGCCTGCTGTGGCAGACGGCTTCGGACATGACTCCCTGAGATCCCTGCCTCCTGATGCTCAGGCCCTTGGGTAATCCCCACTCCTCACGTGTGAGCAGTAACTTGCATCTTAGGAAGAGAAATGGCCAAAGTGACAGTATGTCATTTCCAAGGGTAGGTTCTAAAAGGCTGGCTTCAGTCTTGCTGGCATTTCTCTGACTCTTACACGTTTGCCCGATGGAGAGGCTCACATGGCAAGGAAACAAGGGCAACTTCTGGCCAACACAAGTAAGGCCTCAGCTCTTCAGACCAGCATCCCTGGAGGAAATGGGTCCTGGTGACAACCATGTGAGTGAGCCTGGGAGAAATCATTCCTTAGTCAAATCTTCATTTGAGATTGCGAATCTGGCACTTAGATTGCAGCCGTGGAGGTGGCTCTGAAGCTGAAGACTCAGGTAAGCCATGCCCAGATCCCTGACCCACAGGAACTGTGACTTAATAAGTGTGTGTTGTTTTAAGCTAATAAGTTTGGCGTGATTTTTTAGGCAGCAATGGATAACTAATACAGTTGCCTAATACCCATTCTATCCTTACTTCTCAGCAATAAAGACTCTATTTTTATTTGTAATACTAATATACATAGCTAATATCATGCCTTTCCTAAATTCTCAGTAAGTATGATGTGACCATATGGCTGAGTTCAGGCAGAAAAGAAGCAGAAGTTTTGCATGGAACTTCTGGAAGGTTCCTTATAGGGAGATATCTCACTGAGAGATGTACTTTTTGCTTTCCTTCTTCCTCATTTTTTTTTTTTAAGAACAGCAGCCACTCATAATCCTGGGCAGGGGGATGTCTGGTATTTCTGTGGCTAGCAGAGTGCTCTTGGGGTTTTTTTGTTTGGTTTGTTGTTCTTTATCAATGAATTAATTTTTTGGTTGTGCTGGTCTTTGTTGCTTAGTGGGCTTTCTCTAGTTGCTGCAAGTGGGGGCTACTCTTCGTTGCTGTGCATGGGCTCTAGGCATGCAAGCTTCAGTAGTTGTGGCACACAGGCTTAGTTGCTCCACAGCATATGGATTCTTCCCGGACCAGGAATCAAACCCATGTCCCCTGCAATGACAGGTGAATTTTTTACCACTGTACCACCAGGGAAGTCCCTTCTTCCTCATTCTTGCTGCCTAGAAAGTGGATGTGATGACTGGAACTCCAGCAGCTATCTTAGAACATTTGAGGTTAGAAATCACACTCTAGGAAACAGAAAGGAAGGAGGAATATGAGTCCCTCATGCCCACTGAGCAACCACACCAGCAATGGCCCCACTGCACCTAGAACTAGATCTTGCTGCAACCCCATTTCCCCTGGAGAGGATTCTTATGGTCGCTGAGTCCTCAGTTCCTTAGCTACAGACTCTTTAGCTAAGTCTATGATCAATGTACAAGACTGGCTGAGCACAGTCAGGTGTCTGTAATCTGGTTTTTATTTATTTATTTTTAACTGAAGGATAATTGCTTTACAGAATTTTGTTGGTTTCTGTCAAACATCAACATGAATCAGCAATAGGTATACATATGTCCCCTCCTCTTGAACTTCCCTTTCATCTCCCTTCCCATCCCACCCCTCTACGTTGTTACAGAGACCCTGTTTGAGTTCCCATTGCTTATCTATGCAATCTTGTTTTCAAGGGAAGTTCAAAGAGTAAGTATCTGGGATCTATTAGGTGGGGAATTCCCCTAACTTAGACCGTGGCTTCAGAAGCTGGATATGGGGAAAAAGGCCAACTCTTTCCTACTGTCAGGACAGGGTGCCTAGAAGAACTGGGAGAATCATACTTCTCTAATTCCTCCGTGTGCTGTCACTTCAGTTGTGTTCAACTCTGCAACCCCATGAGCTGTAGCCCACCAGGCTCCTCTGTCCATGGGATTCTCCAGGCAAGAATACTAGAGTGGGTTGCCATGTCCTTCTCCAGAGGATATTCCTGATCCAGAGATCGAACCCGCATCTCTTATGTCTCCTGCACTGGCAAGTGGGTTCTTTACCACTAACCCCACCTAGGAAGCCCAATTCCCCTAGATCTTCCCAAATATTCCCATTTCATCTGTCAGTCACTGTTTCCTAACCAAATGCATTCACTCTAGAGTGTGGCAGAAAACTTGAGTATGGCCAATCTGCAGGTCACGTGATTATCCTGCTGTGGCAGCCTCAGACTGCTGGCCACAGAAGCTTCCTTATGAATTAGAATCATCCTGCTGTTCTTCATCTGTTTGTCTTCTCTCTCTCTCTCTCTTTTTTTAAATAATTTCATTTATTTATTTTTGGCTCTGCTGGGTCTTTGTTGCTGCTCGGGCTCTCTCTAGTTGCAGTGAGTGAGGGCTAATCTTCATTGCAGCGCACAGGCTTCTCATTGCAATGGCTTCTCTTGTTGTGGAGCATGGGCTCCAGAGCACAGGCTCAATAGTTGTGCCTCACAGGCTTACTTGCTCTGAGGCAGGTGGGATCTTCCCAGATCAAAGACCGAACCCTTGTCAACCGAACCCATGTCTCCTGAAGTGGCAGGTGGATTATTTACCACTGAGCCACTGGAGAAGACCCACTTGTCCTCTTAAAGCACCTTTTCGGTTGCCAAATACCATTTTTTAAATTTAATCCTCTGAAGTTGCAACCATAGGGCAATGGGGAAAGTTGAGATTAAGTTCTAAGAGAAAACATGCAGTAGTTTTCCCAGTTACTTCATTAATACCTAACAAGGACATCTCATTTCCAGGCTCAAAGTGGAGGGATTTCTCACTGCATCCCGCTCTGTATCAAACAAGGCTGGTTCCAGTTTTTAGGGTCTGCCGTTGGCCTCACTGCATACCTTATATCAATTGTTTTATTTGAATCTCTTTGTTTGGAAATGACAGAAATCCAACTTGAAATAGATTAAACATAAAGAAGACTGTATTGGATAACAAAATTCAATAAAAGGCTGAACAACTAATTTGCAAAAAAAAGTAAGGATGTCTCCAGAATAACTGGAACTAAGCTCTTAAATTCTAACATGAGCCTCAATAGCTTTTGTCTCAACTTTTTATTTATTCTCTCTTCACTGCAACCACTTTCCTTCCCTTCATGGGCGAATATGGCTGGAAACATTCCCTGAGCTTTATATCTATAGTGTTCATCATTCAAAAGAGAACGACTTAGGATTTCCTGGTGGCACAGTGAATAGGAATCCCCCTGCCAGTGCAGGGGACACGGGTTCAATCTCTGGTCCAGAAAGATTACACATGCCGCGGAATAACTAAGCCCATGTGCCACAACTACTGAGCCCTCACTCTAGAGCCTGCAAGCCACAATTACTGAGCCCACATGCTGCAGATACTGAAGCCTGAGTGCCAAGAACCTGTGCTCCACAAGAGAAGCCACTGCAATGAGAAGCCCGTACACCACAACTAGAGAGTAACCTCTGCTCACCACGACTAGAGAAAAACCTTCGTGCAGCAACAAAGACCCAGTGCAACTAAAAATAAATAAATAAGCAAAAAAAAAATTTTTTTTTAAAGAGAATGACTTGTTTCTCGATTCAAATAAGAAAAAATGATGAGAAAGGGTTTTATTGACCCATCTTCAAACAGGTAACCACACCTAGGATGTGGTTATGGCTGAGGGTTATGGCTGAGGGTAGGACTGTATGAGAACAATGGTTCCTTGGGTAGCCTTGTGGATAGAGGAGACAGGTCCCACGAGAAGAGTCATGCTGGGCTGACCACACCACAGATGACCACTATGGCAGTCCTCAGGCAGGTCCCTTCCCACATGCAAAAGTTTGAATAAGTTTGGCAAGGTATGGCATGTTTGATAAAATCAAACCCTTTTCTTCCCCCTTCCCTTTTTTAAAAAAAGAACCAACTCAGCTCAGCCTCTATGTGTCATTTTCTTGCCTAGACAACTAAGACATTTTAAGAAGAACCTCCCCATAAATAAGTGCCTTTGTGCCCACCAAATCAGAAGATCCCTAAAGAAAGCATCTAAGGGGATTCCCTAATAGTTCAGTAGTTAAGACTTGCTTCCACTGCAGGGGGTGCAGGTTTGATCCCTGGTCATGGAACTAAGGTCCTGCATGCTGCATGGCACAACCAAATAAATAAAAAAAAATTTTTTAAGTCTATCTGAAAAAAAACAAAGCATCCAAGATTAACTTATCCCCATGTGTCTCTCTAGTGCCCTCTGTTTCCATGGTAGATCAGATACTTGAGAAATATTTGTAGAACTGAGTTAAGATCTTTTCTCATTCTTCAGAGATCTCTGAAGGCTAAACATTTTGGATGTTTAGGATCCCTGGAAAGGCCTAATGCTAGAAGTTACAAATAAAAATGGAAATTAATAAAAGACTGGGTAGCCCATGGTACTAGTGAGAAAAAATAAATAGTCAATAAGGGAAAGGTTGTCCCCATTACAGAGAGATGAACAAGAAACTACAGGTTTTCTTTTTTTTTGTTTGGTTTTTTTTTGGCGGCGGGGCCGGGGGCGGGGGGCGGGGGGCGGGGGGTGGCAGGGAGGGGGCATGTTGCTTGGCTTGTGGGATCTTAGTTCCCCGACCAGGGGTGGAACCCAGGCCATTTCTGTTAAAGTGCCAAGTCCTAACCACTGAACTGCCAGGGAATTCTCAAGACTATAAGTCAGGTCCTGATAGACAGATTGGGAATATACAGTTAATATGTTTGCCTCCAACCTTCCCTGGACCAGAATTTATAGCAGGAGAGAACAGCAATTTGGAAGAAGGTTACTAATGGAGTTGATATTGATAAATGCTAGTGAAAGGAGTTCTAAGGTCCTTAAGCAGGACCAAAAATGTACTAACTTTTCACTAATAGATAAGCTCCGTCCCTTACTAGAAGGTAGACATGGAGGTCTGATCAAGCTTGGCTTCCAGTCACAGTTGTTCAGCAATGACACTGAGGCATTGCTTCAGAGGGTGAGCAGATGCGTGTCTAAGGTAGGAGGAGCCAGCGCTCTGTGCTCTCCCCCTAGAGGAGAGAAGGACTGACAGGAGTGCACTGTTGAATTAGCCTGCTGCCCACACTCTGAGCCCCGCAGAGCCTTGCTCAGAGTTCTGACGGAAGGTCAAGATCTGTGTTCGCTTGTAGAAGTAGCCTGGGAGTTCTCCAAATGACCACAGGCAGCAAGAGTTCTCCAGGGCATGGGTCGTTTCTGCTTTGCTCTCAAGGTAATTCCACTGTCCAAGCTCACAGAACTGGGATCAGAGCAGCAGAGAAGACAGTCCCCACTGTACCCTCTGATCAGGTTCCTTTTTGCATGCAGCTCTCTCTGTGGAGGGAATCCCCCATCACAACACATGCCCACTGTTTTCACTTTTCCTCCAGGACCCCTCACTAGGCATCAGTTGCCTCACCGGCAAAAAATTAAGGGATCCCGGCTAACTCCGCAGTGCCCTGGTGTCTTCTGAAATCTCAAAGGTAGAGGTGATGCTGTGGTGCAAAGACAGGGGTCCATGTCTGGATTACATGTCTAGGTATCAGGTGTAACAGATCAGAGATCAACCAGAGTGTGGTCTGGGTCTATCAGTCACGGGCCTTAGTCACTTGGTGAGAGAGAGAAGGGGTGGTGGTGGTGAGGCTAACTTATTTAATGTTTACTGTGTGCCAGGCACTATTCAAACACTTCAGATATTTTAATTCATTTAATCATTAAAGTAAACCAGGTTATAAATGAGAAAGGTAAGGCACAGAGAGGCTGAGTAACTCACCCTGTCATCCAGCTGGAAAGTGGCAGCGCCAGAGCTGGAACCCAGTGATCAGGCTTCAGAATCCATCATCAGTTATGGAAGTGAAGACATGCTCAGCAAGGAGGCTTTGTGGGGGGGTTGCTGGGACAATGTTTTCATTTCAGAGCATTTTTATTTCCCCAAGAGAGCACGCATTGGGGGGAGCGGAGTCTCAGTTAGGATGAGCGTCCACATCAGACCACAACCACTAGCCTCTCTGGTTTGAGGCCCTTGCAGAGCCCAGCCTGTCTCCTTCTTTTATGCTGAGTTCTCAGAAAGCCCTCGTGGATGTCCCCATATCTCACACACACACAGCCTGGCCTCCAAAGTCGCCCCACATACACCATCTGAAACACCTGAACCCAACAACAGGCAGGATTCAAACATTTTCTTGGACTTCACCTCAGGGTCAGTGCCACTCTCAGCACAAACAGCTCCTTGCAGAGAGAGGAGCCTCCAACTCCAGAGTCCTGAGTCTGGAGAAGGGCAGCTTCTGCCCAGTTAAGCCAGCAACAGGCACGTTACCACAAAACTTCCAATCATCACAGCCATTTCTTTGATTCCCTGTAAAGATGTCAAGCATTTGTGGATTATACTGGTCAGAGCTCTTGGCTGTGTCAGAAGCCCAACTTAAATCGGTTTAGAGGGGAAAAGGAACTTAATGGCTCCATGACCAAAGTGTAGACATGACAGGGATGGATCATGGAAACGGAGACAGATGGAACCAGGGCCTCACATCCCTGCTGGTCCCTGCACACAAGCCCCAGTTGCCCCTTTACTTCCGCTTGTGAAGGGGATATGGCCCCTTGAAAATTCCTCAGATGAGGAATTCTCCCAAGCAGAAGGCTGGCCCAGAGGGAGGGAGTTTCCTGTCCTTGGGGAGTGAGGGGATGAAGAAGGGAGGGTGATCCCTTTTCAAAGAGTGGGGAGTGGGAGTCCAGGATGGGATTCCTTCCCTGGACACAAGGCAGGATTCCCCAACACAAAGAGTTCAGCCTCGCCTTCAGGAATCATTCAACGAACAGATATGGGAAGACCTCCGATAGTACTGTGATGTGCTAGCCACTGTGGGAGGGAGGGCTCCAGAGACAGTGATCAACATGAAGACACAGTTCTGCCCTACACTGTACTGCAAATGCTTCAACAAGGTGAGTAACCAAGAGAAGGAGGTACACCCAACCTCGTCTAGGGGTATAAGGGAAGGCTTCCAGGAAGCAGTGACATCTAAGTTGAGACCTAATGACAAACAAGTGTCTCCCAGATTTCAGCTTTTTTTTTTTTTTTTTGGTGAGGGTAAGGGAGGGGGAGGGGTATGTGGTAGAGAGGAGACTGGAATGAACATTCCAACCACAGACAACAACTCTGAGCTAAAAGATCAATGTGTGAGGGCTGCAAAGAAAACCACGGTGAGGGGGAAGCAGGCTGCAGCACTGGCATGGAGGACCTTGTGGGCCAGAGTGAGAGCTTGGATTTGATCCTGAGGACAGTGGAGAGCCACGGGAGTTCTAAGGAAGAGAGCAGTGGCACTGTCTGATTTCTGATTCTGAGATCCTTTGGTTCTCAGAATCCTTGGGTCAAGGTGCACCTCCCACATGGGTGGAGAGAACATTCTGAGTCAGTTTTAGTTTAGACCTCCTAAAAAGTAATTAGAGAAAACACCTCAAGACCCCTACAAGCAGTAGTTACAGAAATGGGGGATAGGTGTTAAACAAAGAATGAGTGGCCGGGGAAGTGGATGATGAGGGTGGGCATGCTCCCCACTGTGTAACTAAGCTAGGGGGGAGGGAACTAGGGAGCCCTTCTTTCATTCCCCTAGGACTCTGGCTGGTACCGAGGGGTTGCCACTTCCTTGCCTTCTTGCTGGGTCTCCACTTTTTCATTGGCAGGATCTGCCAACACTGGGTGCAGGAGGCTAGGGGCTGGGTGAGGAAGCTGCTAGATCCTCCTCAGGTGAGCTGCAGGGGTTGAAGAGTTCTCTGTTCTGTTCTCCTGGGAAGAATTCTGTATCCTGTGGCCCCACAGTGTGGAGGCCAATGGCTAAGTCCGTGGAGCACACTGTGGCCAGGTCCAGACTGAATCTAGGTGGTTTTCCTGAAAAAGAAAAAGGCCTCTGGAGGAGGGGGTAGCAGCTGAGAGTGAAGGGGTTGTTTGGTTACTGCCCGGTCTTGACCTTCAACACACACGCACACACATGTACCCACATACACACATACTCTGTGCCCAGGGTTCTGGGAACCAGAGGTTCACACCCACAGTAATACGGGGAGGGACTGAGCTATGGGACCTGGGGGAGAGGAGAGGCAGGCTGGGCCTTGAAGGTGCAGGGCAGGGCTTTGTGGCCTTCAGGACAAGTCAGGATAGAGGCAGCCCTCCCCCTCAGTAGCTTCAGGTGGCGCCTTCACAGCAATCCTTCTGCTCACCAGGCGCTCCAGCCGGTGGGTCTCCGCTCTCCAAAGGCTCTTTCTCTCCGCCCCTTAGCTTCTGCTCCTCCGCGGTGTCTGTCCCTGGCCTTGTCTCAATAAGACTCACCCTCTGTGTGTCTGTCTCACTATCACGGCCCTGTTTTGTCTCATCTCTCTCTTGATCTCCATTGCAATCCTTGTTTCCGACCGTGTCTCCTCCATATGGCTTCTGTCTCCATGCCTGCCTCACTCGCTTTCTCCATCCCCGCTCTGTCTCTCTGTTATCTTTGTCTCCTCTGTCTCTCTGCCTTGTCCCCACCTCCATCCTCACCTTCCTGTTGTACATGTTTCACCCTGGTCGCCACCTCTGTTCCTGTCTCCCTTTTGCTTCCCCCGCCCCCCACCCCCAATCTAGCTCTCTCCTCCATGTCTCATCCTTGTCTCTGTGAACCCTTATCTCTTATTCCTTTCTCCATCTTTCTCCATCACTGTTTCTGTCCCTTTCTCTTCCTGCCTCCGACTGTCTCCACTCTTCATCCACATCCTCTATCCCCATCTCAGGTCCCATCTCTTTCTCGTTCTTGTCGCCATTCGCCCTCCTGAGCCGCCTCCGTGGTCCCCTCCGGGATAGGACCTCGATGGGGGCGGGGCCGAGGGACTGAATCAGAATAACTCGGTTAACTGGACGAATTGAATTAACTTCTTCACACGAGCGCCGCCAGGCCTGTTTCCCCTCCCTTCTGCGGGGCCGCAGGTGGGGAGGCCAGGGAGAGGGGTCGGGACCCTACGGCCTGGCACGATGCATAGACTGAAGGTCTGTTCCGGACTGGGGCGGGATGGGGACTCTAGGGATGGGGCCCCGGGCAGCCTGCCCTGCATCATCCGAGCCCTAAGAAGGCGGCGGCGACCCTTTGGGTGGGGGGGGGGAGGGGGTCGGGGAGACTGGGGCGGGGTCTTGGCCGTCTAGGCCCCGCCCCGACGAGCTCGCCCCGCCCCGCCCCCCTCCGCGGGGTCCTGCGCGTTAAAAGGCGCGCGGGCCGGGCTGGGCTGCACTTGCGTTGCACCAAAGCGGAGCGCGGCCGCGACGGGGCGGGCGGTCTCGCGGGCGCTCAGAACTGGCCTCGGGTCCTCAGCGCCCGGCGCTCCAAACCCCATCTTGACCCCAACCCGGCCTGGGACCCAGACTCCGACCCGGCCAGGCCCGGCCCCCGCCCCCGCCCCCCGGGCCGATGGACTACTCCTACCTCAATTCGTACGACTCGTGCGTGGCGGCCATGGAGGCGTCCGCCTACGGCGACTTCGGCGCCTGCAGCCAGCCCGGCGGCTTCCAGTACAGTCCCCTGCGACCCGCCTTCCCCGCGGCCGGGCCTCCCTGCCCCGCGCTCGGCTCCTCCAACTGCGCGCTTGGCGCTCTACGGGACCATCAGCCTGCGCCTTACTCGGCAGGTGAGCCCAGCCCCGGTCCAACCCTCCCTGCAAATCCTACGGCACCCCCAACCCCTGCCCACTCGGCAAGTGGTTGCGACGGTCCCCTACAGCCGCCACAATCTCTGCCCTAGCCAGATCCTCCAACTTCCCGCGGGACCTACAGCCTCCGGAGTAAGACGAGGTTCCCTAGGCAGAGTTGAGCCCCACCCTCTCATCCTTCCTGTTCCTCTTTCTCGCTGCTGTATTCCTATCCCGTGTTCTTCAGGTCAAGGAAATAAATAGATCCCCGGTCTAGCCCCAGACTCTTCATCAGGCCCTCCCCTGCCCACATGCAACGATTGACCACCAAACCTCTCCATACCCTGTATCCTTGGAAGATTTCTCCCGGCTCAGGCCAATCAGACCGCCCATCCTTATCATCACCACCCCACTTCATGCCTGGCCCCAGCATGGGCCCCGGCGGCAGATGAGCTGCCCAGCTGGGAGTCTTCCTAGAGTTCCAGCACCATCAAGCCCCTACTGCCTGGTTTCGAACCCATCCTACCTGTGCCCAAACCCTCTTGCACCACTGAAACCCATTCTGTGGCCAGAAGAAAAGGATGCTCAGGTCATTAAGCCACTTTCATTTCCCCATTCCCCTGGAGATTTTCCCAGCTAGAGTCCTGCAGAACCCAGAAGCAGCCCCATGAGATGCCCAAGCCTCCTTCATCCAAGTCTCTAACTGAACCTTCAACCTCATGAAGGCTCTTAGCCACCCTCATCTCTCCAGTTAAGAGTCCAAGCTGCCCCACCCAATCTCCTTATTTCCTTCCTTCCTGGGACCACAGGACCCAAGTAGAAGATTGGAACCTGTGTGATGGGGAGGGATAGTGAGAGAGACCTGAGCTTGGAGAAATGAGAACCAGGAAGATGGAGTCAGAAACTGGAATGGGGACAGGGAGATTGGGTACTCGGGGTCATATGCACATGGGGACTGTGGAGGTAGAAACAGAAAACGGGGAGATGGGCCCCAGAAAGATGGAAGTCTGAGATGAGGAAGATGGGGACAGATCCACAAAGACTGAGCAGAGATGGAAAGATCGGGGTCCCTGGGAGAAATGGGGACCCAGGGCTGGGGAGATGAAATAAATACCAGATGATGTGGACAGGAATTATGGGAGATGGGGACCAGGGAAGACTGAAAACAGAGATGAGGAAGATGGGGATAGGCATGAGGTGTTGGAGACAGGATTAGGGGAGATAGAGACTAGGGAGATATGACAAAGATAAGGATAATGGAGATCTCTGAAGAATGGGGAGAGCTTAACAGGGGCTGGAGACAAGAATGGGGAGGTAGTGTCAGAAATGCTGTCTGTGGAGCAATGGGAAGGGGAAGGGGTAGATGGGAGACTGGACAGAAAGAGTGAGGGGTAGGGTTGGGGCTGGTTTTTGGAGGAGTTGGTAGACAGAGGTTCCTGGGAGGAAGAAGAAGGGCGAAGAGAAGATGGAGGAAGCTGGGGAGGGAGAAATAACCCTTCACTATGGGCACAAAGAGAAGAATGTCCAGAAGGGGAAAGTTGCAGATCGATGAGGATGGAGAGAGATGAGGAAGAGGAGAGGGGGACACCTGGAGGAGAATGGGATGTGAAATGGGGCTGAAGAAATGAGGCCTGGGGAGAAGAAGGATGCAGGATGAAGATGGCCAAATTTTTAAATGTCCGAGAGTCCGTGGCAGGACTGAAGGTAGACCTAGGCAGGAGAGTGTCAGTCACCCAGCTGCAGTCTATGACTGCTTATTGGAGAGACAGGATTTTGATGAGACCTCACAGAAAGCCCAGGCTAGGAAGGATAGAACAGGATCAGAAGTCAGGTCGACAGGGAGAGACACGCTGAGGGTCGCAGGGGTGGGTAGACTGATGGGAGGTGGAAGGAACACTACGGAGGGCAAGGACAGGTCAAGAGTCTTGACCAGGGGATCAGATTTTGGTTCCCTCGCTGCAGCTTTTAGGTCCCAGGTCTCCCCGCGCCCTGTCCACCTTCATCCCTGCCGGCTCCATCCAGCGGTTGGGAAGCGATCTGAGATTGAGAGGGCCAAGCCCAGGGGCCAGGTCAGGGGCAGGGAACCGTAAGCGATCCCCCAGGGGCAGAACACAGCGGGCCGGGCTCGGCTCCTCACGTCCCCACCCTCGTTGATTCCCCCCTCCCGCACACATCTGTAGTGCCCTACAAGTTCTTCCCGGAGCCGTCGGGCCTGCACGAGAAGCGCAAGCAGCGGCGCATCCGCACCACGTTCACCAGCGCGCAGCTGAAGGAGCTGGAACGCGTCTTCGCCGAGACTCACTACCCCGACATTTACACGCGCGAGGAGCTGGCCCTCAAGATCGACCTCACGGAGGCTCGGGTGCAGGTGTGTTTTCGCGGATGTGTGCGGGGAGCGTGCGCGCGCGCAGCGGGGCGGGAAGTTAGTGTCTGACACCTGGGGGTCCGCGGGACAGAGGGGCCACACTCGGGCAGCCGGGGGGGTGCAGCCTGCTGGCAGAGAGCCAGGGCCAGGGGCCAGGGCGCAGGCTGGCGGTGAGAGGACCGGCAGCCCCGGGAGGCAGGCGGCGGGCAAACGGGGCCTGAGGCCTTCGGAAGAACTGAGCTATTCAGCGTCACTGTTTCCCCTCAGTCTCCCGCGTAGGGCTGAGCACGGCAGAGTGATGCTTGGGAAGCCAGGATGGAGGACGAGTGGGTAAAGGGTCAACTCCAGGTGGCCTCGGGGCCACACAAGACCGAACAGGGGGAAAGCCTGTCAGCGCCTCCAGGCCCCCTCAGCAGTTCTGCAGCTGTGAAACCTCTGAGCCTGGAACGCCCTGGGTTCAGGGTAGGCGCAGGAGCTGGGTCGGAGCAGACTTTTGTCGATCTTATAAATCTGAGTACAGATGTTCAGCTGGAGCGCATTTACTGAAGACCCTGAACAAAAGGTTTCCCAAGTGCCCTAACCCGCTCTCGACAGCCCTGGGCTTCTGGTGGGGAGGAACTGGGGCAAGGGCTTTGGGAGACGAGGAGAGCGAAGTCCGAGTCCGGTCCAAGAGACAGAACACCTGGAGGCGGCGGGGTCCGCGGGTGGGCAGATCCCAAGGGGAAGACGCTGAGGACCTGGGGGAAGGGACCAGTGGAGCAGGGGAGAGAGGCGAGAGATGAGGAGGACAGCGGGCAGTGGTGGAGGGCCGAGGGGCCAAGACTCGGAAGGCTGGTCGGTAGTAATCGTGACCCGGTCCCTTCCGGCCGGAGGTCTCACTCGCGCCTGGCGGCCCCGGGCTGATCGGTCCCTGTGCCCGCAGGTCTGGTTCCAGAACCGCCGGGCCAAGTTCCGCAAACAGGAGCGTGCGGCCAGCGCCAAGGGTGCGGCGGGCGCGGCGGGAGCCAAAAAGGGTGAGGCGCGCTGCTCGTCCGAGGACGACGACTCCAAGGAGTCCACGTGCAGCCCCACGCCCGACAGCACCGCGTCGCTGCCGCCGCCGCCCGCCCCCGGCCTGGCCAGCCCGCGCCTGAGCCCCAGCCCGCTGCCCGCCGCCCTGGGCTCCGGGCCCGGACCTGGGCCGGGGCCACAGCAGCTCAAGGGCCCGTTGTGGGCCGGCGTGGCGGGCGGTGGGGGCGGCGGGCCAGGCGCGGGCGCGGCGGAGCTGCTTAAGGCCTGGCAGCCGGCGGAACCCGGGCCCGGGCCCTTCTCGGGGGTTCTGTCCTCCTTCCACCGGAAGCCCGGCCCCGCCCTTAAGACCAATCTCTTCTAGCCGCCGGCCTCCAGAGGCTCCGGGCCTGCCTACCCCTGCCCCTCCAGGGCCTGACAGCCCCTCCCCATCCCAGGTCTGCCTGATGGCCCCACTCCCACTGTGTCTGACCCCTCCGTGTGCCCTCCCCAGCTTCGGAGACCAAGCCAGGGCTACTCTCGTCTCACCCACCCCCATTCCGCACCGTGGGGGTGGGGACGGGGGCGGATACTTTTCACTAGGATGCCCTCCAGGAGAGCTCAGAGCCACCGCATTTTAGCCTAGCTCTCTTTGAAAAAGGGATCAAACAATGCCTGCCCCAACAGTGCTCAAAGGTGAATCCTCAAATGGGAACAGCCCGGCTTCCTCCCCTGCCTCTGCAGCTGGTTGGGTCTTTCCTCAGCTTGGTGACCAGCCTGCTGCCCAGCCCTCGGGCCCACCCACACCGACCCCACCCGTGCAAAGGCTGGTCATCATTGGGATAATTAGCGGCGCAAAGGGTCCCACCTCCCTTTTGTCCCTCGCTCCTCCCTGCCCATCCTCAGCCGGTCTGGCACAGAGGGGAGGCCCTGAGATGAGTAGAGCTGCCAGGGCATCGGGACAGAGGGGCTTCCCCTTTCCTGTCTTTTTTGTTGTTGTTGCTTTTCTTTTCTTTGAAAAACTTGTAATTTATTGAGGTGAGTTTTGCTCAATCCAAATAAAACTTAATTTATTGACATCACACTGGAGCCCTTCGGTACCCATGAAGGGGACAGGCTGCCTGCAAGAGCCCAGTTCCCCTTATGACCAGCGAGGAACCCCCAGCTGCCACACAGCTGCAGCGCAGGTGGTATAGACCAGGAGACAAAACTAAGCAAACTGGCGCTTTGTGGCCAAGATTCTTTGCCCCCACCCAAACCAGCCCCAATAACATTAAAGTGCAAGCCCTCCCTAAACCCACACAGAAAAGCTTAAATAAACCCCAGCCCAGTTCTCGGGCTATTCCTTCATTTCCGGACGGACACCCCTGACCAGGGGTTGGGAGAGGTCCCAGCTGAGCCCCTCCACCAGTGGTTCAAGCTGGGTGGAGGGCAGCAGGAACAACGGTGAAAATGGGGACCCAAGACGTACCCATGTGGACCCCATGGCCCCCCTGGGGCTGGAGGAATGGCCCAGAAAGGGAGGACAGCACCAGAATAACCGAGGTCCTCGGTAACCATGGTAACTGACCTCCGCAGCCCTGGCTCTAAAAGGTAAGGGGTAGGATGTCCTAATTAGGACAATGATTGGGCAAATGATTGGGCAGTAGGGAACACAGGTCCCCAATAAATAGGCAGAGAAGTACTGCCCCGACCAGGGCTCTGGCTGGGCCTTCAAGGGCGGGTTTGGCGCTCAGTTCGCAGCTTCAAAATACCACCGCGGTCACTTGCTGAGCTGCAGGGTGTCCAGGAGGAGGCGCTTGTGAGCTGGGTCCTGCACCCCAGCTTCCTCCAGGTCTTCTTCAGTGATGTCGCTGTAAGGGTAAGAGACGCTTGGAGAAGGGCCAGGTGGTCCAGAGCGCCCCTAGCCCCGCCCCCAAGGCCAGCCCCACCCCATCCACCTCCAGCCCCGCCCCCACCTGAGAAACTCCAGGTCGTCCCAGCCATTGTGCACCAGTCCCTCCTCATAGCGTTCCAAGCCGATGGCCCTCAGCCAGGCTCCCATGCCTGCCTCACCCAGCCCACCAGCCCGCCCGACCTGCGGGCACGGAGCCTGAGGGAATAGAGCAGGTTAGAGGGAGCACTGAGGGGGGGCCTGCACACACAGGAGAACCTGCAGACAGCCATATTCTGCCACGTGCTCTGGGGTGGGGAGAGAGGCAGAGCAAGGGGTTGATTCCTGCGACCTTCACCTCCCCAGTGCCCAGCTCAGGGCAGAGGGGACACCTCTGAGTGCTGAACTGGTGAAGTAAAAGGATACCCCCATTCGTGGGCATGCACACACTGCAGACACACAGCCAGCCACCCGTGGCCCACCCACCTCCTCTGCCAGGTCCTCCTGGATGCTCTCTCGGATGCGAGGTGGAGGGAAGCTGAGAGGCCGGCCATAGTCCGAGGGCAGCCCCCGGGGTGGCTGTAGCTCCAGGGGGCCTGGCAGGAGCATGGAGCGGCCAGGCCCAGCAGGAGCATAGTCCACCTCACTCAGCGTCTTGGCCATCTGTAGCACGGAGCAGGAGCGATCATCCCCACTGGCTACCTCCCCCAGGAAAGCGCTGGTGGGCGAGGGGCCTGGCGGGAGTGGGGGTCTTGGATGGGCCTTGGGAGGTGGTGGGCCACGGGCCTCAGCCCCACTGCGGCCCCGGGTCACTGGCCCTGGCAGAGGATCCAGACTAGGGGGCAGGAAGATGGCTGAGTCCGGCAGTGGTGGTGGTGGAAAGTCTGGAGGGGGCAGTGTGCCCCCAGAGTCCTCATCTGATGAGCTCCCCTCCCCGGCACGAGGAGGCCGGTGACGCCCAAGCTGTGGGGCAGGCACTGTGATGGCCACTTTGTTCTTGGTGGCAGGTGGGACGGGAGCCCTGGCAGGTGAGGGTGGCTCCGGGGGCAGCAACTGGTGTGGTACCCCTTCAAGGACGTAGTAGGCAGGGTTATTGAAGCTGTTCTTGGGTGGGGGGGCCACCACCCCTTCCGGCTCTGGAGCCCCCTCTGGCTTCAACCTGGGTTTGGGAGCAGAATAAAATCAGGGCCCAGAATCAAGGGGAGAAGGGCAGTGGGTGCAGTGAAAGAAGCACTGGGCAGGCAGTCAGGAGTTGTAAGCCCCCACCCCTAGACTTGCATGTGACTGTGGGCATGTCACTTTCCCTCTCTGCCCCTTTGTGTCCTCATCTCTAAAACTGGCAAGACAACTGCATAACCCCCAATCTTCCTTGCCTCACTCACTAAGAGTCTCTGATCTTTTTTGATTTTGTAACTGTAAAAGCTGAGTGTAAAATGGGTGAAAACAGAGGCCAGAAGGCAGGGCAATAAAAGCCGTCAATGAGAATGACCAGCCAGATGTGGAAAGCCCTGGAGGCATCTGAAGTCAGTCTACTGAGGAATCTTACTCAAGGATTCAGGTTAGTTTTACTCAAGGCTGAAGATAAAACCAAGGTGACTGATAACAGCTGAAGATGACTGAAAATGCACCAGGAGTTTTTATTTATGTTCAAATGACAACTGGATATAATTAAAAAGCAAGCCTCACTTTCCCAAAGTATGATCCACAGAACACTATACTTGACCTTGACCCTTAAACAACATGGGCTTGAACTGCTCAGGTCCAACTCTATGCGGATTTTTTTTCACTACTACAGTACTGCACGATATATGAGCCACATTTGTTGAACCTCAGATACACAGGAACTGGGGATCCAGAGGGATGACTATGAGTTATACACCCCTAACCCCTGCCATGTTCAAGGGTCAACTGTAGTTCCCCAGGATATTAATAGTTACTGCATGGAAAAGTTTCCTGGCCCATTAAGTTTGGGAAACTATATTCAACACAGCTGAAAAAGGATTTCCTTCCTGTCCACAAGCTCAGAGCTTTTGCTGATACTATTGTGCACTGGGAATATCTAAGAAAAGAATCTAGCAACAACCATTTCCCAAACTCATTTGACAGCAAACCGGTTTCCAGTGGGGCATCTTGTAGGACAGTATTCCATAGAACGCCCCAGGGAAATCTGTGCTGAGACACAGGCCTTCTCCAAACAGAAGGCTCAAGTTAAGTGTCTAAGGGAGCTGTTGCAGAAACCATTTCTAAGTCTATTTTTTAAGACAGAAGTGAGAGGAGAGGCTGACCATGCTCCCTTTGACTCAGAGCCACACCTTCAGGAGGCCTGGCTGGCCACTGGCCACGGGTGTAGGGCCCCACAGAGACCCAAGCAGTAGATGATCCCCAGGCCAACCCTGAGAGCCGTGCACAGTGATGGATCAAGGATGGGAATGACAGTTTCCTTCTCTCACCTGGGAGTCAAGGGCTCCTCCCGGGGAGCAGCTCGGGGTGGGGCTGGTGGCCTCCCAGTTGGTGGTGGCTTCTCTGGTTCTTCAAATAACTTGGACAGTGGGCAGGAGGCCTCTGTGGAGGCTGGCTTGCGGCTCCCTGACCTGTCAGGGTGCACAGGGGAGGGACATGAAGCAGGGGCTGGCCACGAGTCCCCAGGCACCCCTTCATGTGACTCCCCACAGAGCCCCAGCTCACCTGGGATCCTGGCTGCCTCGGGACACAGAGGGGGCTTTGCTCTTTGCTCCTGCCTCATCCTTATCAATGCTGATCCACTCTGGGAGAGGAAGGGAAAGGAGACTTAGAAGGGACCTGGGGTCCTGCACCTCACAGACACCCACGGGCTAGCTAGCCCCTTCCCAGCTACTCCCCAGGGCAGGCCCACCCCCCAGACCTGGCTGTACAACTGCCAAATGTTCCAGGGATTCCAACGCCCGCCCCGCAGCCCTGGCCCTCCTCTCCTAGACCTGCCCGCACCGCCCCACTGTATGCCCCACACCCCTCCCAATGGAGCCCCCACCATAGAGTCGCTCACGGGTGCCCAGGCGCTCTGTGGGCACCCGCACCTTCATGGAGCCACGGATGTTGCCTGTCTCCTCGCCGCGGTGGGACAGGAAGGTCAAGAACTGCTGGGCTGTGCTGCCAATCATTGACTTGAGCGCCACCACGCACTCCCCTGAAGGGCAGATGGAGCAGACCAGCAAATTGCCAAGCCTTCCGAGGGCCCTGCCCGGCTTCCTGTGCCCCGCAGCCCCCCTCCACCCTCACCATAGGATTCGTAGCCGTCCATGGACTTGACTGTGAGCAGGAGGTGCTGGTCTTGCAGGTACTCGATGTCAGCCAGAATGGGGTTGAGCTGGGAGCAGAGAGGCCCAGTGAGGAATAAAGCACCCCCCCCCCCACTTCCTGCCGTGACTGTGGCTCATCCACCCTCAAGCTTGTCCGTGCTCACTCCCGTCCACCTGAAGGAAAGATTCCCATGGGCCTTTCAGAGCAGTCAAGAGCCCTGTAACTAATTAATTTTCTGCATCAACAACGGCCAACATAGCATCTGATGTTTAGTGAAGCCTTGAGAAGTATTTACGGAATGAATGAATGAACTGCAACCTGGTCTCCCACCTGCTCCCCCACTGCAAATAAAGCACATGCCCTCGTGCTCACTCATGCCCACTCCGCACACAAGCCCAGGCCGTGGGCTCTTCCCACCGCCCCCCCAGGCAGGCTCCAGGTGGCGCTCGGCTGCACTTCTGTGCCCTCACCCCCAAGCCTCACCGTGGGCAGCTGGCGTGAGGACCACTGCACCTTGAGGAAGTTGATGTTGTCACTGCTCTGGGCATCATTTTCAAAGCTCTTCTTATACTCTGGTGGGGGTAGGGGACACCCAACTGAGTGCCACCTCTCAGCTTCCCTCCCCCCTAACTAGGGGGCTGACCACTCTGGGCACCTCAGGCCTCCCATCCCCCATGGCCCACACCCAGCCCTGGGCCCCGCCTCAGACCCTCCAGACAGGTGGAGTAGAACTCGATGAAGAACTTGGTGCGGCTGGCCGTCTTCACAATGGCCTCAATGCTCTCAAACTCAATGTAGGCCTGGTCTGAGGTCTTTGAGAGCCCTGAGGGGCAAAGGGAGGAATGCAGACAGGAGGGCTGAGAGGGTGGCAGGAGGAACAGGACACAGAGACAGCACTGCAGCAGGGAATCTGGAGCCCTGGCAGAGCAGGAGGGAAGGCCAGGAGGGGCCTCCTCCATCCCCAGCACCCCAGGGAGACCCCAAAGCCTGGACCTGGGACTGGGACAGACAGCCAACCCAAGAATGAGCGACCATCTGAGAAGGGGCTGGGAACCAGAGTGCCTGCAGGATATGCCCGCCAACAATCCACCATGCCACTAGGCACACAGGTACACGAGGAACCCCAGGCAGGCAGAAACATGTACTTGATTACCTTCACACACACACCTGCTCACGGGCATATACCTCCCACAATGACTCAGGAACACAGACACCTCTACACATCACATATTCAGACACATTCCTGCACATGCATGTATGTACCCGCCCCTACACACCCACCCACACACACACGCAGATATATTCAAAGCTATGCACACCCCCCAGGCTAGCACCTGCACCCACCCAGATGGATGCCACACCCACAGCACAGCCAGAATAGCCACCTTTCTTGGAGATGAACTGAGAGGTAACTCCAACCTCAAATGTCCCAAACACGGGGGAGTGGTCACTGGTGACAATGTCATCCGTGCAACCTGGGGGAGGGGAGTAGGAATGGGGGCTCAGGGGAAAGCTCCTTACTCTCTGTTCCCGATTCCCAAAGCCAAGGAAGAGTCAGGTGAGGGACCACCCGGGATAGCCCATCACCCTGTCCGGGAGGCTCTGACCATAAGAGTTGCAGATGATGTGGGTCTCGGGATAGGATTTCCAAAGAATCCGGTCACACCATGAAGGCACGTTGGTCCGGACCTAGGGCAGGGGATGGCAGCGTGGTCAGGGGTCAGCTGGGGGTTGCTCAGCTGAGGCCCATGCCCCTACCACACTGGGTCCAACATCCACCTCCAACATCCAGGATCACCCCCAAGGCCTCAAGGGGCCATAGAGGCTGGAAAAGTAAGTGCAGAGGCTTGACCCCACACACACTCTTGATTCACCACAGTCCTGGGGGGTCTCCCCTGGCCTAACCCATTCTCCTCACTCACCCCAGTTGGCTTCTGCTTGTGCCAGGCATACGTGTCCCGGGAACCCCGCTCATAGCGGTAAGTCGGTGGGAAGGAGATCTCCTCCTCACCTAGGAAAGGCAGGGATGGAGGGGTCAGGGCCCTGAAGACCCGGGGATACCACAAGGACCCTGGCCCCCAGGGACTGCCGCTACCACACCCACACTCACTGAATCGAAGGAAGACCTTGTGCTTTTCCCGCTCCAAGTTGAGCTGGTCCACCCTGAGCAGGGGCTCAAACTCCTTCCTGCTGATGTAGTTCAGGATCTCCTGAGGAGAGCGGGGACATAAAAGCTGGGGCCTTGCCCTCTCAAGCCAGAGGTCAGAGCCCACCTGGGCCCCAGCCCAGCCTCCCTACCCGCCACCCACCGGGCCCTGCTCACACCTGTATATCCATGTCCAGGCGGTAGTTGAGGTCCCCAAACCAGAAGAGGTGAGTGAAACGCAGAGATATGTCAAAGGCACTGAGCTGCCGATCGCCCAGCGTGAGTAGCCGCAGGATGTCCAGGTAGTTCTGGTTCCGCCTATGGTGGGGGTAGGGGGAACTCCAGGGTCAGATGTCAGGGACAGACATGGAGATAAGAAGTCTCTGGCTGGGGTTGGGGACAGGGCAGGGATCAGGGTCCCTGGGGACAGAGGAAGGAGCTGGGGACAAGGTCAAAATCAGGGACAGACATAGGGGTCTCGAGTTCAGGTAAGGAAGGAGGCCTTGGGGGACAGGGATGTAGGAAGGTTGTGGACTAGAATACCAGAGAGGGAATAGGTCTCAGGGGAATAGAGGATAAGGCTGAAGAGATGACTGGGAAGGCACCCCCTCACCGGGCAGTCTTCTCATTTCCCGAGGTGAGGTGACAATTCACAAAGCCAAATGAGGTGCCATTGAACATGAAGGAGACACCCACGGCCCCCTTGTTTCCTGTCAGGGCAACAGAAGAATGCCTGGGTTACAGCAGTGGAAAGATCCTTCCGACTCCCCCACATGCCATAAGGCAGGCAGGCAGTTCCCTGCATACACAACCACGCCTTCTCTGGGGTCCACACCAGGCACCTGCAGCCCCATCTGGATGGTCTGAGTCTGTCTGCACGTGAGAGCAGAGTCCCCGGAGATCACTGGGACCCCAGTGGTGAAGGGGCAAGGCTTTGCAGTTTCTGAGCAATCTATCCTGAGGTAGCACTGGACTGCAAACAGGGAGACCTGGGCACTATGCTGGTGTCAGGCTCTATCACGTACTAGCCTGTGTGACCTTAGACAGGTCACTTGACCAGTCTGGGCTTGAGTTTTATCATCTATGAAATGGAGATAATTATCCTGGCCATGCCTCCTGGTGGGGCTGGAAGAGATTTAGAATATGAACATGCTTTGCAAAGTTCAAAGAGTTCTATAGATGGGAGGAGACCCTGGACCCTGGCTGGAAAGGAAGCAGGAGGAATGGACAGAAGGACCCCACCCTCTTTCCTCACCCAGGGTGTTGGCAATGCCGGTCTTCACACTGGACGTACTGACGTGGCTGATGCGGTTCTCGTGCTCTGGCTTGACCAGCACAGCCACCTTGATGTTCCACAGTGACTGCATAGCAATCTGGGGAGAGGGTGCAGGGTCACCCCTGCCCCAGGCTGGGCCACTGTCCACATCTCCCTCACCCTCACCCTGCCCAGCCCACACTATACACGGTTCTGGAAATCACGAGGTAAGAAGGCCTGCCACACCTTTTCCTGAGGGACCAGAAAGAGTGGCCTTCCCACAGCATAAAGGACTCAGGGTAGACTTCCTAAAGGATATTTCCAGGGACCAGAAGAAGAGCCAGTCAAGCTGTGGGGAGCCAGTCAAGCTGTGGGGAGCCAGCCAGTGTGTGGGGAGAGGGGCTGTACAAGATAAGATCCCCTCACCGGGCGGTAATCCAAATCTGTGAGCTCCTTGAGGCCCCCGCGGAGCAGGTCCAGCCACTCGCGGTCACCCACTGAGTTCTCCTGGGTCCCAAAAACATAGATGTCATGGGGTATGGTCACCGTGACCTCATCCAGGGTCTTCCCCAGACCCTTTGATGTGAACCAAGATGTCACATTTTTCGGAGGCGGCACACTTCCTGGAGGTGGAGGGGACGGGACAGTCAGGCCCCTGCCTGGGGCCCCTCCTCTCTCCCACCCCAGTCCCTCCACAGGCCTGACCCATGTTCCAGGTGCCTATGAAGATGGAGATCATGTCAGGCTCGTCCTGCTTGGAGTGCTTGTTCTTCATGAGCTGCAGGAGCTGGCAGAAAGCCTCACGCTTCTGCGGGAGACAGCAGTCAGTCAGGCACAGGTGGGCAGCCAGGAAACCCCTTTCCATGGGCCTACCCTGCTAGGTGGCCTGTCCCTCGAGGACAGGGACACGCCTCTGGTTCACCACCACACACCCACTCCTCAAGCATACAAGTGCTCAGTAAATGTTCACTGAATGATTGTCAGCCCACCTTCAGGCTGCCCACTCTCAGCACACATGCTCTCTACCCCATCATAACCGCGTGCCCCGTGAGGGATGACATCTCCTTCCTCCCATCTGGCAGGGACCCCTGCAGCCCCCGGCAGCCAGGCCCATGCGCTGCTCACCCGGGCGCTGACGAAGATGAAGTCCTTGCGCTGCGTCCGGTCCTTTTCCTTCTCAAACACAACACCCAGCTTGTTCTGGACCCGCTGGGACTTAATGAGCTGGCGGACTAGGGGATGGAGAATGGGTCATACCAGCCTGTGCCCACAGACCCAGGGGGCCCACCCTGCTGCCCATCCTGGGTTGGTCCCTGGCTCACTGCGGTCATGCGTGAAGGTTGTCCAGTCCTCCTGCGAGTCCCGCTGTCTCCGTAGCAGCACCAGCCGCCCACCCTCCACGTCCACACTCAGCGTGAACTTCTGTGACTTCCCGATCTTGGTCAGGTCACCCAAGGTCACATCCAGCTTCACCTGCAAGCCAGAAAGTGGGGGTGCTGCTGAAAAGACCTGGGTAGCAGGTAACACCCTCTTCACCTCCACCCACTCTCTGCCCTGGAAGGTCCCCCCACCCCCCGCTATGTACCTCAAAGGCCTGCACGGGGATGGTCTTGGCCTTACGTGTGGATGGCTGCAGTGGGGCCGGAGGGGCTGTGGAACTCATGTCCTGTAGGGCCTTCAGGGCCTGGAGGGGGCAAGGGCAGGGCCAGGTCAGGAGCCTTGCTGAGGGCAGGGGCAGGAAGGGGCACCGCTCATGTTGGTGTCAGTGCCGAACTATAGATTCAGGGTTCAGATCAGGACAAGGCAAGTGGCCAGGTGAGGGGGTCAGGGGTCAGAGGTCAAGAGTCAGGGCACCTTCTTCTGGATGCCTGACAGGAAGTCCTTTAGCACTGACAGCTTCAGCACCAGGCTCTCTAATTCCTGCTCCCCGGTCTGTGGTGGGTTCTGCAGGGAGAACGAATGAGGTTTGTCCATAAGACCACCTAGCAGGAGGCCCCCCGCCCAGTCCCAGAACACAAACCCACTCCCCAGAGGTCTCTCCACAGTCCCACCTGCTGCTGCAAAAGGCGGGTCACCATGGGTGAGCTCTGCTGGTCAAACACCTTGGACAGGATCTCCAGACCTGACAGGACCTTGTCCACCTCACTATGGAGACACTAGGTCAGAACTCCCCACTCTGACCCAGGTACAAGGAAAAGGGGCTGAGTGTGTAGGAGTTTCAGCTGCCACCATGAGGATACAAGGGTTCAGGTGAGGAAAAGTCAGGAGGCAACAGCAGGCTCTCTGTATTGAGCCAGAGGTCAAAGGTCAGGGCATCTGTGTAACAAGGGAGCAGGAGTGGACAGGTATGACGTAAGGGTGTGGTGTGTGGCGTTTGGTGCCCCAGGTACCTGTGCAGCCTCCGGCATGAGGTGGCGAGGGTGCGGGTGAGGTGTGGCAGGTTGCTGGCTCCGCCCCGCACGGCCTCCAGGTCCAGCCCGTAGCTACCTTTCAGGTACTCGTGCGAGACAGTGCTCAGTCCGTTGGGAGCACTTGGGGGAGGGGTTAAGAGGTCAGTGGGGGCCCCGCTGATATGTCCTAGCACCCCCACCCCATCCCTAGAGGAGACGGTACAAGTGGCAATCCAAGTGCAACAGACCAGAGTGTCTGCCTCTTGGGAGTCAGGAAAGGGGTGCCTTAAAGGTCTTCCCACCTTTGTTGAGGACACGGTTCTCAGAAAAGACAAGGACTGCCTGCTCAGGAGGGGTTGGGGGATCTCACCTCTCAGCAGCTGGAGTTGTGGGGGTCTCAGGGGCTGGTGGGGGGCTGCTGGGCCCCAGGGGGGCAGAAATGCTGGTAGAGCCAGAGCGCGGGGGCAGTGGGGGCTTCTCGTCCTCCCCATCTGTGGACAGGGGCCAGGAGGCAGCAGTGTGAGCCTCCTGCTCTCCGTGAAGTGGGGGGTGGGGGTGGGGGGGTGGGTACCATGTCTATTGGGGACTTCCATGGAAGGGAATAAATGGCCCAGGCACCAGAAGAGTGGCAGGGGGCTTCAGAGGAGGCAGGTTGAGAAGATGGGGTGGGAAGTCACGGGGGGTGTCCGGTGAGGGGCAGGGAAGGTACATGGCACCCAGGCAGCACCTGAGGCGTCACGGTCGTCCGGCGGGTCTGGCTCTCGCTCCCGCTCCACGGGCAGCAGCAGGGCACATACCAGGCCCTGGTTGGGCTGGGCATACAGGCTGATGAGCTCCCCCAGGGTCTGAAAGCGCCGCACCGGCACACCCTGCGAGGTCTGCAGGCCCGGCGAGAGTGGGGGAAGGGTCAGTCACCTGGTCCCCAACCTCAGGCTAGAATCCAGGCCAGGGTCAGGGTCCAAGCTCCCACCTGCACAGCCAGGAAATCTTCTCCGTCAGGTAGAATCCGGTACGTGTGCACATGCTTCTGATACCTGACGGCAAAGCAGGGGGTCCAGATCTATCTCCCCCGGGATGGCATCTAAGCCCTAAGGCACCCCTTCCTCCAGCCAACCAGCGGGCCCAGCCCCTGGGGCCCCTTGGCTAGGTTTCCCTAAAACTGTTTACCCAGGCTGCACAGGGTTAATGATGGGGCCTGTCCACTCTATCCTGCTGGTGCTAAGCAGAGCAGGAATGACCAGACCCCACCCCAGACCTACATATGCTCCACACCCACTGCAAGGCTGGGGAAGCAACAGGCAGCTCTTTTGTGGCTTCTGCAGCTGTCTAAACAGACCCTCTGGGCTGTGGTACCAGTCTGGGCCCCCCGCCAGAGTAAGAGTCCTCAGAAGCCTGGGTAACTCGTCTGCGTGCATGGGTGATGTGCTACCACACGTGTGTCTGCTGTCTGTGTTTACGCTGGTTGTCTAGTCCTGCTGGAGTCAGGTATGTCTGGAGCAGTCTTGCTGAGGGGATGTGGGGATACCTCGCTAGGGCTTTCCTTCCCTTTCCTCAGACACCAGGAAATTGGGAGGACACATGGGGGCCCCCTGTGGGGGACCTGGGCCTCCAGGAGCCCCAAGCTGAGGAGGGGCACGAGGGGTGCTGACAGACGGGAGCAACAGCTGAGCAGGTGACAGCTGAGCCCGGCCTGAATGGTACAGCCCCCACTCGGTGGGGGCGGAGGATCTCTCTACAGCCGTGCCTCCAGGCAGGCTTGCCCAAGGGAGTCACCTGGGCCGTGTGTCGGGCAGCAGGTGGGTACCAGCACGAGAGAGGATCAAAGGCCTACTTGAGGAGACCTATACCCTGGGCACAGGGCCACCCTCTCCTCTCAGGTAAACTCTCCTTATGGGGACTCTCCTGACTACTGGGCACAAACTGTGTGGGTATCTGTATGTGACTGGGTGTGTTGGTTTGTGGACTGTGGGTCTGTGTTTATAACAATAACAGCATCCCATTAACTGTGTCCTGTCTCTGTGACAAGCCAGGTACTCAATGTCCTACAGACAAGGTCTCATTTAATCCTCACACTTTAAGGAAGTATTATTATTATTATCATCTCCATTTTCCAGAAAAGGAAACTGAGGCTCAAAGAAGAAAAGTGATTTGCCTAAGGCCACAAAGGAAGAGGCCGAGCTAGCATTTAGAGTCAGAACAGAGGCCAGGACCTGTATCCTGGCCTGCGTGTTGGTTGCCTGTGACTACAGGGGCAGGGGTATGTCTTTGTTTCCCCTGTACACATAGGTGTCTTGTACAGGTAAGCAAGTATGTTTCTGATCATCCACCTCTAGGTTCCTGAGATGCAGGGAGTAACCAGAGTCAGCTGGTAAAGCTGAAGCCCCCACACACAGACAGACCCCCACCCCACCCAGCCCCTCCCTGGCAATGGAGCCAGAATTTTTCCCTCCTGGGACATAGGCCCAGCTGTCCCCCTCCCACTCAACAGCTGACCTAGCACCTGCCTCCCTCCCCTCCCTAATTAGGGGGTATGCCTCACAGGGGGCTGGTATGCAGGACTCTTTAAGATATTCATCTGCCCAGTCTCCCCTCTTGGGCCTCAGACGTGGAGACATAAGCCCCTTCCTCTTCAGGTCCACTGCCTAGGCCAGGGTTTCTTGACCTCAGCACCGCTGACATTATGGACCACATTCTTCTGTTGTGAGGGACGGTCCTGTGTGCTGTTGAACAGCATCCCTGGCTTCTGCGTACTAGAAGCAGGTAGCATGATGCCAGTTGTGACAATCAGAAATATCTCTGCCAACTGTCCCGAAGGGTAAAATCAACCCTAACTAAAAACTCCTGGCCTAGGCCAGGGTACCCCCAAAGATGTGAGAACAGAGGGGAAAGAGACACAAGGATAGGGACTTGGGAGGGCTCACGGGGCTGAGGAACATAACGAGAGTTAACAAAGCAGCGTCACAGCTTCCCACTCACTACCTCCCACTCCAGGGGCCTACAGAAGCCCACCCAGTGGCTTATCTGGGGGGTGGGCTGCAGCTCAGGAAGATTCCAAAACCGAAAGTGCAAACCCACCCAACACCACCGCCACACATGGCTGATGGGTAGAAGCATAAAACTAGGCCCACTCGGAGAGCTGCCAAGTCTAGCCCCACACTCAGCGCCCACAGCTCAGGCCTAGGGCAGCCGCATCCCAGAGCTAGAGCACACACACTCACTCACTAATTCATGAAATAATGACATGGCCCCATACAGCCGCCCCGTCCCTTCTCCTCCACACTACCCTGCCCCCCAGGACCGAATCATACATATCCAGGCAGGCCCCAGTCTCAGACCTGGGATTCAGAAAGTCCCCCTAAGGAAGCTGTTGGGCATCCCCCCAAACAGGCCATCAGTTCCTCTGGCCCCGGCTCCTAGTCAGATACCGGATCTCTACATAAACACAAGTGCACACAACCGTGGAATGCACATCCTCAAGCCTGCCTGGAGGATGCCTGACTTGGTCTACCAGAGACTCCTTGCATTTTCCCCAATTACAGCCACCCTGGGCAGCAGGACCCCACATACTCTGCCCCCAGATACACAGCAGGAAGGAAGTGCTCCCTGCATCCTTCCTTAAGTCCGGCAGAAAGCCAAGGTCCTCACTCTGGGGGGCGCTGGCGTCCCACCGTCCCAGGCCCTCCCCCCACAACTCTCAAGGAAGCCCGGGCCGTGCCCCCGCCCGCTCGGAGCCCCGGCCCCACTCACAGGACGCAGAGAGCAAAGGCTCCCGCCACGCTCTCGCTGTCTCGGACCAGGAAGCTGCCATCGCGGCCTGCCCGGGCCAGCAGCTCCTCGGCGGCGGCGCGGCTCAGGTCGCGGTGGTACCAGGCGGGGGCCGGGCTGCCCAAAGCGGCCCCCGGCCCGGCGCCCCCCGGGCCCGGCGCCCCGCACGCGGAGGCCATGGCCCGCGCAGGGCTCAGCGCCGCCCGCGCCCACCTCCCCGCGCCATCCGCCCTGGGACGCTTGGGGTTGAGGCTGGGACCGGGCCCGGGTCCCGGGGCTAAGGATCCGCCGGCGAGGCCGACCCGGAGATCGGAGCTCCGCGTTCCGCCGCGCTTGCCGCCGGGTTTGCCGCGCAGCCGACGCCGCCAGCAGCGCCGGCCTCAACTTGAAGAGAAAGAAAAGTTTGTTCAGAGGCGGCGGGGGAGGGGCAGGAGAGGAGCGCCGTGCCGGGCTGCCGGCCCCCACCCCCACCGCTCGGCCCGAGGCCCGGCCCGCCCCTGCCCCCACCCTCTTCCCCATGGGGAAGTTGCCCTCTGCATCCCGCAGGACCCAGGACCCCCCAAATCCCAGGGCCTCTCAAACCCCACGTGATCCTGCCCCGCCATCACCAGAGGAGATCCAGTTCCTAACCCCTGCATCGAAGCCCAAGTCCCCTGAGTCCTGCGCCCCGACACTTCGGGATCCCGACCCCTTCCTTCTACACTGGCAATTATACGACCCCCCAACTCCCATAAACGTTTGATACCACCCTCAAATCCTTTCCATTCGGACTCCCTACAGACTCGTAGGATCGAGTTACCAAAATCTGCAAAGGATCCCATGATGAACCTCCTGCCGTCCCCTCTCCCCATCACCCCCAACTACCTTGAAATCCAGCCCCCTCTTAGACCTGAACCCCCAAACTCTACTGGCTCCAAATCCCGTGGTGGGGGGATCCCTCACAACCCCCCAGAACAGCTCCAGTGTCCTCGAATCCCCAAGCACCGTCCCTGGCAGCCCCTCAGCCCAGGCAGAGCCCTTCCCCCTCTCGGCCAAGTTCCCTGGCACCATCCCCCATACCCACAGGCCCCGGCCTTGAGGGGTTCAGCAGTCAAGAGAGCAGGCCTCCCTTTGCCCACACAGAAGAAAGTTCCCTCAGCCCCCCCGCCCGGGGTCCCGACCTCTCCCTAGAGCCTCGGCTGCCGTGCTCAGACTCCCACCTCCTGGGCTGCTCCGAAGCCCCCTTCCCTGGGGAAGCGGCCCTGGACTCTCAGCGGCCACTTAAGATGGCCATCCTCCGCCGCCGCACCCCCCTCGCCTTCCGCCCCGCCCGCCGCTCCGCCCCCGCGGCTCTCCGCGGAGCCGGGGGTAGCACCCGCGCGCCCCGCCTCGCCCGGGCCCAGCGCCTTGATCCCAGAGCTGCTGATCGGCCGATTGACCTCGGGCAGGTCACGGGCGCCTCTCCGAGCCTCGCCTTCCGGCTCTGTAAAATGGGGATAACGTTTTGAGGGCAGAGTCCACGAGACTGTGCTTGTAAAGCTCTCGGCACGGGGCCCGGCATCCAGTGGGCGCTCCCGAAAGGCGGCTATTTTTATTATTAATTAAGGAGTAACGAAGGTGACAGCTGTGTAAACTGTAAAGCGCGGCGGCGGAACGAACGGGTATTATTAGCACCCGCCCCCGCCCCAGCTACTCCCTCCAAGTCAACAAACTTGAGCCTCTGTGGGCGGGACGCGGAGCCTGGAGCTCCCTAGACCGGGTTCGCTCGGTCGTCCCCAGGCCTCTTCCCCTCCCACCAGGAGTGGTAGGGTCCCTGGGCCGCCCGGAAAGGGGCGGGAGTCTTAGGAGGGTCTGGCCCGCCCCTCCCCAAAAAAAGACTTAGCCGGTGGCGGCGTCTCCTGGGAGTCCGCTTCCTGCCCCGCCCCTCTGCCCCCTGGATCCTTAAAGGCACAGGCCTCCAGCCTGGTTCCCATTGCTGCCAACTCAGGCCGCTGTTAGAGGATCCCCTTTAACCTGGGAACTTTCACTTTGCTGAATAGAATCTGTGTCTGGGTCAGTTTCAACGAGCTCCTTTTTCCGTTTCAAATATACAGTGACTTTACCCAGCTGGAGCAAAACCAGGGACGTGGAGAGGGGTCTATAGGGCCTTCCAGTCTAGATAAACGTAATGACTGAGACCCATCCACACGGGAAACAGTGTCTCAAGACCTCTCCAATAACCCAATTACTCGTCCTCCAATCTGTGGCCAACTTCCCCCTTCAGTCACCTCTTGCTATGAAGAGGTAAGAGAGACCTAGACTGAGTCTTCATTCCTAGCTTCTAGTTTCAAGTTGATGACACCACCTGCCTGGAGTCCTCATTCAGGTACCTGCGCCTCTCTGAGGATAACTGTGGTTGGGATGTGGAGACAAAGGCTTCCCCAAGGGGAAGCCGGAGACCCTGAGATGAACTGAGGCCCAGTTCCTGGGGGCTGTGTAACGACAGAGCAGTCCTCCAGGAGAGGCACACCTGGAGGGGACAAAGGTGTCGGGGATAGTCCCCGCCTCTGGGAAGCCCTAAGAGTTTTCGCCCCTCTTCCAGCCACACCTCCAGGACTCAGCAGGGCAGAACTAGGGTTAGGATCTGCAGTGTTTGCTCTGCAGGAACCTCACAGACTGCCCTCTTCTCTGAGGTGCCAAGCCCCAACTCTGCCCCTTCAGTCGGTATCATGGGTGAATTTGTTTACACACACACACCCCGCAGCCTTCCCTGGGTGAATTTGTTTACACACACACACACCCCCCCCCCCGCAGCCTTCCCTGGGTGAATTTGTTTACACACACACACACACACACACACCACACACAACACCACCACCCGCAGCCTTCCCTGGGTGAATTGTTTACAACAACACACACACACACACACACACACATACCCCGCAGCCTTCCCTGGGGTGAATTTGCTTTACACCAACACACACACACCCCGCAAGCTTCCCTGGGTGAATTTGTTTTACACAACACACACACACACACCACCTCAAGGCCTTCCTGGGTGAATTTGTTTACCACACACACACACACACACACCCCGCAGCCTTTCCCTGGAGTTGAATGTCACAACACACACACACACACAGACACACACCCGCAGCACTTCCCTGAGTGAATTTTGTTTACACCACACACCACACACACACACCCCGCAGCCTTCCCTGGGTGAATTTGTTTACACACACACACACACCCCGCAGCCTTCCCTGGGTGAATTTGTTTACACACACACACACACACACACACCCCGCAGCCTTCCCTGGGTGAATTTGTTTACACACACACACACACACACACACCCCGCAGGCCTTCCCTGGGTGAATTTGTTTTACACACACAACACACACCACACACACACACATACCCCGCAGCCCTTCCCTGGGTGAATTTGTTATACACACACACACACACACACACCCCGCAGCCTTTCCCTGGGGTGAATTTGTTTTACACACACACACACACACACACCACACACCCCCCGCAAGCTCCCTGGGTGAATTATGTTACACACACCACACACACACCCCGCAGCCTTCCCTGGGGAATTTGTTTACACACACACACAACACACACACACAACACACATACCCCGCAGCCTATCCCCTGGGCTTGAATTTGTTAACACCCACACACACACACACCCGCAGCCTTCCGGGTGAAATTTGTTTACACACACAACACACACACACACACACACACAAACCCGCCAGCCTTTCCCTGCGGTTCCCTGGGTGAATTTGTTTACACACACACACACACACCCCGCAGCCTTCCCTGGGTGAATTTGTTTACACACACACACACACACACACACACACACACCCGCAGCCTTCCCTGGGTGAATTTGTTTACACACACACACACACACACACCCCGCAGCCTTCCCTGGGTGAATTTGTTCACACACACACACACACACACACAGCACACACCCCGCAGCCTTCCCTGGGTGAATTTGTTTACACACACACACACACACACCCCCCGCAGCCTTCCCTGGGTGAATTTGTTTACACACACACACACACACACACACACACACACACCCCGCAGCCTTCCCTGGGTGAATTTGTTCACACACACACACACACACACCCCGCAGCCTTCCCTGGGTGAATTTGTTCACACACACACACACACACACACCCGCAGCCTTCCCTGGGTGAATTTGTTCACACACACACACACACACACACCCGCAGCCTTCCCTGGACTCCAATCCCCAGTTTTCCCATATCAGCAGAAGGGAGCACAGAGCCTGGGGAAAAGGCCTTCCTTTGGGACCCAGTATAAATAATGAAGTCCTGGACTTGGCTCTCTCATTTGGGTCTATGAGGGCCACAGGATCCCTGAGGACTAATAATGTGCAGGCACTGGGCACACATGCTTTCTAGGCAACATTTCACAACTATGAGAGAAGGAAAGATTATTATCTTCATTTTATTGAGAAGGAAACTGGTTTAAGAAAAGTCAAGCAACTGATTAATTTTCACATAATGAGTAGCAGAACTGGTATTCAAGCTCATGTCTTGTTTCTCTAATCTGAAGGAATCCAAAAACTATGGAATCTGCCCTCTACTGCACACAAACTCAGAACCAAAATAATTCATCAGACTCAGATGTGCTGGTCTATTTATTAGAACTGGCTGTCAGAGAAACCCCAAGCCCCACCCTGGAGCAGGAACTGGATGACAAAGGGATGGATAATGAATGGAAGCATGCTGATGGCTCCCTCATTTGTGGGAGCTGAACTGAGCCCAGGTCATCAAACCTGGGGACAGGCTGGACTCAGTCATGGAGCCAGAGTGACAGCATCAGGGCCAGGCAGAGCAAGAGAGGTCTAATACCCTGGGGCCTGGCCTCAGCAGTCAAGGCCAAGGCATAGAATCTCGCAACCTCCTCGTTGGGGTTGCCCAGGGCAGGGTCGAACCACATCTGGATGCAGCGGCCGCTGCCCCGGCTGTAGTTGCTGAGCTTGTAGGAGTGACTCCAGAGGCCCTCACACAAGGCTGCAGGTGTGGGGAAGTAGGTCTCAAATGTGCGGCAGGTGGTCCCATTTGGACACTTATTAGATCCTGCAGGGGGAGAAAAGGTGGGCACGGACATTCTGTCCCTAGGCCCAAAGCTTAACTCTGGCCGCCCCTAGGAATCCTTGCTCAACCCCAATCCTCAGACCCCCTTTCTCCCCCCCCCCCCCCCCCCCCCCCCGCCCCCAGCCCTCACCTGAGGTCCAGTCCCAGCCCCTGTGCCAGTTGCTCTTGCAAGTGTAGGAGGTGCGGCAGTCTTCCCACCAGCTCTGACAGTCCTCTTTGCACAGGGGCACATTCAGGAACCGTTCTTTGCGCCACTTCTGGTTCACCTGGGGGAGAGGGTAGGGGCAAAGAGGCTCAGTCAGCCAGGGATGTTGGTAGGAACAGCTATGACTGAGTTGGGGGCAGCCTGCTGGGGTGGAAGGAGGGAGACCTCAGTACCTCCTGGATCCAGGGCCCCAGATTGGGTGAGCACTCATACAAACAGTTGTCCTGAATGAAGTGGCGCTGGCAGGCGGGTTCCATCTTGCCACAGTGGTCCCAGGTAAAATTATACAAGGAGGAGGTGTCCTTGTGCAGCTCCTGACTGACTCTGGCAGAGCAGCAGGCGTTCTTCTTCCAGGGGGTGCACTGGGTGGGGAAGACATGAGACTAATTGCCTCCAGGCCACCAACTCTGCCACCTCCAGCCTCTTCCCATTTGTCTCTTCTTGCTCTCCTGTCTCAGGCAGGTTGTCCTAAGAATGCTCACTATTTAAAAAAAAAAAAAGAATGCTCACTATTCGGACCCTTCTGTCCTTGGCCTCCAGAAACTCCTGTCTTGGGGGAGACACAGTTACAAGACTGATGGGGGCAGTGAAAGCCTGGGAGAAGCCCTGTCTTGGGAAGACAATAGCTATCATTTATACAGTGCTTGACACTTCATACAAAGTAATTTATTTATTCCCTAAAAAATAGTTACTGAGTACTTATTTTATGCCAGTTACTGTTGGAGATGCTGGGAATACAGAAGAGAACAAAACAGGCAGAAATATGTGTTCTGGTCAAGGGAGACAGTAAGAAGCTAAAAGAGAAAAAAATCAGGATCTGATCAATTATATGGATAAAATAACAGCAGGGAATAGAAATATGGAATGATTGTTGAAATTTGAAAGAGGGTGGTTGGTTGTATTAAGCCTCATTGGAAGATGGCTTTTTGAGCAAAGGAGGAAAGGTGTACTGCATTACAGCATGCAGTAATATATGTCAAAGTCTCTCACCCTTTAAACCCCTGGGAGTGCCCACCTCAATCCTACCCCCACCGCATCACAGGGGCAAGTCCTGTCCAAATCCTCTGGGTGTCCATGTGCTTCTCTGGGCCTCAGTTTCCTCATTTGTATCAAGTGGAGGAGAACATCATCTACCCATATCACAGGACCTCTGGGAATATGAAATCGTGCGCAGAAAACACATGACACCTGGTAGGTGCTCAATAAGTGTTTATTCCACATTATTGCCAACATGGTATCCTATTCTGAGCAGTCCACCTCTAGAATCACATCAACTGCACACCCATCCTGCCTTCATCTTCTCCCACAATAGTAACTCAGGATGTGTGTGTGTAATGGAAGGGCTGACCCTCCTCCCCCCTCCCCCACCACCCTGACTTCCTCTTCCTTGTCTGAACAAGCCCCCTCTCAACCCAGAGCCACACTCCATCCTCACCTGGTTGTGTAGCTTGTCCTCAGGGCCGGGTTCTGCCTTGTGGTGCTTGGCATCCATGCAGACGTTAAGCAGGTCTGTCCGGGCCCGGGCACTGCACGCAGAAGTCATCCAGCCCAGAAACAGCAGAAGTGGTGTCAGTTTCCAGGGCATGTCTGTCCCTTCCTGCAGAGGCAACTGTGGAGGAGACCAAAGTCTGAAGGGAGAGAGCCCCTTGCAGGGTTCCCCCTTTGCCTCCTGCCTCAGTCTCCCCAACTCCACAGTGTAGGATGGGGTCAGACCCTGTTCCTTCTGTGCTGGGGCCCTGAGGCTCCTTGAGGCTGGAGTAGAGAAGATTGGCAAGGGCAGCAGCTCCCTCACCGTAGGTCTGGGGGGCTCAAAGGGGATCTGGGGTTAGGTTCCCTGGGGGAATCTTCCCAAGTTGGAGGAGACTCCTTGTGCCCCTACCTTCTCTCTGGACTGACTCAAGAAAAGTAACTAAATAATTCGGGTCCGTGCTCTGCTCTCCAGAAGAGAACACAGCCCTCATCCTGTGTCCAGCAAGTGCTCTGCCTTCACTCCCTTGATCACCCAGGTTTCCATGCCAGCTTAGAAACCCTGTTACCCTGGCATGGCAGTGACCTAGCTCTGCTGAGTTCTCCAGTTCAGCATGAGGATCAAGCGAGGTAGCACACAGGATGGTGATGGTTAAGTGATACAGAAATGATGAGGGGGGTTGTTTCTAAACAGCTTTGTGCTCTCAGACTTTTTCCTTCCCTATTTTCTGAAAATCACGTCCTTCCATCGTGACTCTGGTCTCCTCAGCAACTTCTGGGCAAATTAACCAGATCCCTGCCTTTATCCTTAAAAGAACAAATGCAGGATCCTAGGACAAGGTGTTTTGCCCGATGTCCGAATCCCCGGGAATCCCCGGGCGGGAAGAGAGAAGGCTTCCAAGACAATGCAATTCTCAAAAAAAGGGAAGTTTATTACTGACTCGAGCCAGGGCTTTCTGCCGCAACCATCACAGTGGTGCAGGGTCAGAAAGCCCTGAGCAGAGGGGGTTACCCAAATTTATAAGGTATGCATAAGCGGTTAGTAGCTGGCTTAAGCGGATTGGTTACATGTTTGCAAAGCAATTTTATTGGTACAAACTTTTGCAGGCTTTTTTCAAACCTGGGCGGTTCCTGGGCTTTTCAGCTCTCCCTTTGTTTCTTACTGGGCGCATATTGATTGGCTGGCTCCAGGTTACCTGATGGGGGTAGGGAATCTTACCATTTCGGGGGAAGCTAAAACTTAGGTCCAGGCCGCCTGTCATGGTATTAACCCTGGCAGCCTCACAAAGGGACAGCAGAAAAGTCCCCCACATTGGAGTTGCTAACCAGAAAAGAACTTAAAGTCATGGGAGACACCCAGCAAAAGCAACAGCCCCCTACTCTGTTCATGACTGCCCCTCACCTTCCACCCCCTCACCCATCTGCTGCAGATCTGTTCCTTTAGATTCTGTTACCGAGGGACCTAAGAATTGATAATGGAGACCTCCCCCTCCCTCACCATCCCCCCTGTTGTTGATCCCCAAGCCCGGGTAAGGGACTCTCCAAAAATTCTTTCTGGAATTCACTTCCGTTGGCTCTGTGTTTGGAGTAAGGTCTTCCCTCCTCCAGTGTCTTCCCCTTTAAGTCGCCTTCCCCACAGGAGCCAGAGTCCTCTCTCTAAAGAGAGATATGTCTCTCCCCTGTGTGCCAACCTGCCAACTCCCCTGAGTGCCCGCCACACTTCCCTCCTTAGGGCAACTTGCCTGAGCCTCCTTTGCTACCAGTTTCACACACAGCTCTGGCTGGATTGGCCTTTCTCCAGGCTGTCCTCTGTGGTCTCCGTCCTCAGCGCAGAATAGACTGACTAAGAGCTCTGGTAAGCATAGATACAATTTCCTCTTTCAGTTCTTCTCCTGCTCTTCCTTCTTTTTGGATCCCACCCTCTCCAAGATTCCTTTAGGCTGTCAAGTGAACCATTCTTGTTTACACTCATCTCTCCTTTTGTTAACTTAGTCATTCCAGGGTCCCCACATTCAACATTCATCAGAATCTAGAGTGGGCTTCCCTGGTGGCTCAGTGGTAAAGGATCTGCCTGCCAATGTAGGAGACACGGCTTCAATCCCTGATCCAGGAAGATCCCACGTGCCTCGGAGCAATTAAGCCCGGGCACCACAGCTACTGGAGTCTGCCCTCTAGAACCTGGGAACCGCAATTCCTGAGGCCCACGCACCCTAGGGCCTGTGCCCCTCAACAAAAGAAGCCACCACAATGAGAAGCCTATGCACTGCAACTAGAGAGTAGCCCCCACTCTCCACAACTAGAGAAGAGTCTGAGCAGTGATGAAGACCCAGCACAGCCAGAATAAATAAAAATTAAATTTAAATTTTAAAAAATCTAGATGATTGCTCATCTCCAAGAGGGGCTCTGAATTTTTGACCCCAAGTGCTGACTTGAGGGAAATGGGACCTAGTGAGGAAGAACACAGGCTTTGTGACCAGGATGGAACCCAGTGATAGCTCCATCTCTCCCACAGCTATAGGAAATATTACTGAATCTTTCTCAGCTTCAGTTTGCTCACAAGAAAACTGTTAAGAATTATATGTAGAAAAGTCTCTCATATACTGAGTAGGCTTAAATTTTTTTTCTTTAACTATGTGTGTGTGTATGTGTGTGTTTTCACTCAATCGTGTCCAACTCTTTGAGACCCAATAGACTATAGCCCCCCCAGGCTCCTCTGTCCATGGAATCCTTCAGGCGAGAATACTGGAGTGGGTTGCCATGCCCTTCTCCAGGGGATCTTCCTGACCTCGGGATCAAACCCAGGTCTCCTGCACTGGAGGCAGATTCTTTACTGTCTGAGCCACCAGAGAAGCCCAATTCAACTATAGTTGATTTATAATATTGTGTTAGCTTCAGATATACATCTTCATATTCTTTTCCATTGTAGGTTATTACAAGTGTGTAACTGTTATTCCCATACTCCTAATTTATTCTTCTCTATCCCCTTTCCCATTTGGTAACCATAAGTTTGTTTTCTATGTCTGTGAGTCTGTTTCTATTTTGTAAACAAGTTGATTTGTATTATTATTATGTTAGCCACACCACACAGTAATGTATTTTTTTTTAGATTCCATAGACAAGTGATATGATATTTGTCTTTTTCTACCTGACTTATTTTACTTAGTATGACAATCTGTACATCCATTCATATGCTGCAAATGGCAATAGTTCATTCTTTTTTATGGCTGAGTAGTATTTTATTGTGTGTGCATCAGTTCCTCAGTGTTGCTCAGTCATGCCCAACTCTGCGCCCATGGACTGCAGCCCACCAGGCTTCTCTGTCCATGGGATTTTCCAGGTAAGGATACTGGAGTGGGTTGCCATTTCCTTCTCCAGGGGATCTCCCCAACCCAAGGGTCAAGCCTGGGCCTCCTGCACTGCAGGCAGATTATTTACTGACCAAGTTACCAGGGAAGCCCCTGTGTGTGCATATGTGTGTGTGTAAAAACATATGTATGCACACCACATCTTCTTTATTCATTCATCTGTTGATGGACATGTAGGTTGCTTGAGAAGGCTTGAATGGCAGAAATCAGATTAATTTATGAGCAGCCAGATAAACCAGGTAGAAGTTGAGGTATAGAAGTCAAGGGTCACAGAGAAAAATTGTCTCAACTCTTGATAAATGATAATATCTTAACATCTACCATTTCTGTAAACACAATTAAGCAATTTTTTAGCCTTTTAAACAAATGTGGTAAAATATAGACTACTTAAAATTTCCTGTCTTAACTGTTTTAAGCCTGTAGTTCAGTGGTGTTAAGTATATTCATATTGTTGTGCAACACATCTCTAGGCCATTTTCATTCTATAAAACAGAAACTCTGTTTCCATTATGTCAACAGTCCCCCATTTGCTCTTCTCTCCAGTCCCTGGAAATGGCCATTCAACTTTGTATGTCTATGAATTTGGCTACTCTTTTTGTTGCTGTTGTTCATTCGCTCAGTCGTGTCCGACTGCTTACAATTCCATGGCTGCAGCATGCAAGCCTTCCCTGTCCATCAACTCCTGTAGCTTGCTCATATTTATATCCATTGAGTCGGTGATGCCATCCAAACATCTTGCCCTCCATCATCCCCTTCTCCTCCTGCCTTCAATCTTTCCCAGCATCAGGGTCTTTTCCAATGACTCAGTTCTTTGCATCAGGTGGCCAAAGTTTTGGAGCTTCAACCTCAGCCTCAGTCTTTCCAATGAATATTCAGGATTGATTTCCTTTAGGATTGACTGGTTTGATCTCCTTGCAGTTCAAGGGACTCTGAAGAGTCTTCTCCAACACCACAGTTCAAAAGCATCAATTCTTCAGCCCTCAGCTTGCTTTATCGTCCAACTCTCACATCCATACATGACTACTGGAACAACCATAGCTTTGACTAGATGGACCTTTGTCAGCAAAGTAATGTCTCTGCTTTTTAATATGTTCTCTAGGTTTGCCACAACTTTTCTTCCAAGGAGCAAGTGTCTTTTACTTTCATGGCTGCAGTCACCATCTGCAGTGATTTTCCCTCATATAATTGGGGTCACACATTATTTGTCCTTTTGTGTCTGTCTTATTTCACTTAGCATAATGTCCTCAAGGTTCATCCACATGTCAGAATTTCATTCCTTTTTATAGCTGAAGGGGACGACAGAGGATGAGATGGCTGGATGGCATCACTGACTCGATGGGCATGAGTTTGAGTAAACTCTGGGAGTTTGTAATGGACAGGGAGGCCTGGCGTGCTGCGATTCATGGGGTCGCAAAGAGTCAGACACGACTGAGCAACTGAACTGAACTGAATATTCCATTGTATGTATACTACAATGGATAATATTTTATCCATTCATCCATCCTTGGACATTTGAACTGCTTCCACATTTTGCTATTGTAAAGAATGCTACCATGACATTTTCTTTTTTTTTTTTGGCCATGCCACGTGGCATGTGGGATCATAGTTTCCCTACCAGGGATTGAATGTGCACCCTGTGCGTTGGACGTGCAGAGTCTTAACCACTAGACCACCAGGAATGTATCCTGAAGAATGCTACTATGAACACAGGTATACAAGTATCTCTTTGGGACACTGCTTTTGATTCTTTTGGATATATAACCAGAAGTGGAATAGCTGGATTGTTTGGTAATTCTATTTTTAATTTTTTAAATTGTAGCATGCAGGGTCTTTTAGTCGCAGCCTGCAAACTTTTAGTTGTGACATGTGAGATCTAGCTCTCTGATCAGGGGTCAAACCCAGGCCCCCTGCCTTGGGAGCTTGGCATCTTAGCCACTGGATCACTAGGGAAGTCCCTCTATTTTTAATTTTGAAGAACTATCATACTGTTTTCCAAAATGGATGCACAATTTTATATTTCTACCAACAGTGTACAAGAATTTCAATTTCTCCACATTCTGGCCAAAACTTATTAATATCTTCTGTTTGCTTGTTTGTTTCTTTAATAGTAGCCACCCTAGTGGGTATGAGGTGATATGTAACTGTGGTTTTAATTTGCATTTCTCTAATGATTAGTAATGTGGAACATTTTTTCATATGCTTGTTGGTCATTTGTATATCTTCTTTGGAGAAATGTCTATTTGTGTTATTTGCCCATTTTTAAATCAGTTTACACTTCTTTTGCTGTTAAATTACAGAAGTTCTCAATATATATTCTGGGCTAACTTATTATCAGACATATGTTCCGATTCTGTATTCTGTATGTTGCCTTTTTATTCTTTTGTCTTTTGCTGCACAGAAGTTTTAAATTTGATGTAACCCAATTTATCTTTATTTTTTTGGTTACTTTTGCTATCATATCTAAGAAATTATTGAAGCTCTTTCTCTAAGTTCTCTTATGGAGTTTTATAGTTATAGCTCTTATGTTTAGGTCTTTGATCCATTTTTGAGTTAATTTGTATGTGGTGTAAAATAAGGTTTCAACCTAATTTTTCTGCATGTGAATATTGAGTTGTGCCCCAGCACCATCTCTTGAAAAGATTATTCTTTCCCCTATTGCATTGTCTTGGCACTGTTGTCAAAAATCTGGGCTCTAGGTTCTATCCTATCTATCTATCTATCCTTCTGCTACTCCTGCATTGTCTTATTGTTTGTAGTAAGTTTTAAAATCAGGAAGTGTGAGTCTCCTCAAATTTGCTGAACTCACTTGTTAATAATCATGTGTTTGAGGATTCCTTAGGATTTTCTATACAGAATGTCATGTTATCTGTGAATAAAAATAGTTTTACTTCTTGCTTTCCAATTTGTGTGTTTCTTATCTCTTTTTCTTCACTAATAGCCCTAGCTACAACCTTTATACAGCATTGAATAGACAAGATGTGAGTTATAATTGTCTTATTGCTGACGTTAGGGGTAAAGCCCTTTGGCTTAGAACAGGATGTTAGCTGTGGGTTTTTCATAGAAGTCCTTTATCACATTGGGGAAAATCACTTCTATTCCTAGTTGGTTCAGTGTTTTATTTTGTTTTTTTAATTAAAGGATTTTGTCAAATGGTGTTCCTGCGTCCACTGAGATGATCATGTGGTTTGTATTTTATTCTAGTAATATGGTGTATTAAACCAATTGATTTTGAGATGCTAAACCAAGTTACATTCTTTAGATTCTCCCAGTTTGTAATGGTGTATAATCCTTTTCTATATGCTGCTGAATTCTTTGATGTTTTGTTGAGAAGATTCACATCTTTATTCATAAAAGATATTGGCCTGTAGTTTTCTTTTCTTTATTTTGTTTAATTTTATACCAGGGTAATACTGGTCTCATAGAATGAGTTGGGGGGGTGTTCTCTCCTTTTTTTTTTTTTTAAGAATTTGCAAAGAATTGGTATTCATTATGCTTCAAACATTTGGTAGAATGCATCACTGAGGCCATCTGGGTCTGAACTTTTCTTTGAGGAAGTTTTAAAATTACTAATTCAGGGACTTTCCTGGTGGTCCAGTGGTTAAGATTCTGAGCTTCCATGGCAGGGGGTGCAGGTTCTGATCAGAATACTGAAATCCCACATGCCGAGGCATGGTCAAAATTAATTAACTAACTGATTTTTAAAAAACGAATTCAGTCTCTTTACTTTTTATGCCTGTTAAGTCACTTCAGTTGTGTCCAACTCTTTGCGACCATATGAACCATAGCCTGACAGGCTCCTCTGTCCATAGGATTCTCTAAGCAAGAATACTGGACTGAGTTGCCATTTCCTCCTCCAGGGGATCTTTCCTGCCCAGGGACTGAACCCAGGTCTCCTGCATTGCAGGCAGATTCTTTACTGCCTGAGCCACCAGGGAAGCCCCTTTATTCGTTATGGGTATATTTAAATGTTTTACTTATTTGTGTGTCATCTTTGATAGTTTGTGCTTTTCTAGGAATTTGTCCATTTCATTTGTGTTGTTATCTATTGACTTACAGTTGTTCATAATATTCTGTTACAATGCTTTTTATTTCTGTGAGAATAATAGTAATATCCCCTCTTTTATTCCTGATTTTAATAATTTGATTCTTCTCTCTTTTTTTCTTGAAATCAATGTAGCTAAAGACATATCAATTTTGTTGACTTTTTCAGAGAACCAATTTTTGGTTTTCCTCATTTTCTCTGTTGTTTTTGTACCCTCTGTTCCATTTATTTTTGCTTCACTCGTTATTTTTTTGTTCTGATGGCTTTGAGTTTATTTTGTTTTATTTTATTTAGTCTGTTTTTATTTTTTTAAGGTAATAGGTTAGGTTACTGATTTAAAATCTTTTTTTTTTTAAATATAGGCTTTTATAGCACTAGATTTCCTTCTAAACAATTCTTTAGCTGTATCCAATAAGTTTTGATCTTTTAAAAATTTTTATTTATTTATTTTATTTTTGGCTGTGTTGTGTCTTCATTGCTGCCTGTGGGCTTTCTCTAGTTGTGAAGAGTAGGAGCTACTTTCTAGTTGCCATGTGCACGCTTCTCATTGCAGTGATATCTTTTGTTTCAGAGCACATGCTATAGGCCTGAGGGTTTCAATAGTTGTAGTGCCAGGGCTTAATTGCTCTGTGGCCTGTGAGATTTTCCAGACCAGGGATCAAACTTGTGTCCCCTGGCAGGCAGATTCTTAACCACTGGACCACTGGGGAAGTCCCATAACATAATATATATATATATATATATATATATATATATATATATATATATATATTTTATCATTTATTTGTATTAGTTGGAGGCTAATTACTTTACAATAAATATATTTTTTAAATTTTGAATTATAACTGTTCATTGGGCTTCCTTCGTGGCTTAGCTGGTAAAGAATCTACCTGTACTGTGGGAGACCTGGGTTCGATCCCTGGGTTGGGAAGATCCCCTGGAGAAGGGAAAGGCTACCCACTCCAGTATTCTGACCTGGAGAATTCCATGGACCGTATAGTCAATGGGGTCACAAAAGTTGAACCCGAACTGTTCATTGCTAGTATGTGGGAAGGCTAGATTGACTTTTGCTTATTGACCTTATGTCCTCCAAACTTGTTATAATCACTTATTAGCTCCAGGAGTTTTTTGGTCAGTTCTTGCGGATTTTCTACATAGGCGAACATGTCATCTACTAGCAAAGACACTTTTTCTCCCTCCCCAACTTGTATAGCTTTAATTTCTTTTCTCATCCTAAGCGTTGGTTAGAACTTCCAGTATCCTATTGAAAAGGAGTGGTGAGGAGAGACATCCTTCTTGGGAAAGCCTCAAGTTTCTCACTATGACATGTTAGCTCTAGGGCTTTTTGTAGATATTCTTTATCAAGTTGAGGAAGTTCTAGTAAATTTTTGATTTCGATTATTGTACTGTTCTGCTCCAGAATTTTCTATTTCCTTTTTAAATAATTTATATCTCATGGCTATTCTGTATTTGGTGAGATGTCATTTTCATATTTTCCTTGAATTCCTTAGACCCAATTTCCTCTAGTTCTTATTTATAATACCTGATTTAAAGGTATTATATCTTAATACCTTATCTTTGTCTAATAAGTCCAACATCTGGGCTTCCTCAGGGGTAGTTTTTATTGACTACTTTTTTCTCTTTGCTTGGGATGTGCTTTCCTATTTCTTTGTATGTCCAACATTTTTTGCTGAAAACTGGATATTTTAGATAATATACATGACAACTTCAGAAATCATATCTTTTCAACCAGAGCTTGCTGTTAGTGCTGTTTATTTGTTTATTGATTTTCATGGACTACTTCTATAAAGTCTGTTCTGGTACATGGTAGTCACTGAAGTTTCTGCCTGGTTAGCTCAGTTGTCAGCCAATGACTGGACAGAGCTTTCCTTAAATGCCTTGAAGAAATGTCTCCTACTGTTTGCTAAGGGATTCTGTATGTTGGTTCAGGCAAGCTTCAAATGCTCTAGCAGTTTACTCTGCCTTATTCATCACTACCTGCATGAGCAAGCCCTCAAGGTCACCAGAGTTAAGGGACTGGTGCCTTCTCAGGTATTTCCTGGACATATCAGTTCTGCAAATGCACATAAATTTTAGGATTCCCAGGTAGATGTCAGAACTTTTCAAAGCTCTCTCTTGGTTTCTCATTCCCTAATATTACTTTTAAGTTTTTTTTTTTTAAATCATGCCTCTTGTTTGCCACAACTGGTAGGAAGCTGCGATGTCAAATAATTAGCTGTGGATTTTTTAGACAAACACCTGGGGATGGGGTTTCTCACTGCGTGGGCTCTGAGTCAGACAAGCCCTGTGAATGGAGCTCTTCACAGAGCTTCTAGACAGATCAAGCAGCGACAGTTCTCTTGTAACAGAGCATTTTGGGGAGTTTCACACCCACTCTGCCCCCTCTAGTGGCTGCTAGGTCACTGGTTTTTGTAGTTACTCGAGATGTGAGACTGCCGATTTTGGATACTACTGTGGCGTTGCGGAGAGGAGGATGGGAAAAAGCAAATAAAAATGCCACAAAGTTCACTGTTGCTAGTGATATTTGGCCATTTTTCTTGAATAAATTCTCCTTAGATTTTTGAAAGCTTTGATTAATTTCCAGAGTTCTGGAAAAGTTGGTTTTGACAAGTTTTTCCAGTGTTACTACTTTTATGGAGGAGTGGATTTTCAGATGTTCTGACTCTGTCATTCCAGAAGTTCTTCTTCAGATTCCTTCTATTTAAAGAAGCAGAAAGCTTTAAATAATATTGGTCACTTGTAAGTAAAATGGTCTTTGAGTATACAGTCTACTGTTAAAATGAATAATGTTTTTCCTATATGTTTTGCACATATAGCAAAGTTGTCCTTACCAACCTAAATTTGAACTTACTTAAATATATATATATATATATTTTATATTTATTTGGCTGTGTTGGGTCTTAGTTGCAGTGCGTGGGCTCTAGAGCACATGGGCTCAGTAGCTCCAGAATGCGATTTAGTTGCCCCACTGCACGTGAAATCTTGGTTCCACAACCAGGGCTTGAACCGGGTCCACTGTGTTGGAAGGTGGATTCTTAACCACTGGACCACCAGGGAAGTCCCTGAATTTGAACTTTCACTTTTCAAAAAACATGTTAATTTTGAGGGCCTTATACTAACTTGCATCATGCTCTTAGGTCATGATATAACATAAAACAGTAGGATCCCTCATTTCTAGAGAAGTTAAACTCTTAGTGACAGGTTGTTACAAAATATGGTTGTCATATTAATAATACAGCCAAAAGTGGGGCTATTTCCTGACAACACTTTTTTTGTTTGCTTGTTTCCCTTCTCCAAGATCAGGTCCTAAATTCAGAATAATAAACCTATCAAGACATATTTTATACCAAAATCATCTTGGAACTTACCAGACAGCTGCTAGAATACATAAAAAATTTGCTCCCTCTTGGCACAGCACTCATAAGTAAAGAAGGAGACAAGGGAGACAAGGAGGGATGCTAAAAATAGGTATAATTGGTATGCTCCATGTTTTAAAATCCAGCTTATCAGTATTATGAGAGCTTCCCTGTACATCGTGTTCACGTTGTGGAGAAAGATGTTAGAGCAAAGAAAAGAACTCATCCTTTCTAGAGGATTTTTATACGAGGTAATGGATTATGACTGTGAATGTTTAGTGATTGCGGACTTTCCCAGAAGAGTAAAAAGCACACTCATTTTCATAAGTAAGGGTTTGCATGATGAATGTCAACAAATCTATTTTCAGGATGATTTTATTCTTTATTTTAAGATAATATTCTATTATTGATAGGAATTTTTATGTACAACTTTCAAAATGGCCTGTAAGGTCCTCAAGATTTCTAAATACATCCACTGCCCATCATTTACAGAGCTGAGGCAAATAGAGAGGACAAATGGAATTATGAAAAACAGGTTGGTTAAATTGGCTGAGAAGACAGACTCTCCTTGTCCACCTCTCCCTCTCCAGGTACTAATAATATGTTCTCCTCAAAACAGCCATCAACTGAGACCTCATGGAATACAGCAGTCAGCAGTAGGTTCATGCTCTGTTGGTGCAAAAGAAATTGCAGTTTAAATCATTGTAACTATGCCTAAACACACCTTTATTAATCAAAACAGGAGTGATCACAATCAACATATTTTTGCCAGTGAGAAATAAGCTTGTTTATTCCTGTAGCATAAAATTTGTGCTTCAGGATTCAGTGAACTCCTAGAAGCATTTTCTGCCTTCTGCTGGTTGTGGAAGCATTTTCCCTGCAAAAGTTGTCAAGATGCTTGAAGAAGTGGTGGTTCGTCGGCGAGAGGTCAGGTGAAAATGGCGGACGAGGCAAAACTTCATAGCCCAGTTCGTTCAACTTTTGAAGCATGGTTGTACGATGTGTGGTTGGGCATTGTCCTGGACTAGAATTGGGTCCTTTCTGTTGAACAGTGCTGGCTGCAGGTGCTGCAGTTTTCAATGCCTCTTAGCAATTTGCTAAGCATACTTCTCAGATGTCATGATTTTGCCAGGATTCAGAAAACGGTAGTGGATCAGACAGGCGGCAGCCGACCACCAAACAGTAACCATGTTTGGAACTTCTCAGTCCAGCCACTGAGTTGGTCATCTCCGGTTGTCATATAAAATCCACTTTGCTTCGCATGTCACAATCCAATTGAGAAATGGTTCATTGTTGTTGCATAGAATAAGAGAAGATGACACTTCAAAACAATGATTTTTTGATTTGCGGTCAGCTCATGAGGCACCCACTTATTGAGCTTTTTCATCTTTCCAATTTGCTTCAAATGCCAGATGACTGTAGAATGGTCGATGTTGAGTTCTTCAGCAACTTCTCATGTCATTGTGAGAGGATCAGCTTTGATGATGCTCTCAGTTGGTTGTTGTCAACTTCAGGTGGCCAGCGACTGTACTCATCTTCAAGGCTCTCATCTCCTTTGCAAAACTTCTTGAACCACCACTGCACTGTATGTTCATTAGCCATTCCTGGGCCAAATGTGTTGTTGATGTTGTGAGTTCTCTCTGCTGCTTTATGACCTGTTTTGAACTCGAATAAAAAAATTGCTTAAATTTGCATTTTGTCTAACATCATTTCCAATGCAAAAAATGCAATTAGTTTTGCACCAACTTGAAATTACACCCCAGTGAACATTCTTCTCTCTTTTATTCTGATATTAGAAATTAATAGATTGACCAAATCTTGGTTCCTGCTAACAAGGGTTTCTCTTCTCTCCTCTTGTTTTTCTAAAGATCCTACCGTAATTGACTGACTGGAAAATAGACTCATGAATCTGATGTCACCACCATAAACTAGCACTTGAATGATTTACCCTGTCAGAGCCTTGGAATTTGAAATTTCCAGAAAAATTCTAGCCCCAAAGAAGGAGACGTCTATGGAGACAGATTCAAGACACAAACAGGTAATCAAAATTATTTTTAAAGAATTAGGGAAGTTGATGAAGGCTATATGATTGTGGTCATTGTGTTGGTATTTTTGGTAATGTGCTTCATGTTCTTTTTTTGATTAGTCATATGATACAGCCCTTTTTCTTTCTCCTGGCTGTGGTCTCTAACCCTCAATTTAGTAGACCATACTTGTGCCAACCACAATAAACATTCTCCCTAAAAAAATTCTTGGTCAATGGGCCACTCTCCTAAGCATCCACATTGGTATCGTCTACAACTATTCCAAGAACTGACTTCCTCCTTTATTGCCACGTTGGTCCAACAAATCTCTCAAAGTTCATGATGGAATAGAGTTTGGCTCAGATGATAGATTTTTATGGAGCCAGTCACTAAATTCCTTAGTATATATCCCCTCATGAATACACTAAACAGAAATTCAAAAATGTGTAAAATTCCTTATATACTACCATTGCAAGGGAGTGTATTCTATAGGCAATCATTCATTTATTCATCCATGTATTTATTCATTTTGCATATCATAAAAATTACACATTTAACGCTTACAATGATTTTCCAGAGTGGTGCAACCTCAACATAAATGAGCTTTAGCACATTTTCATCCCTGCTTATGCCCATTTATAGTTAATCCCTGTTCCTAAATCCAGCCCCAGGCAAACACTAGTCTACTTTCTGTCTCTATAAGTTTGCCTTTTCTGGGACTAATGGACTTTCACCTAGCATAAGGTTTTTACACTTCACACATAACGTAGCATGTACCAATAGTTCATTACTTTTTATTGCTAAATAGCATTTTGTTGTATGGCTACAACACATTTTGTCTGTCTACTCACTAGTTCATGGACATTGAAGTTATTTTCGGTTTGGGGCTTTTATGAATAATGCTGCTATGAACATCCACATTTGTGGATTTGTATTTTCATTTCTCTTGAGTAATTGCTTAGAAGTAGAATCAATGGGCTTTGCTTAACTTTTTGAGAAACTACCACATTGTTTTCCAAAGGACTGTGCTATTTCACATTCCCATTAGCAATACAGGCTGGTTCTAGTTTCCCTTCATCTTGGTGAACATTTGTCATTGCCTGTCTTTTTTTTCCTAAGTATTTATTTATTTGGCTGTACTGGGTCTTAGTTGTGGCCCACAGGATCTTTGTTGCAGATGTGGGATTTTTAGTTTCAGCACGTGACCTCTTAGCTATGGGATCTAGTTCCCTGACCACGGATCAAACCTGGGCCCTCTGCATTGGAGGCGCAGAGTCTTAACCACTGGACCACCAGGGAAGTACCTGCCTGTTTTATTTATTGTAACTATTCTAGTGGGTATGAAGTGGTACCTCATTGTCATTTTAATTTTACATTGTAATTTTAATTTTAAACAACAGAATGATCTGTTTCGAAGGCAAACCATTCAATATCATAGTAATCCCAGTCTATGCCCCAACCAGGAATGCTGAAGAAGCTGAAGTTGAACCATTCTATGAAGACCTACAAGACCTTCTAGAACTAACACCCTAAAAAGGTGTCCTTTTCATTATAGGGGACTGGAATGCAAAAGTAGGCAGTCAAGGATACCTGGATTAACAGGCAAATTAGGCCTTGGATTACAAAACAAAGCAGGTCAGAGGCTAACAGACTGTTGCCAAGAGAATGCACTGGTCATAGCAAACACCCTCTTCCAACAACACAGGAGAAGACTACCCACGAACATCACCAGATGGTCAATACTGAAATCAGATTGATTATATTCTTTGCAGCCAAAGATGAAGAATATAGTCAGGAAAAACAAGATCGGGAGCTGACTGTGGCTCAGATCATGAACTCCTTATTGCAAAATTCAGACTTAAATTGAAGAAAGTAGGGAAAACCACTAGACCATTCAGTTCAGTTCAGTTTAGTCGCTCAGTCATGCCCGACTCTTTGCGACCCCATGAACTGCAGCACACCAGGCCTCCCTGTCCATCACCAACTCCCAGAGTCCACCCAAACCCATGTTCATTGAGTCGATGATGCCATCCAACCATTTCATCCTCTGTCGTCCCCTTCTCCTCCTGCCCTCAATCTTTCCCAGCATCAGGGTCTTTTCCAGTGAGTCAGCTCTTCACATCACGTGGCCAAAGTATTGGAGTTTCAGCTTCAGCATCAGTCCTTCCGATGAAGACTCAGGACTGATCTCCTTTAGGATGGACTGGTTGGATCTCCTTGCAGTCAAAGGGACTCTCAAGAGTCTTCTCCAACACCACAGTTCAAAAGCATCGGTTCTTTGGCACTCAGCTTTCTTCATAGTCCAACTCTCACACTCATACATGACTACAGGAAAAACCATAGCCTTGACTAGATAGACCTTTATTGGCAAAGTAATGTATCTGCTTTTTAATATGCTGTCTAGGTTGTCATAACTTTCCTTCCAAGGAGTAAGCATCTTTTAATTTCATGTCTGCAATCACCATCTGCAGTGATTTTGGAGCCCAGAAAAATAAAGTCAGCCACTATTTCCACTGATTGGGGGCAGACAAACTGAAACTACAGTCACGGACTAGTAGCCAATCTGATTACATGACCACAGCCTTGTCTAACTCAATGAAACTAAGCCATGCCTTATGGGGCCAACCAAGACGGAAAGGTCATGGTGGAGAAGTCTGACAGAATGTGGTCCACTGGAGAAGGGAATGGCAAACCACTTCAGTATTCTTGCCTTGAGAACCCCATGAACAGTATGAAAAGGCAAAAAGATAGGACACTGAAAGACCATTCAGGTATGACCTAAATCAAATCCCTTACAATTATACAGTGGAAGTGACAAATAGATTCAAGGGATTAGATCTGATAGAGTGCCTGATGAACTATGGACAGAAGTTTGTGACATTGTACAGGAGGCCGTGATCAAGACCATCCCCAAAAAGACGAAATGCAAAAAGGCAAAATGGTTGTCTGAGGAGTCCTTACAAATAGCTGAGAAAAGAAGAGAAGTGAAAGGCAAAGGAGAAAAGGAATGATATACCCATTTGAATGCAGAGTTCCAAAGAATAGCAAGGAGAGATAAGAAAGCCTTCCTTAGTGATCAGTACAAAGAAATAGAGGAAAAAAACAGAATGGGAAAGACTAGAGATCTCTTCAAGAAAATTAGAGATACCAAGAGAACATTTCATGCAAAGATGGACTCAATAAAGGACAGAAATGCTGGGACCTAAGAGAAGCAGAAGATATTAAGAAGAGGTGGCAAGAATACACAGAAGAACTGTACAAAAAAGATCTTCATGACCCAGATAACCACAATGGTGTGATCACTCACCTAGAGCCAGACATCCTAGAATGCAAAATCAAGTGGGCCTTAGGAAGCATCACTATGAACACAGCTAGTGGAGGTGATGGAATTCCAGCTGAGCTATTTCAAATCCTAACAGATGATGCTGTGAAAGTGCTGCACTCAATATGCCAACAAATCTGGAAAACTCAGCAGTGGCCACAGGACCAGAAAAGGTGAGTTTTCATCCCAATCCCAAAGAAAGGCAATGTCAAAGACTGCTCAAACTACCACAGATTGCACTCATTCACACGCTAGCAAGGTAATGCTCAAAATTCTCCAAGCCAGGCTTCAACAGGACATGAACCATGAACTTCCAGATGTTCAAGCTGGATTTAGAGAAGGCAGAGGAACCAGAGATCAAATTGCCAACATCCATTGGCTCATCGAAAAAGCAAGAGACTTCCAGAAAAACATCTACTTCTGCTTTATTGACTATGTTAAAGCCTTTGACTGTGTGGATCTCAACAAATGGTGGAAAATTCTTCAAGAGATGGGAATACTAGACCACCTGACCTGCCTCCTGAGAAATCTATATGCAGGTCAAGAAGCAACAGTTAGAACTGGACACGGAACAACAGACTGGTTCCAAATCAGGGAAGGACTATGTCAAAGCTGTATATTGTCACCTTGCTTATTTAACTTATATGCAGAATATATCATGAGAAATGCTGGGCTGGATGAAGCACAAGCTGGAATCAAGATTGCTGGGAGAAATCAATAACCTCAGATATGCAGATGATACCACCCTTATGGCAGAAAGCAAAGAAGAACTAAAGAGCCTCTTGATGAAAGGGAAAGAGGAGAGTGAAAAAGTAGGCTTAAAACTCAACATTCAGAAAACTAAGATCATGGCATCTGGTCCCATCACTTCATGGGAAATAGATGGGGAAACAGTGGAAACAGTGTCAGACTTTATTTTGGGGGGGCTCCAAAATCACTGCAGATGGTGACTGAAGCCATAAAATTCAAAGATGCTTGCTCCTTGGAAGAAAAGTTATGACCAACCTAGACAGCATATTAAAAAGTAGAGACATTACTTTGCCAACAAAGGTCCATCTAGTCAAAGCTATGGTTTTTCCAGTAGTCATGTATGGGTGTGAGAGTTGGACTATAGAGAAAGCTGAGTGCCAAAGAATTGACGCTTTTGAGCTGTGGTGTTGGAGAAGACTCTTGAGAGTCCCTTTGACTGCAAGGAGATCCAACCAGTCCATCCTAAAGGAGATCAGTCCTGGATGTTCATTGGAAGGACTGATGTTGAAGCTGAAACTCCAATACTTTGGCCACCTAATGTGAAGAGCTGACTCATTTGAAAAGACCCTGATGCTGGGAAAGATTGAGGGCAGAAGGAGAAGGGGATGACAGAGGATGAAATGGTTGGATGGCATCACCAACTCACTGGACATGGGTTTGGGTAGACTCTGGGAGTTGGTGACGGACAGGGAGGCCTGGTGTGCTGCAGTTCATGGGGTTGCAAAGAGTCGGACACGACTGAGCGACTGAACTGAACTGGACCATAAAGAAGGCTGAGTGCCAAAGAATTGATGCTTTTGAATTGTGGTGCTGGAGAAGACTTAGAATCCCTTCAGTTCAGTTTAGTCACTCAGTCATATCCAACCCTGCAATCCCATGGACTGCAGCAGACCAGGCTTCCCTGTCCATCACCAACTCCCTAAGCTTGCTCAAACTCATGCCTATTGAGTTGGTGATGCCATCTAACTATCTCATTCTCTGTGGTCCCCTTCTCCTCCTACCTTCAATCTTCCCCATCATCAGGGTCTTTTCCAATGAGTCAGTTTTTCACATCAGGTGGCCAAAGCATTGGAGCTTCAGCTTCAGCATCAGTCCTTCCAATGTATATTCAGGATTGATTTCCTTTAGGATTGACTGGTTTGATCTCCTTGAAACCCAAGGGACTCTCAAGGGTCTTCAACACCACGGTTCAAAAGCAACAGTTCTTCAGTGCTCAGCTTGCTTTATGGTCCAGCTTTCACATCCATACATGACTACTGGAAAAAACCATAGCTTTCCCTATGCGGACCTTTGTTGGCAAAGTAATGTCTTTGCTTTTTAATATGCTGTCTAGATTGGTCAGAGTTTTTCTTCCAAGGAGCAAGCATCTTTTAATTTCATGGCTGCAGTCACCATCTGCAGTGATTTTGGAGCCCAAGAAAATGAAACCTGTCACTGTTTCCATTGATTCCATATCTATTTGCCATGAAGTGATGGGACCCGATGCCATGATCTTCATTTTTTGAATGTTGAGTTTTAAGCCAGCTTTTTCACTCTCCTCTTTCATCCTCATCAAGAGGCTCTTTAGTTCCTCTTTGCTTTCTGCATCAGGGTGGTGTTATCTGCATATCTGAGGTTATTGATATTTCTCCTGGCAATCTTGATTGCCTTGGACAGCAGTGAAAAGATCAAACCAGTCAATCCTAAAGGAAATCAACCCTGAATATTCATTGAAAGGACTGTTGCTAAAGCTGAAGTTCCAATACTTAGGCCAACTGATGTGAAGAGCCAACTCATCAGAAAAGACCCTGATTCTGGGAAAGACTGAGGGCAAGAGGAGAAGGGGGCAACAGAGGATGCGATGGTTGGATGGCATCACCAACTCAATGGACATGAATTTGATCAAACTCCCGGAATTAGTAAAGGACAGAGAAGCCTGGCATGCTGCAGTCCGTGGGTCACAAAGATTCAGACATGACTGAGTGACTGGACAACAGAATATAGGCAAAGCATCTATACCTTATAGGAATAAAATATGTATAAAGAATTGGGGACGGTGCCCAGCAGATAGTGCTGTATTAGATGGTCTAGATATCTCTTGGTCACCCTTCACCTCTTCCCAGCCAGCCGTCCAGAACATGCTGTCCTTGCTGGACACTTCCATTCTCCTCTCTTCTGTTGCAAAGCTGAGAAAAGGACAGAACAAGTATTCCAGTTAGCCCTGGAATACTTGGGTCCAATTCAAATGATTAAGTCCTCTGCCTGGCTCTAGATTAAAGCTGCAGTGAAAAATGAAGTTGAGAGCTATGAATATCCCCTAGATTGGAAGAATAGAGTTATTTGGCAAGATCATAGCAAGTATCAGAACTGAAAACTGGCCAAGTCTAACTAGTTTCAGTCAGTGGTATTGGAAAGCAAAAGTCACATTTCCATTCACATTCAAATAACTTACGTGACACATGTAGGGTGACTGAATTTTTATTCAAACAGTTTCCACCAAGGAACAAACTGACTGTGGAGCTTAACGGGGCAGGGATTGCCAGGTGTCAGAAAATAAAAGGAGCTCAACTGAGCAGCCAGAGCAACACTAGGAGCAGGCAGAAATGCAGAGGCCAGGCCTCATGGAGCCCAGCCCCATTCATGCTCTCAGCATAGAATCTCGCCACCTCCTCATTGGGGTTGCCCTGGAAGGGGTCGAACCACATCTGGATGCAGCGGCCGCTGCCCCGGCTGTAGTTGCTGGCCTTGTAGGAGTGACTCCAGATTTCATTGCACAGAGCAGCAGGCGTGGGGAAGTAGAAGTCGAAGCGGTGGCAGGCAGCTTTCACCGGGCACTGGTTGTACCCTGTGGGGAGGATAGAAGCCTGTAGCCACTGGGTCCAGAAACACCTCTTGCTCCCCCAGCCCCACAACTCCAAGTCTCCATAAACCCTCCCACACCCCACTCCCCCTGCCCCCCGCCCCGCCCCCAGCCCTCACCTGAGGTCCAGTCCCAGCCCCTGTGCCAGTTGCTCTTGCAAGTGTAGGAGGTGCGGCAGTCTTCCCACCAGCTCTGACAGTCCTCTTTGCACAGGGGCACATTCAGGATCCGTTCTTTGCGCCAGCTCTGATTCACCTGGGTCAGGAACCAGGGAAGGAGGGCGCTAGTCAGCCAGGGATCTCAGCTGCTATAGCCCTGATGGAGCCCAGGGCTGAGAGAGAGGCAGTGACTCCACTGTTAACCAAACTCAGTTTTAGCTGCTCTCTGCTCAAAAGCCAGTAATCAATGGGACTTCCCTGGTGGTACAGTGGGTAAGATCCACCCGCCTGTGCAGGGGACGTGCACACAGCCCCTGGTTGGGGAAGATCCCACGTGCCGTGGAGCAACTAATCCTGTGCGCCACAACTATTGAGCCTGTGCTCTAGAGTCAGAGAACTGTAATGGAGCCCAAGCGCCACAACTACTGAAGCCCTCACACCCTAGAGCCCGTGCTCCACAATGAGAGAAGCCACTGTAATGAGAAGTCCATATGCTGCAACCAGAGAAAAGGCCACGCAGTAATCAAGACCCATCACAACCATAAATAAATAAATAAAATAATAAATAAAAATTAAAATATAAATTTTAAAAAAGAAAAAGAAAAGCCAGCAACCTGGAGAGAAGTTAATTCATGTCCTGAGGCCAACTCCACATTATGTTCAGCCATGCCCGTTTTTAAAGGAGAAAAGGAAAAGAACCTCAGGGAATCATTAAGGCAGGAGGTTAGATTATTATCATTCTCCATTGTGCACCAACTGGCTGACTTCAGATACTATATTGCCGAGTGACTAAGGGAGCTGTTGGAGGTACAGAGCTAATCACTTTTTAGCTACTTAAGTAGTTCTTCATCCTTACTTTTTTAATCTAGGAAAAGAATCAACAGGTTAGGCAAGGCATGGTATCTATTCCGGAGAGCATAAGTCAGGAGTTAGGTTAAATTGCCTGGTGATTTCATCCCTATAATTAGGTTGTTTTAATATTAGAGGAACCAGAGATCAAATTGCCAACATCCATTGGCTCATCGAAAAAGCGAGAGAGTTCCAGAAAAACATCTACTTTGGCTTTATTGACTATGCCAAAGCCTTTGACTGTGTAGATCACAACAAACGGTGGAAAATACTTCAAGAGATGGGAATACCAGACCACCTCACCTGCCTCCTGAGAAATCTGTATGTAGGTCAAGAAGCAACAGTTAGAACTGGACATGGAACAACAGACTGGTTCCAAATTGGGAAAGGAGTACATCAAGGCTGTATATTGTCACACTGTTTATTTAACTTATATGCTGAGTACATCATGAGAAATGCTGGGCTGGATGAAGCACAAGCTGGAATCAAGATTGCTGGGAGAAATAGCAATAACCTCAGATATCCAGATGACACCACCCTTACGGCAGAAAGAAAAGAACTAAAGAGCTTCTTGATGAGGGTGAAAGAGGAGAGTGAAAAAGCTGGCTTAAAACTCAACCTTCAGAAAACTAAGATCATGGCATCGGATCCCATCACCTCATGGCAAGTAGATGGGGAAACAATGGAAACAGTGACAGACTATTTTTTTGGGCTCCAAAATCACTGCAGATGGTGACTGAAGCCGTGAAATTAAAAGATGCTTGCTCCTTGGAAGAAAAGTTATGACCAACCTAGACAGCATATTAAAAAGCAGATACATTAAAAAATAAATAATAAAAAGCAGATACATTACTTTGCCAATAAAGGTCTGTCTAGTCAAAGCTATGGTTTTTCCAGTAGTCATGTATGGATGTGAGATGAGAGTTGGACTATAAAGCTGAAGCATTGATGCTTTTGAACTGTGGTGTTGGAGAAGACTCTTGAGAATCGCTTGGACTGCAAGGAGATCACACCAGTCCATCCTAAAAGAAATCAGTCCTGAATATTCATTGGAAGGACTGATGCTGAAGCTGAAGCTCCAATAACTTGGCCACCTGATGGGAAGAACTGACTCATTTGAAAAGACCCTGATGCTGGGAATGACTGAAAGCACGAGGAGAAGGGGATGACAGAGGATGAGATGGTTGGATGGCATCACCGACTCAATGAACATGAGTTTGAGTAAGCTTCGGGAGTTGGTGATGGACGGGGAAGCCTGGTGTGCTGCAGTCCATGGGGTCATAAAGAGTCAGACACGACTGAGTGACTGAGCTGAACTGATGGTTAGAGGGGAACAGAAATGGGCAAACAGGAAAGGGGCAAAAGAGGTGTTCCCACGACCCTCCTCAGACCAGAATTCCTGGAGGGTCCCTGCAAGTGGCTGGGGGTGGGTCAGCTAGGGGACTGTCCTCTGCTGAGGCTGCAGGGCTGGTGCCCATACCTCCTGGATCCAGGGCCCCAGGTTAGGTGAGCACTCGTAGAGACAGGTGTCCTGAATAAAATGGCGCTTGCATGCAGGCTCCATCATGCCACAGTGGTCCCAGTCGAATCTGTACAGGCTGGAAATATCCTTATGGGCTTCTATGCTGGTGTTGACAAAGCAGCAGGCATTCTTTTTCCAAGGGCTGCACTGTTGGGGTGGGGGGAGGGGAGAGGGACTCTCTCACACTCTCTGGGTGTGAGAGAGGGTGAGCTCTCACACCCAGCACAACCAGAATATTCCCGCCTCTCCCCTTCAGTCCTTGATTCCTCACAGTCTTCAGAGAAACATCGTGTGGAGGGACCCTTTTTGGGGGACAGGGTTCTCCAAGACTGTGGGATCCCAGGGGTAGCAGTCATCACAACATTCATTAATTCAAATTTTTATTGAGCTCCTATTTCTAACCCAGGCATTTTTCTAGGAACTGGGCACACAATGAAAACTTAGCACTGGATAATTGCTTTGGGCAAAAACAGCAGGAGAGGAACAGGAAATTTTAGTTTTCTGGAATGACCAGATTAAGCCTCTTTGGGAAGGTGATAAAGAACTGAAGGTGAGGAAGCAAGTTAAATGAACCACAACCCCAGTAGAGTTCTAATTACAGAAATACACAATGATCTTGTGAATGAATGAAAACCCATGGCCTAGAATTTAGTATAAAAGCAGAATATTAAGGGGACGTCCCTGCTTGTCCAGTGGTTAAGAATCTGTCTGGCAATGCAGGGGACATGGGTTTGATCCCTGATAGGGGAACTAAGATTTCCACATGCCACGGAGAAACTAAGCCCGCCCAGAGCAGCAAAGAGCCTGTGGGCCGCAATGAAGACCCAACACAGCCAAATATAAACTTTTTAAAAAAGAATTAAAAAAAGAAAATTAACCCCGTCCTTTCCCCCAAAAGGTCTCTCTAGGCCTGCTTCCTGATTGTGAGTAACACGGAAACTCAACAACCAAGAAGCTGAGCTCTAGGCATTGTTCTGACCACACTGGGCACACAGTATGTGTAAAAGAGTCATTGCAACTGAAGAAAGAGCTGTTCAGGGAACCTCCCTGCCTCCACCAAGGATGGGGGTAGACGTTCCCTGAGGCAGCTCTTCCCCATCCCAGATGACCCCTCTGCCTACCTGTCCGTGTAACTTGTCCTCGGGACCTGGTTTTTCCTTATGGTACCTGGCATTCATGCAGACGTTGAGAAGCTGAGTCCTGGGCTGGGCTGCCCCCCCAGCAGCCACACACACCAAAAGGCACAGCAGTGGTGTGATCTTCCAGGCCATGCTTGTCCCTGAAGAACCAATTTCCTCAAAGGCAGCAAGGAAAGTCGAGGTGGGTCCTCAAGCTGTTAATAATAAATGAGGAGGGTGGGTGGAGCCTAGGGCGGGATTGAGCCCTACTAACCCTAATCTTCCTAGTCTCAGGAAGATTGGGATCAGACACAGCCCTTTCAGACAATACCTTCCTGGCTTTCCTACAGGATCGTGAGGATCAAGTGGTACAACTGGCGGGTGGAGTTTGGGCAAAATTCAGAAATAGCCAGAAGGTTGCCAGAGGTGCACAACCTCTCCTTTGAAATCCTTGAGGGCAAATATTTCGGAGTTTAAACTTTTAAGATTTGTTGACTGAAAAAACACATAGTGTAAGAGCTATGAGTTGAGTGAACCACACATCTCGGTAGAAGATTGCTTCTAGTCATAAGGTGACAGTAATAGTGAAGTCGCTCAGTCGTGTCCGACTGTTTTGGACCCCATGGACTGTAGCCCACCAGGCTACTCAGTCCATTGGATTTTCCAGGCAAGAGTACTGGAGTGGGTTGCCATTTCCTTCTCCAGGGAATCTTCCCAACCCAGGGATTGAACCTGGGTCTCCCGCATTGTAGGCAGACGCTTTACCATCTGAGCCACCAGGGAATTGGAAGATAATTGCTTTACAATGAACCAACTCATTGGAAAAGACCCTGATCCTGGGAGATTGAAAGCAAAAGGAGAAAGGAGTGGTGGAAGATGAAATGGTTAGATAGCATCGATGATCCAAGGGACATGAGTCTGAGCAAATTCCAGGAGATGGTGAAGGACCAGGAATCCTGGCAAGTTGCAGTCCATGGGGTCGCAAAGAGTCAGACGACTTAGTGACTAACAATAACAATTGCTTCACGGTGTTGTGGAGGTCTCTGCTGTAAATCAACACAAATCAGTCATACCCTCTTTCTCTTGAGCACCCCTTACCAGTCCACTCCCCTAGGTTGTGTCACTGAGCATTGGCAAGAGCCAAGAGCATTGGCAGTGACTGAACAAGGGCATTTGCCACCTGCCTCTGTGGAGATTGAACCCTGTGCTGCTGCAGTTGTTGACATTCCACACCCCCTGAGGAAGTTCAAAGTGGAATGTGCTCCAAGGAATCTGGTGGGACAGGTCTTTAGATAGTTAGACATTTTCAGGAGTTGATTTTATGATTCCAGTCCTTGCATCTCCTCATATCTAGAGAAGCAATAAATCCCTTCATGGTGACATCAGATCCTCATGACTCACCTCTTGTAAAGTAAGCAATTGATTGCATTAAACTCCTCCTTCACCAAAACCTTATATATTGACCTTCCCCGACTGCCTCTTTGGAGTAGTCTCTCAGAGCTATCTGAGGTGCTGCCTCCTGGGTTGCAGTCCTCATTTTGCCCCAAATAAAGTTTAACTTTCAATTCTCAAGTTGTACATCTTTTTTTTTTTAATGTCTTTTTTAATTGAAGGATAATTGTTTTACAGAATGTTGTTGTTTTCTGTCAAACTTCAACATGAATCAGCCATAGGTATACATATATCCCCTCCCTTCAAGTTGTGCATCTTTTTTAGTTGGCAGTTATCACAGAGTGCCAGGCTGGCTCCCTGTGATATACAGAAGCTTCCTGCTAGTTCTCTATTTTACACATGAGAGTGCATGTAGGTCAGTGCTAGTGTATCAATTTGTCCTACCCTTTCCTTCTCCCACTGTGTCCACCAGTCCATTTTCTACATCTGCATCTCCATGTCTTCTCTGTAAATAGGTTCATCAGTACCATTTTTCTAGACTCCATATATATGTGTTAATATACAATATTTGTTTTTCTCTTTCTGATTTTGTTCTGCCTAATAGACTCTAAGTTCATCCTTCTCACTACAGCTGACTCAAATTTGTTCCTTTTTTTGTCTGAGTAATATTCCATTGTATATATGTACCACAACTTCTTTATCCATTCATCTGTCTATAGATGTCTAGGTTGCTTCCAAGTTCTGTGTGTGTGAAAGTCACTCAACCGTGTCTGACTCTTTGCAACCCCATAGACTATACAGTCCATGGAATTCTCTAGGCCAGAATACTGGAGTGGGTAGTCTTTCCCTTCTCCAGGAGATCTTCCCAACCCAGGGATTGAACCCAGGTCTCCCGCATTGCAGGCAGATTCTTTACCAGCTGAGTCACAAGGGAAGCCCATGCTTCAATGTCCTAGCTATTCTAAATAGTGCTGCAGTAAACACTGGGGTACAAGTGTTTGTTTTTTGTTTTTTGTTTTTAGTTCTACCACTTTATTGCTACCAACCCATCTCCGTCCAACCTTGTGCACACATGCTCAGTCATGTAACCCCATGGACTGCAGCCCACCAGGCTTCTCTGTCCATGGACTTTTCCAGGCAAGAATACTGGAGTGGGTTGCCATTTCCTTCTGCAACAAGTGTTTTTTTGAGTTGTGGTTTTCTCAGGGTATATGCCCAGTATGGAACTATCACATGGCAGTTTTATTCTTATTTTGTTAAAGAATCTCCATATTCTTCTCTATAGTGGCTGAAATTAGAATCAATTTATAGTCCCACCAACAGCGCAAAAAAGTTCCCTTTTCTCCACATCCTCCCCAGCATTTATTGTTTGTAGTTTGTTTTTTTTTTTTTTTGATGATGGCCATTCTGATTGGTGTGAGGTGGTAGCTCATTGTAGTTTTGATTTGCATTTCTCTGATACTGAGCAATGTTGAGCATCTTTTCATGTGTTTATTGACCCTCTGTATGTCTTCTTTGGAGAAATGTTTTAGTCTTCTGCCCATTTTTTGATTGGGCTGTTTGTTTTTTTTATATTGAGCTGTATGAGCTCCTTATGTATTTTGGAGATTAATCCTTCATCAGTTGCTTGTTTGTAATTTTCTCCCATTCTGAGGGTTGTACTTTAATCTTGTTTATTTTTTCCTTTGCTATGCAAAAGCTTTTAATTTTAATTAGGTCCCATTCATTTATATTTGCTTTTATTTCTATTACTCTAGGAGACAGGTCAGAGAAGATTTTGCTGTCATTTATGTCAAAGACTGCTAAGCCTGTTTTCCTCTAAGAGCTTTATAGTTTCCAGCCTTACATTTAAGTCTTTAATCCATTTTGAGTTTATTTTTATGTATGGTGTTAGGAGGACTCCGCAGGTGGGTAGTGGTAAAGAACTCACCTGCCAGTACAGAAGATTTAAGAGACATGGGTTCAATCCCTGGGTCAGAAAGATCCCTTGAAGGAGGGCATGGAAACCCACTCCAGTATTCTTGCCTGGAGAATCCCATGGACAGAGTGGGATTCCCTGGTGGGCTACAGTCCATAGGGTCGCAAAGAGTTGGACAAGACAGCAGTGACAGCACACACGCACGGTGTTGGGAAGTGTTCTACTTTCATCCTTTTACATGTTGTGCTTATTGTGCTCACTCAGTCATGTCTAACTATGCAACCCCATGGACTGTAGCCTCCTCTGCCCATGGTATTTTACAGGCAAGAATACTGGAGTGGGGTGCTACTTCCTACTCTGGGAATCTTCCCAACTCAGGGATCGAACCCACATCTCTTGCATCACCTGCATTGGCAGGTTAGTTCTTTACCACCAGCGTCACCTGGGAAGCCCTTATTTTACAGGTAGCTCTTCAGTTTCCCCAGCACCATTTATTGAAGAAGTTGTCTTTTTTCCATTGTATATTCTTGCCTCTTTAGTCAAAGATAAGGAGTTCCTTGTACAGCAAGGAGATCAAACCAGTCAATCCTAAAGGAAATCAACCTGAATATTCATCGGCAGGGCTGATGCTACCCTTTTGTGGGTTGCCGGGAGCCAACATACGAGACCCTACCCATGACAAGGCCATAAGGGAGAAAACCTGACGGGCAAGGTGGATCAGGTTTTCAGGGGTTTCAAAAGGGTCAGCTCACGAGATCCCACCCATGACAAGGTCACAAGGAGAAAGCCTGACAGGCAAGGTAGATCAGGTTTTCAGGGATTTCGAATAGCTGCCCCTGGCGCTCACCTTAAAGATGATATCTGTCTTTCTGATGCCTGCCTCAATAGACTACTCCCTAATTTCTGTGACACAGACAGAAGGCCTTCCCCGATCTCTTCCCAAATAAGAATCAATTTAGAACTTTAATCAATAAGTTTCCCAGGTGGTGGTATTTTATGAGATTATTCAGGGTGAAAGGAGTGTTTTAATTTAAACTCCTTTGCTGGTAGTTTGTTAGCCAAATGCATTTATGCCCTTGGTACTAATATGCATGATAGCTTATATTATCCTAATCATAAAATAGCATAAAGAACCTGTTTATATAAAGGCCCTAGTAGACATAGAGCCCTTCGGGAAGTGAGGAAGTCCTATTAGAAAACATAAGAAAAATTATTCTAAAGGTGGTTATTGGGTTGACGTTTGCTTGCTGTGTTTTGCTTGCTGTGTTTTTGCTTTTAATGTGCTAAGGTTGTGTTATAGAAACCATTGTTAATATAGCTAAAGATTTAGAGAAATAAGAGCCTAGAGAAATACCACCATAGTGTGGTAACAATGAGATGGTTGTTAATTGTCAGCCAGGAGTGCTAGGCAGAAGCTGCCTCACCAAAGTCACAGAGTCAGTATGGGATAAACTTCTTAGATAAACGCAACTGATAACTTTTGCAGAAGGATTAATTTTTGTATTAACAAAGATATAATTCTACTCTGTACTATTGCCCTATGAGACTGCTACCTTTCAGTTAAGGTCACCATAGAAACAGAAAATAGGTTTACATTCACCTGACCTGCATAAAATGTTAATAGGCCCCAAGGCCAGAAGATAATGTCCAAGACCCTCATAAACAAAGAAGTATGCAGAAAACACCCTGGTTTCGTGAAGGACAAGCTGACGTAATGTTAAACTATCTTCCCCTTAGAAATGTACTAACTTAGGGTATGAAAGCTGCTGTAAAAAATAAAGCATTGCCAGACTCTGCCAGACTCTGCCAGACCCTGCAAACACCCTGTCTGGTCATTCTCTCTCTCTCTCTCTCTCTCTCTCTCTCTCTCTCGCTCTCCCTCGCGGACTTGGCCCTATCAAGGCTGGTCTCACGTGTCTTCTCTCTCTTGCCGACGCCGTTCATCCTGAGGGTACCCCTGGATCCTGCCGGGGCTGGACCCCAGCAAGTGGCGCCCAAACAGGGACCCGAAGGTAATCCCCCCCCATTTTTCAGTCTTCAGGACGGCTAGGACCCCACTAGGGCGCTGCAGGCCCCCCTGCATAAGATAGGTAGGGTGAGGAAAGTGGGTAAGTTTTAGGTTTCTTCTTTAAAACCCCACTAGGGCGCTACAGGCCCCCCTGCATAAGAAAGGTAGGGTAAGAAAAGTGGGTACGTTTCAGTTTCCTTCTTCTCTAAATTAAGCCTCTTCCTTTTTTCTCTTTTTTTCTTCTTCTAATTAGTAACAAAAATGGGTAACAGTGAGTCAAAAGAAAGACAGCTTTTTATTGGAATCATAATGCAACTCCTTAACCGCAGAGGAATTAAAGTTAAAAAGACCAGTGTTCAGTCCTTTTCTACCTTTGTCCAAGAGCAATGTCCTTGTTTTCCAGAAGAGAGCAGTTCTCCTGGGTTCCCTTACCCTCCTGCCCTCCACCCCGGTGCTCTTTCCAATGAGATCTCTTGCTTTTTCAGCACATGTGTCTCCTCCGACAATTCATTTATAAGAGCTCAGTTACGGGCCCTAAAAGGGGTCCCCCTTCCTGCAACTGGTGGGGACTCTTCTTCGCTGAGACTGACATCCTGACCACTCGGGGTACTCAGAGGCCAGCTTGCCTGCCAATGGACCAGACCCAGCGGCCGCAACTGGGACCCTTTTGTCCCTGGTCTCCTCCTGACGCAGACAACTGGCCAGAGTGCCCCGATCGGTAAGGAACAGGAGACTTTATTGACCTCTCTCCCCTTCCCTCTCTCTGTCCTCTCCTTAGCCCTTCCTATTCTTCCCGTTTTTCTAATCCCCTGGTCCTGGATGCAGGAATTTGGTCAAAGGGCCTCAGCTTGAGCTGAGGATTGGAGACTGATCACCTCCTCTTGGCAGAGAACTCAAATTCCTGTAGGGCCGAGTTCCAGTCCTCCCTTCTCTGGAAGCCCAGGGAAAAGTCCCGTAACGCCTGGGTGTCTGCAGGTGGCAGGAGACGTCTGTAAGGCCACCCTTTTTGCCCCCCTTTCCCACCTCCTCCTCCTTCTTTTCCTTTCCTCCTCTTAAAACCTTTGAAGACATCTAAAGTTCTGTGTCACTATAGAAGGTTTTCTGAGAGACTGTATTCTTGTATTTAAGGGAGTGTCTGATGAGGACTGCCAGGTTTATATGTGTGTGTTTTAACTCTGTGTTCTGTGTTGTGATTTTTGATGGCCATTTTGCTTTTTGTTAGAACTTGATTTTCTTTCCCTGTGCTCTCAGGACCAGGGCTCTCAGGAACACTTATCTAGACCATCTCTAACTCCTGAGACTGAGGGAAAAAGGGAAAAAGCCTTTAAAATTTTTATTTATTTCAATTTTTTTATAAACTAGTAAATTTTATATTGTAATATCTAATTCATGACCAAACTTAGAAAATGAAGCTAGATCTTGCACTGTGTCTGTCTAAATATGTCTTGGTATGTCTTTGTCTCTGGGTAATATTTTTTAGGTTAATTTGTAAATGAGCTCTATTTAATTGGCTTAAAAAAAAAAGGTAAGTGCTTACAAATCAAATAATTCTAAATTAAACAATAAATTCCAGGTTCAGGTAAACTGGGAAATATTCAGTATTAAATACCTGATATTAATGTTTGTTTGTTGACCTATCTAATATAGACATGTCTTAGAGTAATTAACATCAAGTAAAATATTTTCATTATGCCTAGGTTTATTATAAGTTAAATATTGTTATATTGTAATATCTGTTACAAGTTTGTCAGCAAGGAAAGTACCTCAAGTAAAGAAACTTCAAAAAAAAAAAAAAAGGTAAATGAGATATGAGCTTTTGAACTTTATTAAGATTAAAAATGTCTGTCTAAAACAGTTTCTCTAGATTTTGGTAACCTAAATTTCTAAAGTTGTGCTAAACTAATAACAGAAGTTTATTAAATAGCTAGGTCATTTCCAAATAAAATAAGATTCTGAAACATTCATTACTGAATACTAACTTACAGAGAAACTAAAGATTTTAGACTATTAATAAATAATGTTTGATGCCATCCTGAGATGTTCATTAGAATTTTTTTAGAAATTATCACTGGTATTTATGTTCACCAATCTATAGAATGCTAATATAAAGGTAAATTCTTGGTTGCTTAAAGAAAGTAGGATGTGTGTATTCAGTAAAAAAGGTATGAGGAATGAAGTTACATTTTATGAAGGGAAAAGGAAGTAGGTCTGACTTACAGGTGGCTGTTTCAGAATGGGAGAACAAAGTAATGGGTACAGAAAGTGTTAAGAAGGTTTGATGGAAAGTGCACTCCAAGGGAAGAGTTTTGTGCATAAATACAAGTTTTCTTGAGACGTTGAACTGCCTTTGATAATGGATTTTAAGTTTCTTTACCTCTGAAGTGATCTGTTCTATGTTTACCTTTAAAATCTTTTTTACTTTGGCTAAGTAAATATATTATTTCACAGTGATCTATATGATTCTACCTGACAGAGTACTATAAACCCTTTTGATATTTATTGACAAAACTGCCTAAATGGCTTGACTTCTAGCTGACTTTGGGATGCTTCAGAGGGCCCCTGAGACATCCCAAAGAGCTATTAAACTACCTGAGTTCATTTGACATGTTAAATTGCATGGGAATTATTGTTGGAGGAGTGATAAATCTTCTCAGGTTATATTGTATGGTTGATGTTACTTATATAGATATCCTAGAAATTATGTGAAATTCATGAAAATCTGATATGTCCTGGTAAAATGTTGTCAGTTATAATTTTAGTTATCACGTTAAAGTGTTACAAGTCACATCGATGACCAGGCTACTTTGTCAATTACAATTTAATTAGATTTTAAACATGCCTCGTATGGTTTCACTCTCATGCCTTTTAAAAAAAATACTGCTAATTCTTCAAGATTTATAAAAAGACTTTTCTAAGATTAACTGAAAAATTTTGTTTGTTTGCTATCCAGTAAATTGGTAACAGACTGGAATTTAGTATACTCTCTATGTTAAGAGAACAAAGTTTTCTTAGAATGAATCTTTCAATAACAAATTATAAATTTCTTTGCCTTTAAGTGATTTATATTTGTTTTTAAAATCTTTTGATACTTTAGTAAAGTAAATAAGTGTTATTTAAGATTATGGTACATATAAAAGCTCATTCTGCTTCTACCAAAAATAACCCTTCACTGTTAGACTTGTGCTATCTTAATGTCTTAAAACTGACAACGCCCCTGCTTACACTTCTAAACCTTTTCAAGCTTAAATACTGGGGAAACGTCAGCCCAGAAAACAGAATTAACAGCCGTGATAGAGGTGTTCAAAGAGTTTTCGGACCAGGCTTTTAATTTATTTTCTGACTCGCAGTATGTAGTTAGGTTGTTTCCTCAAATTGAAACGGCTGTTTTGCTGAAAAATAAAACCACAATTTTTAAATTGTTATCTACCCTTCAACAGCAAATTTGGAAAAGGTCAAAGCAATTCTATATTGGACATATAAGAGCTCATTCTAATTTACCTGGACCCCTCCATACGTTTAACCAAGAGGCAGATTTGCTAACCTGAACCATAGTGGCCAGTGCTTTTGAGGATGCTAAAGCCTCACATGCTATGCATCATCAAAATGCAACTGCCCTTCGATATCAATTCCATATTCCTAGGGAATCTGCATGCGAGATCGTTAGGACATGTCAACTTTGCCCTACTTCAGTTCCCACTTTGCCTTTTGGGGTAAATCCCCATGGCTTACTACCTAATGTGCTTTGGCAGATGGATGTAATACATGTTCCTTCTTTTAGAAAACTACCCTTTGTGCATGTTACTGTAGATACCTTCTCCCATGTCATTGTGGCTACTGCCAGAACGGGAAAAGCCTATAAAGATGTAGTTCAACATCTTTTTGCCTGTTTTTCCTATTTAGAAATGCCAAAATCAATTAAGACAGACAATGCTCCAGCTTATATATCTAAGTCCTTTAAAAATTTCTGTGTCCAATTCGGTATATCCCACTCTACAGGAATTCCTTACAATCCCCAGGGACAAACAATTGTAGAAAGGGCACATCAAACACTCAAAACACAAATCTCTAAATTACAGGAAGGGCAGTTCAAATAGTTCTCCACTCCACATTTTGCAACATGCCCTCTTTGTGCTCAATAACCTTAATGCTGATCAAGCCGGTTTAACAGCTATGTTCCATCCCTGGAACCCAGAACAAAAAGATATGAAACCTTTAGTAAAGTGGAAAGACCTCCTTTCCGGACTATGGATGGGACCTGATCCCTTGCTAACCAGTGGGCGAGAGTATGCTTATATTTTCCCACAGGGTGCTGACTCGACAATTTAGATCCCAGACAGACTGATTCGCCATGTCACAGTCCCCCAGACCTCCGGCTCCCTCGCAGCCTCAACCATAAAGGAGGAAGAGCACTCCTCTGCCCTTACCTTGGCCTAGAAGGTCCAGCAGACTCTGAAACAACCGGCAATGGAGATCCCAGAAGAACAAATGGAAACCACCAGGACGTCCTGCGCAGGCAACTCAACAAGCCTCCATACCCACATGGGGGCAAATTAAGTCACTCTGTCATCAAGCACAGGGAATAGCTTCCATGCAGGGATCTTCAGCCTCTTCCGAAAGGGTTTTTATTGCCATGCTTGTTTTACTGTCTTGTCAGGCAAGTGCTACCTCTTCTACTTCAAAAAAATACTGGACATATTTCCCTGATCCCCCGACCTTCCAAGTAGTTACTTGGAACATCGACCCTATACGGGTCAACACAGACCAGCCTCATCTCTTGGGAGGATCCTAGACTTCTTATGATAAAGATCACTACCCCATCAATTTTAACTATACTTTTAGGGGATTAACGGATGATCTTCCCCTTTGCTTTAACTTCCCCCATAGTCATACAAGTGATCTCATCACTCCCTCTAAGGAGGGGTGTGTTGGAGCCTCCAAGAAAGCAATTCTGACAGATTCTCCAACATCAAAATTTTCAGAAAAAACAGGAGATCTGCTGGTTTGGATATTACAGGCCCATATGCCTGGGGTCCGTGACCCCTATAAATCCTTGTTCCTTAATGCTCCACCAAAATATCCAAATTGTATTGATGTTGCTCCATCAGATGTCATATGGAAAACTATAGACAACCGCCTTGGATATCTGGTATGAAAATCTTGTACTTATAATTCAAAAATAGATTATAGAATATGGGGAGGTGGAAACTATTCGGTACAAGACTGGAGCAATCCAAATCCAAGTCAGAATCTAAGATCTGTTTCTGACCATGTCAGTAGGTTTAGCAATTGGAAGAATGATTCCCTCCCTTGGCCATTGGTGCACAGTAGATGGTATTATAATCAATTTGCTCCCCCCATGTTGTCCTATACAACTAAGGACAAAACCTTTTGGCAACCAGAAATTTAGAGAGCCCTTGCTCCCACCTCCATTGTTACTTTAACTCAGCCAGAAAACAATTCCACCTATTCTGTGCTGGCTTGTTTACCCTCCCCTTACGTTTTTTGTTTGTTTGTTTGTTTACTAAGGATTCAAAAAGACTTCATATACAAATGAATTATTCAGGTGGACCAAATATAGTCTACTGTGAACCATGCATGCTCTCATCCTGTTTAACCCCTCAATATAATATTTGTTCCTTTGTGGTGCTGCAACGTCCACCTTATCTTATGGTGCCCGTCACAGTGAATGCCTATTGGTATGACAATTATGGTTTAGCCGTTCTGCAACAACTACAAGATTTAATGCATTCCCAGCGGTTTGTAGGACTACTTATTCTAGGGATTTCAGCTTTAATAACAGCAATTACCTCTGTCACTGTGGTGGCGATATCCTTGACTCAACAAGTACATACTGCTCAATATGTCAATGATATGTCAAAAAATGTTTCTTTAGCTCTAGCTATGCAAGAGATTATAGATAGGAAATTAGAAGGAAAAATAGATGCCCTAGAAGAAGCAGTCATGCATATTGGAACTGAGTTGCAGGCTTTAAGGGTAAAGTTAGCGTTATCCTGTCATGCCGACTATCAGTGGATCTGTGTAACACCCCTAAAAGTAAATGATACAGATTACAATTGGGAAAAGATGAAAAATCATATTTCAGGTGTATGGAATAGCTCCAGCATTAGTTTAGATCTTGGAAAGCTTCACGGTCAGATAAAAACCTTAGAACATTCCCGCCTGGACTTTACTGCTGCAGGAGCTGCTAATGATTTTTTTCATACCTTTTCTAACTTTATTACTGGAAAAAATATCCTATCAACTATTTTCAGTTACGCTGCTATAGCAGCCCTAGTTTTACTTCTCATTATAATCCTTCCTTGCATTGTCAGAACTCTCCGGCAGAGCACTCAGAAGCTTGCGACTGAGATCCATCTGGCTGTCATAAAAGTAAAAAAAGGGAGAGATGCCGGGAGCCAACATACGAGACCCTACCCATGACAAGGCCATAAGGGAGAAAACCTGACGGGCAAGGCGGATCAGGTTTTCAGGGGTTTCAAAAGGGTCAGCTCACGAGACCCTACCCCTAACAAGGCCATGAGGGAGAAAACCCGATGGGCAAGGCGGATCAGGTTTTCAGGGATTTCGAATAACTGCCCCTGGCGCTCACCTTAAAGATGATATCTGTCTTTCTGATGCCTGCCTCAATAGACTACTCCCTAATTTCTGTGACACAGACAGAAGGCCTTCCCCGATCTCTTCCCAAATAAGAATCAATTTAGAACTTTAATCAATAAGTTTCCCAGGTGGTGGTATTTTATGAGATTATTCAGGGTGAAAGGAGTGTTTTAATTTAAACTCCTTTGCTGGTAGTTTGTTAGCCAAATGCATTTATGCCCTTGGTACTAATATGCATGATTGCTTATATTATCCTAATCATAAAATAGCATAAAGAACCTGTTTATATAAAGGCCCTAGTAGACATAGAGCCCTTCAGGAAGTGAGGAAGTCCTATTAGAAAACATAAGAAAAATTATTCTAAAGGTGGTTATTGGGTTGACGTTTGCTTGCTGTGTTTTGCTTGCTGTGTTTTTGCTTTTAATGTGCTAAGGTTGTGTTATAGAAACCATTGTTAATATAGCTAAAGATTTAGAGAAATAAGAGCCTAGAGAAATACCACCATAGTGTGGTAACAATGAGATGGTTGTTAATTGTCAGCCAGGAGTGCTAGGCAGAAGCTGCCTCACCAAAGTCACAGAGTCAGTATGGGATAAACTTCTTAGATAAACGCAACTGATAACTTTTGCAGAAGGATTAATTTTTGTATTAACAAAGATATAATTCTACTCTGTACTATTGCCCTATGAGACTGCTACCTTTCAGTTAAGGTCACCATAGAAACAGAAAATAGGTTTACATTCACCTGACCTGCATAAAATGTTAATAGGCCCCAAGGCCAGAAGATAATGTCCAAGACCCTCATAAACAAAGAAGTATGCAGAAAACACCCTGGTTTCGTGAAGGACAAGCTGATGTAATGTTAAACTATCTTCTCCTTAGAAATGTACTAACTTAGGGTATGAAAGCTGCTGTAAAAAATAAAGCATTGCCAGACTCTGCCAGACCCTGCACACACCCCCATCTGGTCATTCTCTCTCTCTCTCTCTCTCTTTCTCTCTCTCTCTCCCTCGCGGACTTGGCCCTATCAAGGCTGGTCTCACGTGTCTTCTCTCTCTCACCGACGCCGTTCATCCTGAGGGTACCCCTGGATCCTGCCGGGGCTGGACCCCGGCAGTGGATCACTGCCTTGTTGTGGCAAAGGGGCTTGTGTAACCTGATAAAGCTATGAGCCATGCCACGTATTGCCACCCAAGATGGATGGGTCATAGAGGAGAGTTCTGACAAAACATGATCCACTGGAAGAGGGAATGGGAAATCACCCCAGTATACTTGCTGTGAGAACCTCATGAACTGTATAAAATGACAAAAAAATATGACATCGACAGATGAGTCCTCCAGGTCTGAAGATGTCCAGTATTAAAATAAATTAAAAAAAAAAAACACCTAAGAACATGGCATCTGGCCCCATTACTTCATAGCAAATAGAGGGGGAAAAGGTGGAAGTAGTGACAGATTTCCTCTTCTTGGGCTCTAAAATCACTGAAGATGGTGACTGTAGCTATGAAATCAGAAGACATTTGCTTCTTGGCAGGAAGGCTATGACAAACCTAGACAGTGTGTTGAAAAGCAGCGATATTACTCTTCAACAAAGGTCAGTATAGTCAAGGCTATATCTTCCCAGAGGTCACATACTGTTATGAAACCTGTACTGTAAAGAAGGTGGAGCACGGAAGAATTGATGCCTTCAAACTGTGGTGCTGGAGAAGACACCTGAGAGTCCCTTGGACAGCAAGGAGATCAAACCAGTCAATCTTAATGGAAATCAACCCTGAATACTTGTTGGAAGGACTGATACTGAAGCTGAAGCTCCAGTATTTTGGTCATCTGATGTGACAAGCCGACTGATTGGAAAAGTCCCTGATGCTGGGAAAGATTGAGGGCAGGAGAAGAGGACATCAGAGGATCAGATGGCCAGGTGGCATCACCAATGCAATGGACATGAACTTGGGCAAACTTCAGGAGATGGTGAGGGACAGGGAGGCCTGGCGCACTGCAGTCCATGGGGTCACAAAGAGTCAGACATGACTGGGTGACTGAACAACAACAAGAAATGATGTTGAAGCTGAAGCTCCAATCCTTTGGCCACTTGATGCAAAGAGCTGACTCATTGGAAAAGACCCTGATTCTGGGAAAGATTGAGGGCAGGAACAGAAGGGGGCAACAGAGGATGAGATGGTTGGATGACATCACCAACTCAATGGCCATGAGTTTGAGCAAACTCTGGGAGATAGCGGAGGACAAGGAAGCCTGGCATGCGGCAGTCCATGGGGTCACAAAGAGTAAGACAGGGCTTGACTGAACAACAAAAGGTCAGTGACTGAAGTCGCTAATGACTTAATCCCTATAGATGGCAGAACGACATTCATTTGTTGGCAATTTTATCAAAGGTAATGCAAAGTAAGAACACAATTGTATGCACTCAGTGATCAAGCACATGTTCTGTGGGGAAATAGCTACACTAGTGAGATAATTAAAATAATAACTTCACATTCATTTTCAGATGAGATTTTGACAACAAATGACTGTGCAAAAGTTTACAACAGTATCTTAATTTTGGAGCTCCAAATGCAGATCTATGTTTAAAAAAAAAAAAAAAATCTCTTGGAAATGGCAACCCACTCCAGTATTCTTGCCTGGAAAAATCCATGGACAGAGGAGCCTGGCGGGCTGAAGTCCATGGGATTACATGACTGAGCATGTGTGCATGAGGGTGGAAGGAGATGGGTTGGTAGCAATAAAGTGATAGAACTAAAAAAAAAAAAAAAAAAAGCCCTGCTTCCAGCTCTTTCCAGTTTCATTATTTAGCCACTCCCAGAGACCCTGTGACTTGGGGCAATGTCAGAGAACAAAGGCTTGGAGGTGGACATGGGCAACCAAACAGTTCACCTAGGGGGCCCAGGAAGGCTCCTAAACCCTGCCCCAGAGCTGGCCTCTCAGCCTTCATAGCATCTCAATCTCCTGACCTCTCACACTGAGATTTGGGAGGTGCCTGCTCCCTCATTCCGCTGCTCACCAGGTGCCTGGTTCTCCTAAAACACCCAGAATTCATTTCCCACGGCTCCTAAAGATTACGCATCCTCCCTGCTCACAAAGTTGCCCTGCCCTCACATTGCCCCCCATCTCCTGCAGAACTCCAGCATCTTGCCTGGGCCTCCTGGATGGGGATTGAGCTGAGTGGCCTCCAGGCTGACTCTGCCCTAAGGGCTCAGGGAAAGTGAAAGTGAAGTCCCTCAGTCAAGTCCAACTCTTCGCGACCCCATGGACTGCAGCCTACCAGGCTCCTCCGTCCATGGGATTTTCCAGGCAAGAGTACTGGAGTGGGTTGCCATTTCCTTCTCCAGGGGATCTTCCCGACCCAAGGGTTGAAGCCGGGTCTCCAGCGTTGTAGGCAGACGCTTTACCGTCTGAGCCACCGGGGCTTGGGGAAACCTGGAATTAAATTCCCACATAGCTCTCCTCATCCTCCTTGTGTTCTCACTTTTCACCCTTCCACAATCCAGTATCCTGCTACACATATTTATTGCTCACTGTTTAGGTGTTCATTCATTTACTAATTCATTCATTCCAGGATCCAATAATCTCTCCATGGACCCTGTCACTCCCTGATCTCCAAGAACACAGGAGACATCTATACTCTCGGAAATGCCGAGAGTATGGTTCACAATCAGGTTCCTTTGGGAGCACAGAGTCTAACAGTTTAGAGCGCAGGGTTCCGGATCCCAGCTCTCACACTCCCCCCACCCCCACTTGACCTTGGGGGAAAATAACTCACATTATCTTGAGGCTTAGTTTCTTTACCTGAGGATTAAATGTAGGGGGGAAGCCTTAACAATCACTAGCCAACTGGGCATGGACTGAGAAATCACTTGGGAATGGGGAACACGCCCCAAGTCACACAGTTCAGTTCAGCTCAGTTCAGTTGCTCAGTTGTCTCCGACTCTTTACGACCCCATGAACCGCAGCACACAGCAGGGACCACCCAAGTCCGACTCTGAACCCTCAAATCCAGGGCTCCTTCAGCTTTTGCCCCCTGTACCTTCACTGTGCAGAGGCTCCCATGGGGTGACTGACAGACTCCTGGGGGAGTACTGGGAGGGCTGAGAAAGACCTTTCTCCATTCAGTCAGTTGGTGATTCTTTTTTTGCTATGGCCTCTTTCTAGAGCCAGTGCTTTCTTCCCCTCCATGCCACATACATCAGCCTGCAAACCCCTCCCCATCTTCCTAGTCTCAGCTCAGATCTTGGTCCAGCTCGCCCCTCCCCTCTCCCCTCCCACCCCCACACCAATCATGACCCAGACACCACCACCCCTCCCCACATGGTCCCAGACTTAAAGCTCTGAGAACTCAGTGCAGTGCTGAAAGGCAAAGTCCTGGGTTTTACTAACTTGTAGTTTAACCTTGGGCAGGCCCCGACTCTGCTTCTGGATTCTCTGCTTTTAGGGATCCTGCCAGAGTGGATCCTCCCAGTTCAGATCCTTTAGTGCTTGCTGGGAGTGCCCTAGGGTGTGTAGCTCAGACAGGTGGGTGGAGAGTAGCATACCTGGGAGGAACGCTGGCTCTTCGTCTGGCTCAGGCTTCTGTTCTGCGCTGCAGTCCCCCTTGCCTCACTCTAGGGGACAGAATGGCTTAGTGGCCTAGGAGACGGGCCGTGGGAATGTGGCCCAGGAGAGGCTCTTAGGATAGGGCGAAGGCCACCCAGGAGTTAATTATTGTATGTGGGCTCCAGCCAGGCCTCCATGGGAGGGTGGTGGGTAGGAGCGAGTGGATTAATAGTGCAGGCCCAAGGTCAATTACCAAGCCCCACTTACTCCATTTTCTCTCCTAAACTCAGGACTGAGAAAACCTTGCAGCCTGAGTTGCTGGGATCCTTTAAAATAATCTGCTCCACTTCTAACCCCCTCATCCTGTTTTACAGATAAAGAGAATAAGACCCAGGGAATCAGGACAGAGCTCATTGCAGGGCAAGGGCTGGAGCGCAGGCTTCCAAACTCCGGGACACCTGAACAGCAGTCACGTCTGACTCTTTGTGACCCCATGGACTGCAGCACATCAGGCTTCCCTGTCCTTCACTGTTTCCCTGAGTTTGGTCATACTCATGTCCATTGAGTCAATGATGCCATCCAACCATCTCATCCTCTGTCATCCCCTTCTCTTTCTGCCCTCAATCTTTCCCAGCATCAGGGTCTTTTCCAATGAGTCAGTTCTTCGAATTAGGTGGCCAAAGGATTGGCGCTTTAGCGTCAGTCCTTCTAGTGAATATTCAGGGTTGATTTCCTTTAGGATTGACTGGTTTGACCTCCTTGCTGCCCAAGGGACTCTCAAGAGTCTTCTCCAGCATCATAATATGAAAGCATCAATTCTTCAGCGCTCAGCATACAGAGTGCAGAGTTCCTGTATCCCCAGCTTATAGAGCCACTGACTCTTCCAATCTTATCAGCCTCAGGCATCACCCACTTCCAGCTGTAAAATCATAGATGTTCAGTTTACCAGAGCCTTGGTTGTTCCAAGACCCCAGCTCCCCTCCCTTCCCCCATCCTCTCACACAAGTCTACTTTCTCCAGCAGCCAATAGTCTGCTCTAGTGTAGATTCCTCCCCGCCCCCACTCCTACCCCAGCCAGGAACAGAGCCTTCCTTTTTACACCCTCTGGCCATGTTGCTACCACTGTGGAGAAAAAGAAGAGGAGGAAGAAATAAGTTCAGGAGAGAACGTTGAGCTCTCTTGTGTTGAGATGCTGTGTGCAACCTGGTGTGAGGTTATGGTAAAAGAGAAAACCCAGGGAAGGGTCCATGTTGGATATGGAAGCCATCAGCCTACACATAGCAGCAGAAGTTTAAAGAATATGGGGCCTCAATACTGTGGGAGGACTTCCCTGGTGGTCCAGTGGTTAAGAATCTGCCTGCCAATGCAGGGGACATGGGTTTGACCCTTGGTCCAGGAAGATTTCACATGCCTCAGAGCAACTAAGCCCTTGCCCCCAGCTACTGAGCTTGAGTCCTGCAACTACTAAGCCAAAGCACCCTAGAGCCCACGCTCCACAAGAGAAGCCATCACAATGAGAAGCCTGGACACCACAACCACAGAATAGGCCCTGCTCGCCGCAACTAGAGAAAGCCTGAGCGCAGCAACAAAGACCTACTGCAGCCAAAAAATTAATAAAAAAATTTTTAAAGATCCCAGTTAAAAAAAGGTATGCTTGGAAAGGGCACAGGTCTGGGCCCTTGGAGCAAGGAAGTGGGGGGAGGTGTGCAGCTGGGAGCCAGAAGAGGCAGCTGGGTTACTGGAGGAGAATCAGCTAAGGAGAGCCCTATAGACCTGCAAAGAAATTGACTCCAATGTGGAGAGGAGGGAAGAAATTGACTCCCAGGAGACTGCCAGCTTGTGCCCTGCTTTCCCTCTCCCTCAGAGTGAGCCATTTCTGAATCTTGTGACAGACAACCTGGGAGGGTTAAGCCCTCTGAACACCTGAGCAGGTAGAAGGCGGCTACAAACCCCCAGACATCCCTCCTGGCTTTATAAGTCCAACGAAGCCTTCTCCTGATTGGAGAAGCATGGCCATGTGTCTAGGAATGCCCCAAAGCATTCTCCTATACATTCATCTAAGGGCTTCCCAGGTGGAGCCGTGGTAAAGAATATGCCCGCCAATGCAGGACATGCAGGAGACACCGGTTCGATCCCTGGGTTGGGAAGATCCCCTGGAGCAGGAAATGGCAACCCACCCCAGTGTTCTTGCCTGGGAATTCCCATGGACAGAAGAACCTGGCAGGCTCTAGGCCAGGGGTTCACAAAAGAGACGGACAGGACTGAGCACACATGCTCACGTATGTGTTCATCAAAATGGACTTTCCCTGTCCCCCATTCTCTGCCCGTGCACCCGAAGTTGATTATAAATTGGACTTTATAGTCCATCCACTCGGGAGTGATGTTTGGCTCCTGAGACCTCAGGGGTTCAGAAGAAGAGACTGGCAAGTGGTTGGACCCATGGGTTCTAACCCATGAGGAGTCCCTGCCCTTGTTGAACCTCGTGCCGGGCTCTGAATCCGAGGCCCCAGTGCTCAGACCACCTGGCCAACGGGCAGGGACACGGTCCAACAGTCACTGTGGAGCCGATCCTGAGAGTATCCACCTGGATTAGAAGCTCAATACCAGCCAAGTTAGCCGTCAGCATCCTTGTGGACCCCAAACTGAAGGCTACTCTGTGACTAGACAAAGAGAACAGGAAGGTCTTTGGCCCTGTGTGGGTAGGGGCTCTGGGCTGCAGGGAGTCGGGGTGGGAGAAGCTGGAGCTTTTCCTGAGTGCAAGCCAGCAGCATATGCAGTTGCTTACCACCCATCCTCATAGATGAGAAAAATATAGTTCCCAGGCAGCAAAGAGGGGCTAGGATTCAGAACTGAGTCTGATTCCAAGCCTGGTTTCTTTCACGAAGAAAGGAGAGCCCTGTGAGGGCATTAGAGTTTAAGGACTGCAGATCCGGTGTTTCTTCTCTGGCCTCATTTCCTGCCCTTGTCCTCTTAACTTCTATCTTAGCCACCTAGAAATTCTCCTTGCGCTTCTATCACCTCCAAGCCTTTGTACTTCTTGAACCTTCTCCATGAAATGTCATTCCTCCTGCCTCATCTGCTTGGTCAACACTACGCTCTGTCTGGAAACCTTCCCTCACGTTTCTGGGCTTCCACAGAACTGCACCACACTCTGTGCTCCCCTGGAGCAAACCTTCAGCTAAGTGTGCGAAGAGCTATCAGCTCTCACGTCTGTCTGTCTGCCCCCACCAGAGAGTACAAGGTACTCAGTTCCCTGCCTGTCGGCCGACACAGCCAAAAGGTGGCTGTTGACTGATAGACTGAGTGCATGGATTCCTTCACTTCCTAAGCACCTGCTCTGTGCTAGGCACTGACCCAGGGCCAGGGGATCTGACACAAAATGACATAGACATGGCCTCTGCTTTCAGATGTGTATGTTTTGTAGGGAAAGTCAGACAATAAGCACAGCGAATTGATATCTATGCAAGAGGGCCAGTGATGTGATGAGAAAGTACCCAGGTGAGAAGTAAGATCTTTTGGTTGGGTTGTCAGAAGTCATTTTGTTGTGCTAAGTCGTGTCTGACTCTTTTTGAGGAATTAATCATAGGATGAAATCTAAGTGGCTACAAGAAGTCAGCCTGTAGAGTATAAAAACATTCTGGGAAGCTCAACTGAACACAGGGAGTCAGCCTGCAGAATATATAAGGACATTCTAGGAACTCAGAGAGGACGGGACTTCCGGGCTGCTGAAGAAGTTTGGTTTTTCCAGCAGATACCATGGGAAAGCATTTAAAGGGGGTGTCTCAAAAAGAAAACATTTTTTCAGTATTCGTTTTCACTTTTTAAAAAGCGTCCATCAGATAGTAAAACTCCAGGGTGAAAGTTTGATGATGAATAGGATATTTGCCATCCTCAAAATATCTACCTACAACATATTTATTAATTACAAAAGGGCGAAAATTAACGGAGAAACCTGGCAGACCCAATCCCAATCAAAAGATCAGTTAACATCCTCAGGAATGGGCCAGCCTGATACCCATGCCCCCCTCCACCATGATGCAGCAAGAGCACACAGAATTGCTTTCAGGATATTCGTGTCCAAAATGTAGAGCCTCAGTCAGATAAACCCAAATTGAGAGTTATTCTACAAAATAACTGGTCTGTGTCTTTCAAAAATGTCAAGGCCATAAAAGAACGAACCTCCCTCCCTCAAAGGTCCATCAGTAAGTGACTGAATTAAATGTGATCTATACATAGAATGGACTATTGCCCAGCAATGAAAAAGAATGAACTAGTCTCTGTAGATCAATATGGAAAGATCTCAGAAACCTTGTTCTTGTGGTAAAAAACATGGCCAGTGAAAAACTCTACTGAGACTCCCTTTATCCTACCTAACAGTTTAGAAGAAAATCAGCTTTAGTAGAACATTCAAAGTTTGATGCTCTACTATGTCGACCAAATGATGGGGAAATAAGTCACTCATACATTGCTGGTGGGGGCCACATTGATACAACCCCTGTAGCATTATAACTATCAAAATTATAAATCCAAATGCTCCTTGACCCAGCAATCCCTCTTCTGGAATCCAACAGTATAGCATTCTACTATGTATATGGTTATTCACTGTAGTATTGTCATTAGAAAGCAAAACAAAAACAAAACGGAGACGATGCAAGCCTTCCTCATGGGGGTCTGCCCACCAATATCTTCTTCCCCAGCCCACATTTAGTAAGGGAAGGAAAGGGAAAAAAACTTCAGGAGCCAATAACTCATCTGCCAGTCTCTCCCCAGCTTCCCTCCACCAATTCTCTTGTTCTCCTGTGGTATAGGAGGGGGCATGCGGGGGAAGGCTGGTGCAGAAGTAAGAGCCCCAGGCTAAGGATCAACTTTCACCCTCTGCTTGCTGATGAACTTCAAGCTAGCCCAGTCCCTTTTTGGGCCTCTCAACAGGAAGGAGAGAGCAATAAGGCATGCCTGCCACCTCCCAACCCACTCATCCCCAAATTATTTATAAAATATAGTACACACATGGATATATTTATTAGAATAAGCTCTCAGAGGATCCCCATAGGATTTTGGATCAGGAAACAATGACCAAGGTATTACGAGTCCTCCTCATCTGAGAGAGTGGAGCTGGGCTGAACTGAGATAATCACACAGGTTGGGTGCAGGCAAGGAAGGTGCCCAGGTGTCAGCAGTGGGAACAGCTTAGTTAAGGAGCCAGAGTGGCAGCATCTGGGTCAAGTTGAGCAGGAGGGGTCCAATCCCCTGGGGTGTGGACCCAGAAGTGGGGTTCTCAGCGTAAAATCTCGCCACCTCCTCATTGGGGTTGCCCTGGAAGGGGTCGAACCACATCTGGATGCAGCGGCCGCTGCCCCGGCCGTAGTTGCTGACCTTGAAGGAGTGACTCCAGATTTCATTGCACAGAGCAGCAGGCGTGGGGAAGTAGAAGTCAAAGCGGTGGCAGGCAGCTTTCACCGGGCACTGGTTGTACCCTGTGGGGAGGATGGAAGACCTGTAGCCACTGGGTCCAGAACCATCTCTTGCTCCACCAGCCCCACAGTTGCAAATCTCCATAAACCCTCCCACACCCCCACTTCCCCCTCCCTCCCCGCCCCCAGCCCTCACCTGAGGTCCAGTCCCAGCCCCTGTGCCAATTGCTCTTGCAAGTGTAGGAGGTGCGGCAGTCTTCCCACCAGATCTGACAGTCCTCTTTGCACAGGGGCACATTCAGGATCCGTTCTTTGCGCCAGCTCTGGTTAACCTGGAGGGGTCGGGGGAGGGAGGGAGCCAGTCTGTCAGGGATCTCAGCTGCTATAGCCTTGATGGGGTCCAGGGCTGGGGAGGTGGGGGCGATGCCTCTGTCACCCTCAGACCAGAATTTGTGAACCACACCCTCCCTGCAAGTGACCAGTGGACTCTGCCCTCTGCTGAAGCGTCTGTCTGAGGGGCTGGTGCCCATACCTCCCGGATCCAGGGCCCCAGATTAGGTGAGCACTCATAGAGACAGGTGTCCTGAATAAAGTGGCGCTTGCATGCAGGCTCCATCTTGCCGCAGTGGTCCCAGTTGAATCTGTACAGGTAGGAAATGTCCTTATGGGCTTCTATGCTGGTGTTGACAGAGCAGCAGGCATTCTTCCTCCAGGGGCTGCACTGTGAAGGGGGGGGGAGACATGGGGCTAAGTTCTTGAGCCACCGTGGCCATCTCCTCTATATTCTGGCTCCTCTGCCTCGGGTAGATCATCCAGAGGCTCACTCGCTGGGAAGGTTGCCCCTAAGCCTGGACTTGAGAGCCCTCATTTTGGGGTAGAGGCAGTAATAATACTGACTTCTAACAGAAAGTAACACAGGGGACGTGGGAGATTTGGGGAATCATCATCTGGGGGGACATTATTATTTGTACATCTCTAAACTGTTCACAAAGTTATTTCACGTTATCTGGGTTATTTATATTATTCATTTTGTACCGAACTGGTATTAACTGAGTGCAGGCACTATGCTGGCTGCTGAGTATACTGTAATGAACAAAATAGATCAAATCTCTGCCCTCCTTGAGCTTATGGTTTTAGTGAAGGGCAGGGAGGGGGGATACAGAGAACACTGGGGGCACAGAAAATAGCAGATGCAAAGTCCCTGAGATTTTTGCACTTTATCTTCTGTTACTGAAGATAATGGTCCCAGTCGAAAGACCATTACTCCTGTTTTACAGAGTTGAAGGAAGCTGCACCCTTTGTGGAATGTAAGGTTAAGGTTTTAACTCAGGACAGAGAGGAGAGGGGGAATCCTGGCCTCAGGTTGTGGTGGGGGGTGGAGGGAAAGGGGGCTGGTCTGGCTCTTTCAGGGTCTGGAAGCCCAGGAGAGTGAACTCCTGGTAGGTCTTGAAAGAAGAAGGGCGCAGAGTGGCAGTGACCCACACAAGGCCCGGACATGGGCCATGGGACTAGATGTGGGAAGCAATTCTGGAGAGGTAAAATCAAGGCAGGTAAGATTGTAGAAGGGGTTCCCAAGTGGTGGCTAGTGGGAAAGAACCCCCCTGCCAATGCAGGAGATGTAAGAGACACAGGTTCAATCCCTGAGTTGGGAAGATCCCCCGGAGGAGGGCATAGCAACCCACTCCAGTATTCTTGCCTGGAGAGTCCCACGGACACAGGAGCCTGGTGGGCTACAGTTCAATGGGTCGCACAGAGTTGGACATGACTGAAGCGACTTAGCACACATGCACAAAATGGTAGAAGTGATTGTGGCTTCCCTTCAGGAATTGCCGTAGGCTGGGAGTCAGAAACTGAGTGATCATGAGCCAAATTGCTTAAAATGTCTGAGATGAACTCTAGCGCCCAGGCTCAAGTGAGGGGGGAAGCTGTGACAGGTCCGGACACTCAGGAGAAACTAAGGAAAGTCCTTGACGGCGGAGCCAAACCAATCCCTCTCCAATAACCCAGTCCATGCCCAGAGCTGCTGCCGCAGAGCCTGCTTCCAGGCTTCCCTAGGTTTTTGTGCATACTGTTCCTCAGATGCCCAACTCTTGGTCAGCTTGCAAGACCCCATCCACTGCATCCCTGAACTGCCAGCCAGGGTCAGTGGTTTCCTCCTCCGAAAGGATTAATACATGTAATGAAAAACACCTCCTGGCCCATTTCGGAGAGGCTCCAGAAAACCAGCCACTCCCACATAGCCTACACCCCTCTGAATTGCAGTCACCTGTCTTCCTCAAAGATCTGCACACCATTTCTTGGCAAAGAGCAAGTGCTACTAAAGGTTCTTTAAAGCCCCCTTTAAAACTTAAAAAATTCTAAAAATGCAGTGGTGCATATGGACTTTCAGTTTTGGAAGATGAAAACATTCTGGAGGTGGATGGTGGTGATGGTGGTGATGTTCACATGTGAACCTACCTAATGCCACAGCATTGCATGCTTAGAAATGCTTAAATGGAAAATTTTATGTTATGGGTATTCTACTAGCAAATGAACTGTTGGAAATGACTCAGAAGTCATGGACAGCTGAACTTCCCTCTCTTCACTTGAAGACCCTGGAGACAGTTCATGCCAGCCTTTCCCTGGGGACACCACAGCCCCCCAGCAGTGTGAAGGCTTGTAGGGAGCCAAGGGAGAGACCAGAGGGAATAAGATACTGGCATTTCTCATGAGCCTGGAGTTCAACTTCAAGCTCAGAGCCCCTGAGCTGCTTTAGGGACCTTCCCTATGAGGCCGGCCTCACCTCCCCTTCTCTGTGGGCAGAAGCATTCTTGGCTCTGGCCACACTAGACTTGGCACCTGTCACCCTCCAACCTGTGTACACACCGTCCTCTGCTAGGCTGCCTTTTCCTGCTTTGTCTTCCTGGAAAACTCTTACTCAACCTCCAAGGCCAAGCCAATGGCCTCTTTGCTTGGAAGTCTTCCCGGCATATCTGATTTGCCAGTTTCTCATCAGGACCTAATGGAGGTGAGGACCTGGCCTATTTGCAGTTCTTTGTTACATGGTGACCATGAGGGACCTGTCTTTCCTACCTTGACTTTGAGCTCCATGGGCTGGCACATAATGAAGGTTGGGAAAGTTACCACCAGTCCCTCTCCTGGCTGGATTCTTAGTTCCCATGTCTACCTGTGCCTTCTCTGGGCCTATTTCCTCATTTGCATAAATAGAGACCACCTACCACCTACCAAGTAAGTATTCACTGACAAGGTGTGAGGAAAACACTTGACCCATAGAGGGCGCTAGATAAACAGTCCTCCCCGTGTTGTAGTGACCTCCTAGGAGAGGTCCACCAGGATCACCTCCCTGCCAACCTCCTGCCTCCATCACTCCCAAAGCTGATCTTCCCATCACCCTAACTTCTCCCTTTTTGGGGGGTCAGCCCTCTCCCCTACCCCAGACCCCACCCCATCCTCACCTGCTCGTGTAGACTGTCCTCAGGGCCCGGTTCTGCCTTGTGGTGCTTGGCATCCATGCAGACGTTGAGCAGGTTGGTCCTGGCCCGTGGAGTCCCGGGGACCTGGGCACCCCATGCAGCGGCCACCAAAACCAGAAGCAGCAACTGTGTCATCTGCCAGGCCATGACCACTCACTCCTGCCAGGAAGCCACCATAAGACTCTTGGTCAGATTTCCTGTCTCCCTCCCAAACCCAGATCTTCTGGCCTCCTCACCTGGCTTACCCCACTTCACCGATGAGCTGAGCGATGAAAGGCCTGTAGAGGTCTGGACCAAGTGGTAGGAATCCACCCCCACCTGAGGACATTTCAATACTAGCTCTGTGACGTGCGCGGAGGGAGCCACCACCCCTCTCTAGACATCCCCTTCCGGTTTTGCCAGACGGTATTTCACCCACAATCAGAGGGTCCTCCCTTAGAGGAAGCATGGGGCATAATTTGCTGATGGGGTTTACAAGTGAGAAGAGGGGCGCCAGCCAGCCTCTGCTTCTACTTCCTCAGCCCATCCCAACTAGCCTGAAGCAAGCTAAGTTTAGGAGCCAAGAGATTGCCAGCAGAGTAAACAGGGAAGCTGACCAGTGGCCAGATGAAGGCCATTGAGCCAATCTTGCTTAAGGTTCTGGAGCCTGTGCCAAGGGAGCTGGGAGTAGTGGGAAGGCTATATGGAAAGCTGTGCTGTGCTGCGCTTAGTTGCTCAGTCATGTCCAATTCTTTGCACCCCATGGACTGTAGCCCTCCAGGCTCCTCTGTCCATGGGGATTCTCCAGGTGAGAATACTGGAGTGGGTTGCCTAATCCTTCTCCAGGAAATCTTCCTGACCCAGAGATGGAACCGGGGTCTCCTGCATGGCAGGCGGATTCTTTACCAATTGAGCTACCAGGGAAGCCCTAATAAGAGCTAAACCTCAGGTCCTTACACCTCAACAACCCTCTGCAACCCCCACTGAGAGGTCTTGGGAAGTTCCCTGGGCAGAGTCAGGACTAGACCTTGGGGAAGGCCAAGAAGTAAGGAGAATGTGGAGGAGAAACTGAGCCAGAGCAGTGGGTGGTGGAGGCACCAGAGGAAAAGTCCTCCCAGGATGCCAGGGGAGCCCCTACCTTGCCTCTCACCTCCTACCTCCCATCTCTACTTTTCCTCCCTGTCCTGCCTTTACCTCTGCCCTCAGCCTACCTGGGATAGGAGAGTGTCTCCCCTCTCTTTTATAAGCCTGTGCTGACTGCTTGGTCAGCCGCTCAGTCAGCGAAGTCTGGAGGCTTTGTCTAGGAAACAGCTCAATTGTCTTTCAGTTCAGAGCTAGTTAAATTATGGTATACACACCCAATGGGATTAAACCTGTTGAAAAAGATTGAGAGAACTCTTGACGTATGAATATGGAAAGCTTTCCAAGTACATTGTTAAGTGACAGAAGAAAGGTGTATACACTTATGGTCAATTAAACTACAACAAAGGAGTCAAGAGTATACAATGGAGAAGAGACAGTCTCTTCAATAAGTGGTGCTGGGAAAACTGGACACCTACATGTAAAGGAATGAACCTAGAACAATCTCTAACACCATATACAAAAAGAAACTCAAAATGGATTAAAGACCTAAATGTAGACTGGAAATCATAAAACTCCTAGAAGAAAATGTAGGTTTAGCACTCTTGGACATAAATCACAGCAATATTTTTTGGCTCTGTCTCCTAAAGCAAAAGAAATAAAAGCAAAAATAAACAAATCAGACCTAATTAAATTTAAAAGTGTTTGCACAGCAAAGGAAACCATCAACAAAATGAAAAGACAACCTACTGAGGGAATTCCCTGGCTGTCCAGTGGTTAGGACTCCTTGCTTCCATTACAGAGGACATGGGTTTGACCCCTGGTCAGGGAACTAAGATCCTGCAAGCTATGCAGTGCAGCCAAAACAAAGAAAGAAATGAAACCCAACCTACTGAATGATAGGAAATATTTGTGAATGATATAACTGATATTTTAAGTGGTTGCTTGTGGGGAGGACTTTGGCTTAGTGATTGGCTTAGAGTCTTTCCTCTATGAAACTTTCTGTGCTGTTTTGATTTTTGAACCATGTGAATTTACATATACCTTTTTGAAATATACATGTTTTTATGTATACTTATATATAAATTTATATATAAATAAAATGTAAATGAATATATAAAATTTATAGATATATACTTATTTATATCAGTTTTGGATATTATACATATATTTAAAAAAATATAAACATGAGACTACCAAGCATCCTAGTTCCTTGGGTATAATGCGAGAAAAATTCTTTGCATTTATGCCACATAGATTCCATTTTTATGCACGATAGTATGTTTTCCACTTTTAGATATTTTCACTATATGTGTTAGTTGCTCAGTCATATCTGACTCTTTGTGACCCCATGGACAGTAGCCCACTAGGTTCCTCTGTCCATGGCATTCTTCAGGCAAGAATACTGGAATGGGTTGCCATTCCCTTCAGCTTTTGACAAAAGAAAAAAACCCTCATGAAACCAAGCCATCCACACTTACACACTAGAATATTATTGTCACATTTAGTAACATAACCTTCAAATTACTTTTCTGTAACTCAAATGCCCTCTGTGGCCAAAAAAAAAAAAAAAAACCTTTCATTAATCATTATACTCATTATATTCATTGCTCATACTCATGTCCATTGAGTCAGTGATGCTATCCAACCATCTTGCCCTCCATGATCCCCTTCTCCTCCTGCCTTCAATCTTTCCCAGCATCAGGGTCTTTTCGAATGAGTCAGCTCTTTGCATCAGGTGGCCAAAGTTTTGGAGCTTCAGCTTCAGCATCAGTCCTTCCAAAGAATAGTCAGGATTGATTTTCTTTAGGATTGACTGGTTTGATCTCCTTGCAGTCCAAGGGACTCTCAAGAGTCTTCTCCAACACCACAGTTCAAAAGCATCAATTCTTCGGTGCTCAGCTTTCTTTATAGTTCACCTCTCATATCCATACATGACTACTGGAAAAAAACATAGCTTTGACTAGATGGACCTTTGTTGGCAAAGTAATGTCTCTGCTTTTTAATATGCTGTCTAGGTTGGTCATAGCTTTTCTTTCAAGGAATAAGTGTCTTTTAATTTCATGGCTGCCGTCACCATCTGCAGTGATTTTGGAGCCCCCCAAAATAAAGTCCGCCACTGTTTCCATTGTTTCCCCATCTATTTGCCATGAAGTGATGGGACCAGATGCCATGATCTTAGTTTTTGAATGTTGAGTTTTAAGCCAGCTTTTTCACTCTCTTCTTTCACTTTCATCAAGAGGCTCTTTAGTTCTTCTTCACTTTCTGCTGTAAGGGTGGTGTCATCTGCATATCTGAGATTTTTTATATTTCTCCCAGCAATCTTGACTCCAACTTGTGCCTTGTCCAGTCCGGCATTTCACATATACTCTGCATATAAGTTAAAAGACAATATACAACTTTGACATACTCCTTTCCCTATTTGGAAGCAGTCTGTTGTTACATATCCAGTTCTAACAGTTGCTTCTTGACCTGCATACAGATTTCTCAGAAGGCAGGTAATGTGGTCTGGTATTCCCATCTCTTTAAGAATTTTCCACAATTAGTTCTGCTAAGTTTTGCCAAATAATACAAATAAGGGAAATATGATACTTTAGAAATGAGTATCATGTCACCCCATTCCAATCAGTTCTCTCTAATCATGTTATCAAGCAGGTATGCAAATCCTAAATGACACAAAAAGGAATAACCTAAGCTTTCCTTTGCCTTTTTGAGAAAAGCTAAGAAAATACAGAAAGAAACAAATATAAAGTTAGTCCATGCCCAGATCAGTGATGAAATTATGCCCGGGGAACTCCCTGCTGTCCAGTGGTTAGGACTCTGTGCTTTCACTGCCAAGGGCAGTGAAACCATGTGTGATGGGTTAAAAAAAGAAAAAGGAACAAATTCTTTGACCATTGAGAACTGAGGTCTGTCTGTCTGTCCCCCTCACTTGAATGTAGATAGGCTCGATGACTGCTCTGACCAATATTTTCAGTGAAAGTGACACTCTGTGTCAGTGAAAGTTTCTAATTCCAGGCCTTAAGAGACTATTATGGATTGAATGTTTGTGTCTCTCCAAGGATTGCAACTTCAGCTTCTTCAGCATTACTGGTTAGGGAATAGGCTTGGATTACTGTGATATTGAATGGTTTGCCTTGGAAATGAACAGAGATCATTCTGTCGTTTTTGAGACTGCATCCAAGTACTGCATTTCAGACGCTTTTGTTGACCATGATGGCTACTCCATTTCTTCTAAGGGATTCCTGCCCACAGTAGTAGATATAATGGTCATCTGAGTTAAATTCACCCATTACAGACCATTTTAGTTCGCTGATTCCTAGAATGTCGACGTTCATTCTTGCCATGTCCTGTTTGACCACTTCCAATTGCCTTGATTCATGGACCTAACATTCCAGGTTCCTATGCTGTACTGCTCTTTACAGCATCTGATCTTGCTGCTATCACCAGTCACATCCACAACTGGGTATTGTTTTTGCTTTGGCTCCATCCCTTCATTCTTTCTGGAGTTATTTCTCCACTGATCTCCAGTAGCACCTGGAGTAACAGGCAAACTTGGCCTTGGAGTACAGAAAGAAGCAGGGCAAAGGCTAATAGAGTTTTGCCAAGAGAACACACTGGTCATAGCAAACACCCTCTTCCAACAACACAAGAGAAGACTCTACACGTGGACATCACCAGATGGTCAACACCAAAATCAGATTGATTATATTCTTTGCAGCCAAAGATGAAGAAGCTCTATACAGTCAGCAATAACAAGACCGGGAGCTGACTGTGGCTCAGATCATGAACTCCTTATTGCAAAATTCAGACTTAAAGTGAAGAAAGTAGGGAAAACCACTAGATCATTCAGGTATGACCTAAATTAAATCCCTTATGATTATACAGTGGAAGTGAGAAATAGATTTAAGGGACTAGATCTGATAGACAGAGTGCCTGATGAACTATGGACGGAGGTTCATGACATTGTACAGGAAACAGGGATCAAGATCATCCCCATGGAAAAGGAATGCAAAAAAGCAAAATGGCTGTTTGAGGAGGCCTTACAAATAGCTGTGAAAAGAAGAGAAGCAAAAAGTAAAGGACAAAAGGAAAGATATTCCCATGTGAATGCAGAGTTCCAAAGAATAGCAAGGAGAGATAAGAAAGCCTTCCCCGGAGATCAGTGCAAAGAAATAGAGGAAAACAACAGAATGGGAAAGACTAGAGATCTCTTCAAGAAAATTAGAGATACCAAGGGAACATTTCATGCAAACATGGGCTCGATAAAGGACAGAAATGGTATGGACCTAAGAGAAGCAGAAGATATTAAGAAGAGGTGGCAAGAATACACAGAAGAACTGTACAAAAAAAGATCTTCACTACTCAGATAATCACAATGGTGTGATCATTCACCTAGAGCCAGACATCCTGGAATGTGAAATCAAGTGGGCCTTAGAAAGCATCACTACGAACAAAGCTAGTGGAGGTGATGGAATTCCAGTTGAGCTATTTCAAATCCTGAAAAATGATGCTGTGAAAGTGCTGCACTCAATATGCCAGCAAATTTGGAAAACTCAGCAGTGGCCACAGGACTGGAAAAGGTCAGTTTTCATTCCAATCCCAAAGAAAGGCAAAGCCAAAGAATGCTCAAACTACCGCACAATTGCACTCATCTCCCACGCTAGTAAAGTAATGCTCAAAATTCTCCAAGCCAGCCTTCAGCAATACGTGAACCGTGAACTTCCAGATGCTCAAGCAGGTTTTAGAAAAGGCAGAGGAACCAGACATCAAATTGCCAACATCCGCTGGATCATCGAAAAAGCAAGAGAGTTCCAGAAAAACTTCTATTTCTGCTTTATTGACTATGCCAAAGCCTTTGACTGTGTGGATCACAGTAAACTGTGGAAAATTCTGAAAGAGATGGGAATACCAGACCACCTGACCTGCCTCTTGAGAAACCTATGTGCAGGTCAGGAAGCAACAGTTAGAACTGGACATGGACCAACAGACTGGTTCCAAACAGGAAAAGGAGTACATCAAGGCTGTATGTTGTCACCCTGATTATTTAACTTATATGCAGAGTACATCATGAGAAACGCTGGGCTGGAAGAAGCACAAGCTGGAATCAAGATTGCCAGGAGAAATATCAATAACCTCAGATATGCAGATGACACCACCCTTATGGCAGAAGGTGAAGAAGAACTAAAGAGCCTCTTGATGAGGGTGAAAGAGGAGAGTGAAAAAGTTGACTGAAAGCTCAACATTCAGAAAACTAAGATCATGGCATCTGGTCCCATCACTTCATGGGAAATAGATGGGGAAACAGTGGAAACAGTATCAGACTTTATTTTGGGGGGCTCCAAAATCACTGCAGATGATGATTGCAGCCATGAAATTAAAAAACGCTTACTCCTCGAAGGAAAGTTATGACCAACCTAGATAGCATATTAGAAAGCAGAGACTTTACATTGCCAACAAAGGTCCGTATAGTCAAGGCTATGGTTTTTCCAGTGGTCTTGTATGGATGTGAGAGTTGGACTGTGAAGAAAGCTGAGTGCCGAAGAATTGATGCTTTTGAACTGTGGTGTTGGAGAAGACTCTTGAGAGTCCCTTGGACTGCAAGGCGATCCAACCAGTCCATCCTAGAGGAGATCAGTCCTGGGTGTTCATTGGAAGGACTGATGCTGAAGCTGAAACTCCAATACTTTGGCCACCTCATGCGAAGAGTTGATTCATTGGAGAAGACCCTGTTGCTGTGAGGGATTGGGAGCGGGAGGAGAAGGGGACGACAGAGGATGAGATGTTTGAATGGTATTACCAACTCAGTGGACATGAGTTTGAGCAGACTCTGGGAGATAGTGCAGGACAGAGGAGCCTGGCATGCTGTAGTCCATGGGGCCACAAATAGTCAGATAGGATTTAGCAACAGACTAACAACAACATAATTCCTATGTTGAAACCTTCTACCTCCCATGTGATGGTTTTAGAAGGTGGGGCCTTTGAGAGGTGATTCAGGTTAGAGGAGGTGATTAGGATTATGTAGGATTAGTGTCCTTATGAGAATCATGAGAGAACTTGCCTCATTCTGCTCTCTACTGTGCCTGGATACATTAAGTTAGCAGTCTGCAACCCAGAAGATGGCCCTCACCAGAACTTGACAGTGCTGGCACCCTAATCTTGGACTCCTAGCCTTCAAAATGTTTCCAAGTCCAAGCTCATACTGCTTGTCGCATGATAAGACAATAAATTGAAAGATGAGTTTTGGGGGCAAGGAATAGAGACTTTATATGCAGTCAGCAGACAAAGACGCTTTACTAGTGTCCCAAAGAACCATCTTATTTGCGTTTATTTATTTTTTTTTCTTACTTGCGTTTAAATTCAAACTTCTTTTATACTAAAAGGGATGGTGGGAAGTATGGTTGGTTGTTGCAACTTCTTGATTGAGGAATCCTTAGTTTTTGCAGCTATCTAGTCTGTTCATAACGTTCCTATAAACTTCCAATAAGGCAATTTTTAAAAATTAATTATTTTTTGGCTGTACTTCACAGCTGTAGGATCTTAGTTCACTGACCAGAGACCGAACCTAAGGCTTGGTAGTGAAAGAGTGAAGTCCTAACCACTGGACATTAGGAGAATCCCAGCAACTATTTTCTGTTCTGCAACTTTTTATCTCTAAAATGTTAAACCTTGGCTGTCATATATATTTCAGGTTATAGGCAATTTTCTTTACAAAGATGCAGGCCAGCATAACTAAGAACAGGCAACAGAGCACAAGGGTCCGAATAAAAGGAAGAGATTCCAGCATAGAGTCAGGTTTGTTCTCTGTGATAAGAACTGTGAGAAATTAATTTTGGTTGTTTAAGCCCCCACAGTGTATCGTATTCTGTTACAGCAACCTGAACTGACCAAGACAGGGATTGGCACCTTCTACTTTCTGCATTTTGGAATACTAGCTCTTAGTTCCCTGAGATACCATGTAGGAAGATGGACTACCCTGCAGGAAGAGGATACCTTTCAAAGCCCGGGGACTGCACAGAGAGGAGGGGGCCCCAGTTGAGGCCAGCCTCCCTGCAATCCCTGCCCAAGTGCCAAGCACATGAATAAAACCACACTGGATGCTCAGGAGCAGCCCAGACACAAGCTGAATACCACCAAGCCATCTCAGTCACTGCCATGTGGAGAAGAGGATTCTTCTGCTGAATCTTGCCAAAATTGCTGACTCACAAAATCTTGAAATATTATAAAATAGCTATTATGGTAAGCCACTAAGCTAATTTTATTTTGTAAACTTGCTATTTTGTAATAATCATCACATTACAGAAAAATTGCAAAATAGTACAATTCCCGTACTCTTTGTTTCCCCAAATGTTAACACATAACCTGACACATAACCCAAGTACAATCATAAGAACATCAGGAAATTGGCATTAATGATGCAATGCTATTAATTAATTTACAAACTTTGTTTTATTTGCCTGTTTTTCCATCAATGTCCCTTCTCTGGTCCAGATTGCATTTAATTGTTGTGTCTCCTTTATTCTCCTACAATCTGTGACAGTTTCTCAAACTATCTTTGTCTTTTATGACTGACACTTTTGAAGAATACTGGTCAATTATTTTGTAAAATGTCCCTCAATTTAGGTTTGCTTAATATTTTCTCATAGTTTAGGTTGAGATTATGTATTTTGGCAAGAAAATCAGAGGAGTAACACCACTTTCTCCATGCATCATATCAAGGGGCACATGATGTACACAATGCTATTAATCATTTGGTTACGGTGGTTTTTCTACCACATAATTATTAGTTTCCCTTGGAGAACAATCAGTATCTGGTGGGAAGTTACTTTGACATAATATAAATATCCTCATAATACTCTCATCCACTTATTTTAATATCCAGTTTTGACTGCAACAATAAACCACATAGTTATGAGATGGTTTGTTATGCAACAATAGATAAATGGCAACACAATGATAGTATTGCCTTTTTTATGGTCTCAAATTATTTAGCTTATAACCCTCATACAATCACATAGCAATTACTCTTTTTTTTTTTTGCCACACCATGCAACTTGCAGAATCTAACTCATGCACCCTGCAGTGGAAGCACAGAGTCCTAACCACTGGACTACCAGGGAATTCCTGTTATTCTTTTTTTTTTGTCCATAGGTACACCCATGTCCCCTCCCTCCATTCCATCTCCCTCCCCATCCCACCTTTCTAGATTGTCACAGAGCCCCTGTTTGAGTTCCCTGAATCTTAGAGCAAATTCCCTTTGCCTATCTATTTTACTAAAATAAGATATTGAGGAAAAACAAATAATCACACTAATCTTTAAATCCAATCTGTTTACAAATCATAGTAGTTACATATTCACATTTTTATTTATCTTCTTTGAATATTTTGCACACTGCTTTTAAGACAGTGGACTGAAGAATTATTGAAGAAATCTGCACTGCCTCAATTACTTTCTGATGTGCCCTTGTGAGGCAGTGAATAGGAGATTTCATAGGCAATACTGGCTCCCAATGTTTCTTCAATCCTGACAATGTTTCTGGACAAATATTTTCATGGTGGCTGATCACAGAAGTGGGGTCTTCACCCCCCTCCCCCATGATTATACCAGTAACCAAAGTCATGTTATTTCCATCTGCACATTTACAGATAGTGTTAAGACCTGCCCCACCCCACCCACAGGGTCCAAACACCAGTGAACTTGTAGAATTGCGTCTTCTTTGAAACCCACATCCTCCAATCCCAGCTTCCAAGGTCATGGCCAAGGCCAGGGCTGGCTGATTTGCCAGTGATGCTAAATAGTCTCCTGTAGTCCCTGGTAAGTGCCAAGACCAACCTTCATCCAGTTCTCCTGAATGTCTTTAATCAATGTCCTTGGTGCTCAGCAACCTCTAGACGAAAGGCATGATGACTTGTGACACCTCTGGCTATAGCTGTTGGTTTTTGTGTGCTTTGACCTGGAGCCCACATTATGTGTGACTGCTCTCAAAGGCTTTCTATTGTAGGTGATCAAAGGTTATGGCAGGAACAAAATGCCTGCTCATCACATCCATGAACAGATGGTGAGCTCTGAGTTGACCATCCAGGTGCACTCAGCCCCTGGGGAGACCAGACTACTATGGAGAGTGGATTGGTCAGTCTTGCAACAGGATGGTATGGTGGCAGTCCCCAGGAGTAAAATGTTACCCTTAATTTTCTTGTGCTTGACTTTGCTCATTTAACAAGAGATGCTAGAGATGATTCCTTCTCAGTGTATATAGAGCTATGTGATTATATTAAATAACTTTATTGACTTTAAGTGATTTCTATTGTTTCACTATTACAGACAGTGCTGTAGTGAGTATCCTTGTGTACCTATCCATCTTTGTATGTAAGAATCTATGTAGAGGAGTGGGAATTCAAAATGGTGCAGCAAGGTGGGGCTTCCCTCAGTGGTGAAGAGTCTGCCTGCCAATGCAGGAGACATGGGTTCGATCCTGGTCTGGGGAGTTCCCATATGCTGTGCACAGGGCAGCTCAGCCCGTGCACCACAGCGACTGAACCTATGCTCTTCCTGAGCCAGGGAACCTCAACTGCTGAGCCCAGGCACCGCAACTGTTGAAGTCCACATGTGCTAGAGTCTGTGTTCCCTGACAAGAAAAGCCACTGCAATGAAAAGCCCTCGAAGTGCAACTAGTCCCCACTGCAAGTAGTCCCCACTCACTGCAGCTAGAGAAAGCCTTCGCAAAGCAACAAAAACTCAGCAAGCCAAAAATAAATAAATAAAAATGATTAAAACAGTATGGTAGTTCCTTAAAAATTTAAATATAGAATTACCATATGATCCAGTAATTCTACTTCTGGGCATGTACCCAAAAGAATTGAGAGCAGGAATTGAAATAGATATTTGTATATTCATTTTCATAGCAGCACTACTCCACAATAGCCAGAAGGTGGAAGCAACCCAAGGGTCTATCAACAAATGAATAGATAAATAAAATGTGGTCTATACATACAATGGAATTAAAAAATGGAGTTCAGCGTTAAAAAAGAAGAAAACTCTTCCACAAACTACAACATGAAACAACTTGAAAACATTATGCTAAGTGAGATAAGCCAGTCATTAAAAGCACACGTAGTGCATGGCTCCACTTACATGAGGTACCTGGAGTAGTCAAATTGTTAGAGACAAAAAGTATAATGGGAGTCAGTAGAAGCTTGGGGAGAGGTGACTGGGTATGGAGTTTTCATGAAAAGTTTCTATAGGGCTTCCCTGATGGCTCAGTAGTAAAGAAAGTGAAGTTGCTTAGTCATGTTTGACTCTTTGTGAACCCCATGGGCAGTAGCCTGCACCAGGCTCCTCCATCCATGGGATTTTCTGGGCAAGAGTACTGGAGTGGGTTGCCATTTCCTTCTCCAGGGAATCTTCCCGACCCAGGGATCAAACCCAGGTCTTCCGCATTGTAGACAGACGCTTTACCATCTGAGCCATAGTAGTAAAGAATCCACCCGCTAATGCAGGAGACGTGGGTTTGATCTCTGACCCAGGAAGAACTCCCATGCCACAGAGCAACTAAGCCCATGTACCACAACTACCGAGCCAGTGCTCTAGAGCCCAGAAGCCACAACTATTGAGCCCATGTGCCACAACTCTTGAAGCCTGAGTGCCCTAGAGCCTGTGTTCTGCAACAAGAGAAACCACCACAATGAGAAGAAGCCTGAGCACCACAACTAGAGAATAGACCCCACTCTCCATGCTTCCCTGGTGGCTTAGAGGGTAAAGCATCCGCCTGCAATGCGGGAGACCCGGGTTCAATCCCTGAGTCAGGAAGATCCCCTGGAGAAGGAAATGGCAACCCACTCCAGTACTCTTGCCTAGAAAATCCCACGGACGGAGGAGCCTGGGAGGCTGCAGTCCATGGGGTCGCAAAGAGTCGGACATGACTGAGCGACTTCACTTTCACTTGCCATGACTAGAGAAAGCCTGCACAGCAATGAAAACCCAACATAGCCAAAAACAAATAACATTTTTATAAAAGGTTCTGTAGATGGATGGTGGTGATCGTTTCACAGCAATATGAATGTACTTAATGCAGCTGAACTGTACATGTGAATATGGTGAAATGGTAAGCTTTTTGTTATGTATATTTTACCAGAATTTCAAAAATGTATAAAACACTACAAAACAATGGGGGGGGGGCGGAATCTATCTAGAGGATAAATTCCTAGATTTGAAATTGTGGGGACAAAAGGTACATACATTATTTGCCTTGAGAGATATCACGTTGCCCTCCAGCATGCACTCATACCGGCAAGAGAGACTATTTCCACAAAATCTTATCATATCAAAGAATTATCAAGTTATTTCATCATTGCAGAGTTTTAAGCTGGGGAGGGAATTCAGTCGGCAGTTTTGAAAGATTCCCTTGGCTGGTATGTGCAGAAGGGGTTAGGTGTGGGCAGCGGGTGAACCAGGTGGACTAGTTAGGGAGCTGCTTCAGGAGTCCAGGGCTGGGGTGATGGCATCTGAGACCAGGAGGGTGGCAGTGGGGATTCATTCAACAAAGCAATTCAAGGTTCATTGAGTGACTGACTACCACGTGCTGGGCCGTCCTAGGTGCTGGAGTTAAAACAACGAACCAAAGTCCCTGCCCTCATGAAGCTGACATTCTAATAGGAGGAGAGGAGGGGAGAGAAAAGAGATAGCTGGTGATGTTGCTGTTCAGTTCAGTCACTCAGTTGTGTCCGCAAAGAGTAGGAGACGACTGAGCGACTGAACTGAGCTGAAGGAGAGGTGATATTTGATCAGATACCACAGTGCATTGAGGAAAGGAGAGCCCTGAGGATATGGAGGGGCATTTTGTGTTGGTCTCAGCCTATCAAGCAATGCTGTGGTTGGATCAACCCTTGTGGTTCTTATTATGACTGCATGACACCCTTCAGCAATAACCATTGGGAAACTGAAAAAAATAAAGGTTTGTTACTTACAGGACCCGGAAATCACACAGCACCGGGGGCTACACAGCAAGGTCATGGGCAGAGAGACAGAAGCACGTGTGAGTCTGGGGTTCTGCTTTTATTGGGGTCGAGGGTGGGGACCTAGGTTTTCGCGGGCTCACTGTTTATTGGTGAATTTAAAACACAAGAACAGAAATTTAAAGCATGAAAAGAGAAAAAACAAGTGACCCAAACAGTTATCAAATTCAACCAACATCTCTAAAACAAAAGAACCTCAGTACAGGGAGGTGGTCTGGCTTTTTAATCCAGCAATGTGTTTATTCTAGATAACCGTCTTTGAAAGCAGGAGCCAAAAATCTTTTTATCTTCTCTGTGAAGGGGATCAAGGGACAACTGAATAGACTTCCTGCTGCTGGTATGGATGACATGGTGATGACCACTTTATAGAAAGGCAAACCAAGGGATTTCCCTGGCAGTCCAGTGGTTAAGACTCCATACTTCCAATGCAGAGGCAGTGGGTTCTATTCCTGGTCTAGGAACTAAGATCTCACATACTGCAGAGCAACTAAGCCCACTTCACCCACAACTAGAGAAAGCCTGCAATGAAGAGCCCACGTGCCGCAATGAAGACCAAGTGCAGCCAAAATTTTTAAAAAAGAAGAAGACAAACTGGAACTCAGAAAGAAGGTACATCCAGCAGCCATGATTTGACAACAAAAATTGTAACAGAGAAAAGATGGCGTGTTTCTTTATTTTGAAGCTAACACTGAAAGAAATGGCAACCCACTCCAGTACTCTTGCCTGGAGAATCCCATGGGCAAAGGAGCCTGGCAGGCTACAGTCCATGAGTTTGCAGAGTTGGACATGATTGAGCAACTAAACAACACTGGGATCATAGTAAACAGTAAAGGTGAGAGGAGAGTTTCAGCCCTTACAGGACAGATGCAGGATTGCCTCCAGTGCTGGCAACATTGCATGAGTCTTCGGTGTATTCATGAAAGAAAGAAAGAAAATTAAAAGTTATTTGCTCCCCTCTTCTTACCCCCCAAAAAAGATAGCCATCTTTGAAATGGATATATAGGCAATCAACGCTTAAGTCAGGCACTTGCATTGAAAAAAACCAAAAACCCAGCAACCTATCAGGTTTATAATACAATCTCCTCTGTGATGCAGAAGCATCAGAATCAATGGTGAAAACATTAACTGGCTGGGTAACCAATTTACTGAAAGTTGGGGGAGGGTACATGGTAGCCAGAAATTGCACATCTAAATACAGTTACAGTAGCAAATCCTATAATAATTTTACAAGCTATAGTTTGAAATTCAGTCCTATAGCCATTGTATTAAACTTGAAAAGTCCAGTTGTGAAAGAAGATCAGTTGTCTCAAGGGCCCTGGTAATCTGTTCAAAGATTAGGTAAGACTGTGGAATAATTTACCATCTTGGGTCATCTGGTACAAGTAGGGTTGAACCTGTCCTGAATTGGTAGATTGCTCTATATCTCATTGAACTTGTCTTTTAGTCCTAAGAAAACATCAGTTGTATCCCATTTTAGGAAGCAGCGATACAGGTGAGTTCCACAAATTAGGTCTACATGATGTAGGTATTTGGATAAGGTATTTATTTATTTGGCTTCCTAGGTGGCTCAGAGGTAAAGAATCCATCTGCCAAAGCAGAAGACACAGGTTCAATCTGATGCCTGGGTCAGGAAGATCCCCTGGAGAAGGAAATGGCAACCCACTCCAGTATTCTTGTCTGGGCAGTCCCGTGGACAGAGGAGCCTGACGGGCTACAGTTCATGGGGTCACAAAAGAGTTGAACACAACTTAGCAACTAAACAACAACAAATTTATTTATTTAATTTTTTAAATTTTTGTTTGGCCTTGTGGCTTCTGAGATCTTAGTTCTCTGACCAGGGATTGAACCCAGACCCTCTGTGGTGAAAGCTCCAAGTCCTAGCCACTGGACTGCCAGGGAATTCCCTGGTATGCTGAGTTGCTCAGTCATTGACCAACTCTTGGGACCCCCTAGACTGTAGCCTGCCAGGTTCCTCTATCTATGGGATTCTGCAAGCAAGAATACTGGAGTGGGTTGCCATTTTCTTCTCCAGGGGATCTTCCTGACTCAGGAATCAAACCCAGGTCTCCTGCATTGCAGACAGACTCTTTACCAACTGCACTACAAGGGAAGCCCCTTAGATCAGTTACTTAATAAAAGGCATTTCTACGGAAATAAATAGGCTTCCCTGGTGGCTCAAAGAGTAAAGAACCTGCCTCATATGCAGAAGACCCAGGTTCAATCACTAGGTAGGGCAGATCCCCCGGAGAAGGAAATGGCAACCCATTTCAGTATCCTTGCCTGGAGAATTCCACGGACAGAGGAGCCTGGCAGGCTACAGCCTGCGGGATCACAAAGAGTCAGACATGACTGAGCAACTAACACTAACATGGAAACAAAAGAAAGAAAAATACAAATGTTCATAATGTAATCCGTTTCTGAGTTCTGAAGGCAGCAGTGAAGATTTGTAGATGTCAGGCTCAAGGCATTTTCAGCCAGAGTGAGGGCAGACAATGGCAATCTGATATTTTTCCTGGTTTGCAGTTTGAAGGTTTCTGGTGATTTTTCTTAGTGGTCCACACAGCAATAGTCATGAAGATTGTTCATACATGAGCTGTCATGGAGCTCTCTTTGAAGTTTATATCAAGTTGTCCCACTTCAGCCTGCATGGCTCTGGGAAATGGGTAGTTTTTGTTTTTAATGATCTTGAGTCAGAGGGTGGGGGAAAAATTGAAAACATTAGTTTGGAGAGTTGTAGCCAGATACTGGAGGAAACAAGAAGAATTCAGCATCCAATCCAGTTGGCAGATACAAAACAAAACATCAAAGACAATTAATAGGACTAGAAGCTGATGTCTGCAAAGAGTTCCATTAAAACATATATTTTTCTCTCTATAGTCACTCTCATTTCTCTCATAGATAATCAAAGTAAGACTAATTTGTTTGCAAAATAAGTCTTATCTCATTAGACCTGGCCTGATTATTTATATAGATGCAGCAAGAATAGTGATTGATCATATAGGCTCTTTTATGTCTGCTTTGCTGGAACTTTTCATAAGAAATCTCCAGACTGAAATTTTAAATGCCTCTCTAGGCTAGGAAGCCAAGCCTAGAATTTATCATCACACTTTGCTTGAAGTACTTGCAGATTTAGGTGAATTCCTCTCTTTCTTCTTGAGGTCCCCATGATATCCTGCGGTCCCTGGACTCCAGAAGTGACGTTGTAATGCTGATGGAACCCTGTAAGCAAGGAACTAGGGTGATTTCTTCTAAGGAGCTTTATTGGCTCTATAAAGTTCCTTGAAGTTGTCTGGTCATATCTAAGTCTGTGTATGTCTCTTGCAAACATGACATTCCTGTCAAAGCATTGGTGATACAGTCAATACTTTCCATTTTGTCCTGTTACAAGAAGAACAGATTCTTGCTGCACTTCTGCAAATAACTATATTGTCATGAAGTAGTTGCAGCACGTGAGATCAGCAGTTGTGGCACACAGGTTTAGTGGTCCTCAAGCATGTGGAATCTTCCTGGACCAGGGATCAAACCCGTGTCCCCAGCATTGGCAGGCAGATTCCTATCCACTGTACCACCAGGGAAGTCCAATCCTATGCAATTAATTTTTAATCTTGATCTTTTGCTAGCAGTTTTATGAATCTAGTTTTCCTTTAGACCTCTGGAAAATCCCAAAGTTAGTCCCAGCTCAAAAAGACTTCACTTAAAATTTGATTTGGGGAAACTTGCCCAAAATAATAAGGTTTTGGACACTTACCTAAGTAGGATCACAATTCATTATGAAACAATGTGTAATTATCTACTTAACCCAAGTGACAAAAGATTCTAAAGGCAAATATAGAAGGTCCCATAGATCTGAGCAAAACAGCTCTTTTAATATTGAGAACACTCAGTTTTCTTAAGTAATCTTGATTAAGACAACATGAAGCAGAGAAAATTATTTTGGTAAAATACAGCTTTGCTTTCTAACCAGATTACTTAAAAGGCAAAGAAAAACTTCTCTTATCAGGAGTAGATTAATACTCCAAGGTAACTTTATCCTTTTAGCAGATGAAAGAAAACACATAAGCATACTGTTGAGAGTAAAGCCTATGTTTTAAGAAAACCCTTATAATAACAATTCCATTTTATCTAATTTGACTGCATAAGGTAAAAATCTCTCTTCTTTCTCTTTCTGCCTGACTTTCTACACCATTTCATCCTTTATTTTCTTCTTTCCCATTCTAAAATAATCTGTTTTACTTTAGGAAAAAAAGTTACTTTCTTTTCTCTTAAAAATGCATCTCCACACCTCATGCCTTCTCAAAACCAAAAATGCATCCTACTTTCCTTGCATTCAGAGTTATTTACCTTATTATTTCTAGTAGGTTAATTATGTATATTAATTAGAATTCTTTATCTTGAGAAACTTTAATTTCTAGTGAACACTGAGTAAGCACATGTGTGGGGAGTTCCCTGGTGGTCTAGTGGTTAGGATTTGGCACCATGCTGTGGTCTGAGTTGGATCCTTGGTTGGGGAACTGAGATCCCTCAAGCCTTGGGGTGCAGCCAAAAACCAAATAGAAAGAAACAAAGAAGTAAGCACTTGCAAACTGAACTCTCTGTTAAATCAGCATTCTTTAGATTGGCAAAATTATGAATATGTTGTAATTTCTAGAAATATACATTTCCTCATAGTACACATTTTCAATCTAGCACAGGACATGCTTACTAACAGAGCAAAATATTTCCTCTGTAATAAGGACATGCTTACTAATAGACAAAATATCCTTTCCTCTGTAATAAGAAGTCAAGATTAGGTAAACTTAGACTTTAGTAATTGCTGCTTCAGCGTTTTATCATATATGGAAATGATCTAGACATCCAATAATTCCCGTTATTTAACTTAGCAAAAATTTAAAGGTGGAAGTTACCAAAGATTTGAGAAACTGTTTCCAAGAAGATGTAGTGTAACACATAATTATTCCTGTAAAGTTCACCTAAAAAGTCTTATCCCACTTACATCAATCTATCTCCCAACAATTATGTTTCGGCTACCCGTGAAAACTTCATTAGACATTAAATTTGGCCATCATCCAAAGCTACTTTTCTTGTTGACAAATTTTGTAATGGAGATAATGTGAATGTATTTAACTAGTGAGCAGGGAGAATAAAAGTTGTTCACCTACATTTAATTATTTATTTATTTTTGGCCTTGCAGCATGTGGATCTTAGTTCCCTGAAGGGATCAAACCTGTACCCCCTGCAGTAGAAGTGTAGAGTCTTAACCACTGGACTGCCAGGAAAGTTCCAATCTACATTTTATTTAATGATGGTAACTCTGAAGACACACTTGTTAAAGTTTAGCTGTGTTTTATTTACCAGAGATTATCCTGGATTATGTGAATTCGAAAAACAGTTGAGTTACTTAACGTATTTCTGAATTTTAGGAATGCGTCATTCATAATTACTTATTTTTAAACCAGTTAAATAGATCTCTATTACAAATTAATTTTGGCATTTCCATTCAGAGGTAGACAAAGAAAAAAAAATCTCATATATATTATATATAGCATACATCCATGCTGCTGCTGTTGCTAAGTCGCTTCAGTCGTGTCCGACTCTGTGCGACCCCATAGACGGCAGCCCACCAGGCTCCGTCGTCCCTGGGATTCTCCAGGCAAGAACACATACATCCATAGATGTACATAAACGTGCAGACAAACACAGACATACTGTAACTTCTGTTCCAAATTTTAGCTATGAATAATATACAACCATATAAGACTCATCAGTTTACAATAACAGTTGAATCCAAGTTGGCAGACAGGACAATTTAAGTTTAACTGCTCCAATGGCTAAAGCTTCTCACTAATATTTGTGGGGAACACTTTTAAGATTTGTATTTGTTCTTGACAAATAGTGTCCTGGCATGCTGTATTTCAAAGACATGGTAAGATATGTATCTTCAAAGGACAGAAAAAGAATGCAAATTTTCTCCTAGGAATTTTAGTACCTTTTGGATGGTTTTGGAAGTCCCAATAAAATGTAATTAGAGGAGTACCTGTAAAAATAATCTCTGGGTTCCAGGTCAAAGTAGGCCTTTCCAGAGTTGGAAATGAAGAAGCATGATTTTGGATCACTTATGGTGACAGACGGAGAAGGCAATGGCACCCACCCCAGTACTCTTGCCTGGAAAATCCCATGGACGGAGGAGCCTGGTAGGCTGCAGTCCATGGGGTAGCTAAGAGTTGGACACGACTGAGCGACTTCCCTTTCACTTTTCACTTTGATGCATTGGAGAAGGAAATGGCAACCCACTCCAGTATTCTTGCCTGGAGAATCCCAGGGAAGGCGGAGCCTGGTGGGCTGCCATCTATGGGGTTGCACAGAGTCGGACACTGAAATGACTTAGCAGCAGCAGCATGGTGATAGAAATGATAAGCCCATTGAACCATGCCGATTTCACACAGCAGGAGATGGGCTTCATCTTAATGTTTTCCATTTACCAGTGATTACTGTGATGGAAGGATGGTCAGGGTGCCAGGCACTAGATATCCAAGTGAGGAGAGGAAGTCCCCTGGTGCAAGTATCTGTGGCTCTAAGGGGTTTTTGGCCTCTTATACAGTTCATGAGGTTCTCATGGCAAGTATAGTGGGGTGGTTTGCCATTCCCTCCTACAGTGGATCACTTTTTGTCAGAGACCTAGTAGACACTGAAGAGATCAAGAAGAGATGGAAAGAATACATGGAAGAACTGTATAAAAAAAATCTTAATGAACCAGATTACTACGATGGTGTGGTTATTCACCCAGAGCCAGACATTCTGGAGTGTGAAGTCAAGTGGGCCTTAAGAAGCACTGCTGTTAATAAGGCCAGTGGATGTGATGAAATTACAGCAGAACTATTCAAACCCCTAAAGGAGGATGCCATCAAGGTTTTACATTCACTATGTCAGCAAATCTGGAAGATCCAGCAGTGGCCACAGGACTAGAAAAGGTCAATCCTCATCCCAATTCCCAAGAAGGGTAGCACCAAAGAATGTGCTAAACATCAGACAGTTGCACTCATCTCCCATACTAGTAAGGTCATGCTTAAAATCTTGCACGCTAGGCTTCTGCATTATGTGAACCAAGATATTCCAGATGTCCAAGCTAGGTTTAGAAAAGGAAGAGGAACTAGAGATCAAATTGCCAACATTCGCTGGATTATAGAGAAAGCAAGGGAATTTCAGAAAAACATCTATCTCTGTTTCATCGACTATACTAAAGCCTTTGACTATGTGGATCATGACAAACTGTGGAAAGCTCTTAGAGAGATGGGAATACCAGACTATCTTACCTGTCTCCTGAGAAACCAGTATGTTGGTCAAGAAGCAAGAGTTAGAACCCTGTATGGAACAACTGATTGGCTCAAGATCCAAGGAGTACAACAGGGCTGTCTGTTGTCACCCTGTTTGTTTAACCTATACGCTGAGCACATCCTGAGAAATACCAGGCTGGATGAGTTACAAGCTGGAATCAAGATAGGTGGGAGAAACGGCAACAACCTCAGATATGCAAAAGATACCACTCTGATAGCAGAAAGTGAAGAGGAACTAAAGAGCCTCTTGACAAGGGTGAAGGAGGAGAGCGAAAGACCCAGCTTAAGACTACATATTAAAAATACTAAGATCCATGGTATCCGGCCCCATTACTGCATGGCAAATAGAGAAAAGGTAGAAGCAGGGACAGATTTCCTCTTCTTTCCTCTTCTTGGTCTCCAAAATCACTGTGGACAGTGACTGCAGCCATGAAATCAGAAGACAATTGCTTCTTGGCAGGAAAGGGATGCAAACCTAGATAGTGTGTTGAAAAGCAGAGACATTACTTTGCTGACAAAGGTCTGTATAGTCAAGGCTATGGTCTTCCCAGTGGTCACATACCGTTGTGAGAGCTGGACCGTAAAGAAGACAGAAAGCCAAAAAATCGATTCCTTCGAACTGTGGTGCTGGAGAAGATTCCTGAAAGTCCCTTGGACAGCAAGGAGAGATCAAACCAGTCAATCTTAAGGGAGATCAACCCTTAATAGTCACTGGAAGGACTGATGCTGAAGCTGAAGCTCCAGTATTTTGGTCATTTGATGGGAACAGACGACTCATTGGAAAATTTCCTGATTCTGGGAAAGATCGAGGGCAGAAGGAGAAGAGGGCGTTAGAGGATGAGATGGCTGGATGGCATCACCAATGCAATGAACATGAACTTGGGCAAGTTCCAGGAGATGGTGAGGGATGGGGGGAGGCCTGGTGTGCTGCTGTCCATGGGTCTCAAAGAGTCGAACACGGCTGGGCAACTGAACAACAGCAAGGGGCTTTGCCGTCCCGTTTTCCTCTTCCTCCTCACCAGAGATCTTGGCAACCCTGTTAGTTTTTTCCTTGGTGGGAAGGAACCCATGACCCGTGCTTCTAATTCTGCCCCATTCAGGGGGAAAGCCCAGGGACCTTGGGATCCGTAATATCTCAGAGTAAATGAGCACATAGCTCAAAAGGGTCTTGAAGAAGTTATGGATTTCAGTATCTTTAAAGATACCAGCCAGTAGACACATTTTGGCAGCTGTAAATATCAATTCAGAAACAGTTGTTGGACTTCCCTGGTAGTCCAATGGTTGAGAATCTACCTGCTAATGCAGGGGACATGGGTTCGATCCCTGATCCAGGAAGATCTCACATGCTAAGGAAAGGCAATTAGGCCCGTGCTCCACAACTACTGAGCCCACATTCTAGAACCTTCGAGCTGCAACTACTGAAGCCCTTGCCCTCTGGAGCCCACTGCTCCACAACAAGAGAAGCTACCACAATGAGAAGCCCGTGCACAGAAATGAAGAGTATCCCCCACTTGCTGCAACTAGAGAAAGTCCCTGTGTAACAACAAAGAACTACCACAGCCAAAACAAACAAATAAACAAATAAATGAGACTGTTGTCTTGTCCCAAACAAACAAGAAAATTCAGGAAATCCACAATAGACCATAAGTTTCCCTTTCTCTTTCCTGCTGCATAAAATCTTTATGAAAGATTTTACTTTCAGTAAAGGCATAGTTTTTGATCTCAGTTACTACTTCTTGTTTTTATCTTTTTACCTTAATCTTAATCTGCTTTATTGGAAATTTTTGGGTGATGTCACTGTGAGCCCTCTTTGTTCAGTTCAGTTCCTCAGTCATGTCCAACTCTTTGCGACTCCATGGACTGCAGCATGCCAGGCTTCCCTGTTCATCACTAACTCCCTAAGCTTGCTCAAACTCATGTCCATCAAGTCAGTGATGCCATCCAACCATCTCATCCTCTGTCGTCCCCTTCTCCTGCCTTCAATCTTTCCCAGCATCAGGGTCTTTTCCCAACAAGTCAGTTTTTCACATCAGGTGGCCAAAGTATTGGAGCTTCAGCTTCGGCATCAGTCCGTCCAGTGAATATTCAGGACTAATTTCCTTTAGAATTGACTGGTTTGATCACCTTGCAGTCCAAGGGACTCTCAAGAATCTTCTCCAACATCACAGTTCAGAAGCATCAGTTCTTTGGTGCTGAGCCTTATTTATGGTCCAACAATCACATCCACATATGACTACTGGAAAAACCATAGCTCTGACTAGATGGACCTTTGTCGCAAAGTAATGTCTCTGCTTTTTAATATGCTGTCTAAGTTTGTCAGAGCTTTTCTTCCAAGGAGCAAGCGATTTTTAAAATTTCATGGCTACAATCACCATCTGCAGTGATTTTGAAGCCCAAGAAAAAAAAGTCTGTCACTGTTTCCATTGTTTCCCCACTTATTTGCCATGAAGTGATGGGACTGGATGCCATGACCTTCGTTTTTTGAATGTTGAGTTTTAAGCCAGCTTTTTCATTCTCCTCTTTCACCCTCATCAAGAGGCTATTTCCTCTTTGCTTTCTGCCATAAGGTTAGTGTCATCTGCATATCTGAGGTTATTGATATTTTTCCCGCCAATTGTGATTCCAGCTTGTGCTTTATTCAGTCCGGCATTTCACATGATGTACTCTGTATAGAAATTAAATACGCAAGGTGACAATATACAGACTTGATGTACTCCTTTCCCAATTTGGAACCAGTTCTGTTGGAACCAGTCTGTTGTTCGATGTCCAGTTCTAACTGTTGCTTCTTTACCAGGATACAGATTGTTCAGGTGGCAGGTAAGGTGGTCTGGTATTCTCACCTCTTTAAGAAAATTTTCCACAGTTTGTTGTGATCCACACAGTCCAAAGCTTTGGCGTAATCAATAAAGCAAATGTAGATGTTTTGCTGGAACTCTCTTACTTTTTCTATGATCTAATGGATGTTGGCAATTTGATCTCTGGTTCCTCTGCCTTTTCTAAATTCAGCTTGAACATCTGGAAGTTCTTGGTTTATGTACCATTGAAGACTCGCTTGGAGAATTTTGAGCATTACTTGGCTAGCGTGTGAAATGAGTGGGATTGTGCAGTAGTTTGAACATTCTTTGACATTTCTTTTCTTTGGGATTGGAATGAAAACTAACCTTTTCCAGTCCTATGGCCACTGCTGAGTTTTCCAAATTTGCTGGCATTTTGAGTGCAGCACTTTCACAGCATTATCTTTTAGGATTTGGAATAGCTCAACTGGAATTCCATCACCTCCGCTAGCTTTGTTTGTAGTGATGCTTCCTAAGACCCTCTTGACTTTGCATTCCAGAATGTCTGGCTCTAGGTGAGTGATCACACCATAGTGGTCATCTGGGTCATGAAAATCTTTTTTGAATAGTTCTTCTGTGTATTCTTGCCACCTCTTCTTAATATCTTCTGCTTCTGTTAGGCCCATACCATTTCTGTCCTTTATTGTACCCATCTTTGCATGAAATGTTCCCTTAGTATCTCTAAATTTCTTTAAGAGATCTCTAGTCTTTCCCATTCTATTGTTTTCCTCTATTTCTTTGCATTGATCACTTAGGAAGACTTTCTTATTTCTCCTTGCTATTCTTTGGAACTCTGCATTCAGACGGATATATCTTGCCTTTTCTCCTTTGCCTTTTGCTTCTCTGCTTTTCTCAGCTATTTGTAAGGCCTTCTCAGACAACCACTTTGCCTTTTTGCATTTCTTTTTCTTGGGGATGGTTTTGTTCACCGCCTCCTGTACAGTGTCACGAACCTCCGTTCATAGTTCTTCAGGCACTCTGTCAATCAGATCTAATTCCTTGAATCTATTTGTCACTTTCAGTGTATATTTGTAAGGGATTTGATTTAGGTCATACCTGAATGGTCTAATGGTTTTCCCTACTTTCTTCAATTTGCCTGAATTTTGCAATAAGGAGTTCATGATCTGAGCCACAGTCAGCCCCCAATATTGTTTTTGCTGACTGTATAGAGCTTCTCCATCTTCGACTGCAAAGAATATAATCAATCTGATTTTGGTATTGACCATCTGGTGATGTCCATGTGTAGAGTCGTCTCTTGTGTTGTTGGAAGAGGGTATTTGCTATGACCAGCGTATTTTCTTGGCAAAACTCTGTTAACCTTTGTTTTACTTTCTTTGGGATTGGAATGAAAATTGACCTTTTCCAGTCCTGTGACCACTGCTGAGCTTTCCAAATTTTCTGGCATATTGAGTGCAACACTTTAACAGCATCATCTTTGCTCTTTGTAAGTGGCAGCTTTCCTTTCCATGGGGTATCCCAAGAGGCCTCACCAGAATTGGAATCTATATCCACTACTGTGACATACACATAGTCTTTGGGAAAAGCCCCCAGGCCTCTGGAGTGTGATTCCATGGTTTTGGCATGTTGGTATGCATGGCATTAAATAACACCCGGGAAGCATCTGTGGGTTTTGCACTTATCAAGGAGCTGGTATTCCCCTTCAGCATTTAGGAGTCATTGGCATCTGATGTTTAGGACATTTATACTCATCTATTAAATTTTTTAATAACACTGATGTAAAAAACTTGGCCTCTGTGCACCCATGCCAAATTGAATCTCAAAGACAAAGTTTTGAGTGAAGTAGAAAAGAATAGCTTTATTGCTTTGCCAGGCCAAGGGGGTCACAGTGGTCACCTGCCCTGAAAAGCTGTCCCTAACAGGCTTAAAACTCAACTTCAAAAAATGAAGATCATGGCATCCAGTCCCATCACTTCATGGCAAATAGATGGAGTAAAGAATGGAAACAGTGACAGACTTTATTTTCTTGGGCTTCAAAATCACTGTGGACGGCAGCGACGGCAGCGATGAAATTAAAACATGCTTACTCCTTAGAAGAAAAGCTATGACAAACCTAGACAGCGTATTAAAAAGTAGAGATGTCACTTTGCCTACAAAGGTCCATATAGTCAAAGCTATTGTTTTTCCAGTAGTCAAACATGGATGTGAGAGCTGGACAATAAAAAAAGCTGAGAGCCAAAAAATTGATGCCATTGAACTGTGCGGTGAAGAACACTTGAGAGTCCCTTAGACAGAAGGGCTTCCCTGGTGGCTCAGATGGTAAAGTGCCAGCAATGCAGGAGACCTGGGTTTGATCCCTGGGTCGGGAAGATCCCCTGGAGAAGGAAATGGCAACCCACTCCAGTATTCTTGCCTGGAAAATCCCATGGATGGAGGAGCCTGGTGGACTACAGTCCATGGGGTCACAAAGAGTCGGACACAACTAAGCGACTTCATTTTCTTTCTTTCTTAGATAGAAAGGAGATCAAAGCAGTCAATCCTAAAGGAAATCAGTCTTGAATATTCATTGGAAGGACTGATGCTGAAGCTGAAGCTCCAATACTTTGGCCACTTGACGCAAACAGAAGACTCATTAGAAAAGCCCCTGATGCTGGGAAAGATTGAAGGCAGGAGGAGAAGGGGACAACAGAGGATGAGATGGTTGGATGGCATCACCAACTCAATGGACATGAGCTTGAGCAAACTTCAAGAGATGGTGAAGGACAAGGAAGCCTGGCGTGCTGCAGTCCATGGGGTTGCAAAGAGTCAGACAAGACTGAGTGACTGAACAACAATAGGATTTTGATGGATAACAGTTCAAGGGTGGGGTCCCTGATAAGAATAGGGTGTGTGCAAGGCCTGCAGACCTTTAACCTCATCTCAGGTGGTTTCCTAATGGTGGTGAGCTTCTCCGGTTCCTTTAATCTTGCCTCAGGTGTTGCTTGACTGTTTCTCCCCTGATTGTGTATATGCACAGACTCAGACTCTGTGGCCCCATAGACTGTAGCGCTAAACTTCTCCTTTTGTGGAATTTTCCAGGCAAGAATACTGGAGCCAGTTACAGTTTCCTACTCCAGGGGGTTTTCCCGATCCAGGGATTGAACCCGTTTATCCTGTGTCTGCATTGGCAGGTATGCTATTTACCACTGAGGCCACCTGGGAAACCCCGTGATTCACAACTATGAACTCTGTCCTCTGGAACCCAGGGAAGGTCATGGAGGTTGAAGTTTGTTCCCAACAAACCAGAAACGGGACAGAAAGGCTTGCATACCCAGGAGCCCACAGGGTCCTGCTCAGTTTCAACAACACAGCAGGAATCAGACACATAGTATATAACTGAGTGTTGTATCCATTTTGGCCCAACCACTTCGATCATTCTGGGACTATTGATAATTCTCCTCCACTCTTCCCCAGTAGCATATTGGATACCTTCAGACCTGGGGGACTCATCTTTTGGTGTCATATCTATTTGGCCATTTATACCGTTCATGAGATTGTCACGGCAAGCATCCTGGGGAGATTTGCCATTTCCTCCTTCAGAGAATCAGCCACTGTCATATTTTCCCTCTGGTGGTGCCACTGATTTCTGGTTGCCAGACTATTTTATTCTTCTGGGTTAGGGCACATAGTCCTACATAGCATAGCCTACTGACTCAACTGTAGCAGGAAGAGGTCTCCTCCCCTCCTCCCTTAAGGGGATGTTTTTCTCCTGCCTTTAGCCATAGCTTCTCCTTGGGTAGTGACAATAGCCTTGCAACTTACCTTAGCTGTCCTTGGCCTTGAGGCATAGAGGACCCTTTAGGCAAGTGGCTCAGATGGTAAAGAATGCACCTGTAATGTGAGAGACCTGGGTTGGGAAGATCCCCTGGAGGAGGGCATGGCAACCCACTCCAGTATTCTTGCCTGGAGAATTGCCATGAACAGAGGAGCCTGGCAAGATCTATGGGGTTGCAAAGGGTCGGACACACCGAAGAGACTAAACACAGTGTTACTATGTCCAAGCTCAGCCTGCTCACCCCACACTGCAGAAGACGAGGTGTTGAGGCAATGAATATCGACTTGATTCAGAAAGTCGGACATCTGAGATGGTGAACTAGAGTCCTATTGGGACTTATTGGGGTCTGGAAGCTACTTTCTTTTATAGAACAGAGAAGGGGAGGAAGTGAAGAAGTAAAGTAAAAAGGCTATAAGTCATGCAAAATATCTCCTGATTTGGTCAGCCTCAGAGAGGAGATGTGTCAGTTTCTTCTTTCCTGCAGCCATTCCCAAGTGATCAGGGTCAGGGTGTTGCCCTGTGAGCTGAACAAAGGCACTCTAACATTCAGGCAGAGGGGCAGGCTTCCTCAAGGCAGCTATCATGTATGCTTAGTAACAAAAGCAATGGAAAGCAAAGGTTAAAATGAACGAAACAGATCCAACATGGAGTCAGATTTTGTTCTTCTGTATTACATTAGTAGTTAGTTAAGGCCTTTTTTACCCTGGCCACACTGCATGGCATGTGGGATCTTCCCTGATCAGGAATTGAACCCATGCCCCTGCATTGGAGATGTGGAGTCTTAATCACTGGACTGGCAGGGAAGTCCAAGGACTTTTATAATTAGTGTCTAATCATCTCATTAGGCCACTTAGCCTTTTTTTTGGGGGGGGGGCTAATTATTTATTTATTTTGGTTGAGCTGGGTTTTCATTGCTGTGCTGGGGCCTTCTCTAGGGGCAGTGAGCAGGGACCACTCTTCGTTTTGGTGCATGGGCTTCTCATTGTGGTGGCTTCTTTTGTTCTGGAGCACGGGCTCTAGGCTCATGGACTTTCGTAGTTGCAGCACACGAAGCTCAGTAGTTGTGGCTCTTCGTCTCTAGAGTGTGGGCTTAGCTTCTCTGAGGCATGTGGAATCTTCCCAGATGAGGGGTTAAACCTGTGTCTCCTGCATTGGCGGGCAGATTCTTATGCCACCAGGGAAGTCCTAGACCACCTAGCCTTTATCACACCACTCTGGGGAGATCCTTGGATTATTATGGCTGCTGTGGGCTTTTGGGTTGGATCCCACGGGCAACACACCACTGAGAAACACGTGAAAGCACACAGTGGTACAACAGACCCCCAGAAAGCAGAACACTCAGATGGTGTTACCCACCTGAGTTAGTAAGCAAGTGCAGGTAAAAAGGACATTCCCCTTGGTTAATTGCAAGGGCAATCATACAATACTGCCTACTATGCCGATTGTTTAATGCCTGTCTCACTCTCTTATTTTGCCTGATCCTAGATAAGCTACCCCGCGCCCGAGGTCAGGGGCTGTGGCCCAGAGGAGCAACCCCACGTCCAAGGAGCAGTGGCTGCGCGGGCGCAGAAGGACTGAGAGGAGCTGCTCCACGTTCAAGGTCAGGTGGGGCGGCCATGAGGAGATACCCCCCCGTCCAAGGTAAGGAGCAGCGACTGCGCTTTGCTGGAGCAGCCGTGAAGAGACACCCCACGTCCAAGGTAAGAGAAACCCAAGTAAGAAGGTAGGTGTTGAGAGAGGGCATCAAAGGACAGACACACTGAAACCATGATCACAGAAAACTAGCCAATCTGATCACAGGACCACAGCGTTGTCTAACTCAATGAAACTAAGCCATGCACACCGTGTGGGGCCACCCAAGACGGAGGGGTCATGGTGGAGAGGTCTGACAGAATGTGGTTCACTGGAGAAGGGAATGGCAAACCACTTCAGTATTCTTGCCTTGAGAACCCCATGAACAGTATGAAAAGGCAAAATGATAGGATACTGAAAGAGGAACTCCCCAGGTTGGTAGGTGCCCAATATGCTACTGGAGATCACTGGAGAAATAACTCCAGAAAGAATGAAGGGATGGAGCCAAAGCAAAAACAATACCCAGTTGTGGATGGGACTGGTGATAGAAGCAAGGTCTGCTGCTGTAAAGAGCAATATTGCATAGGAACCTGGAATGTTAGGTCCATGAATCAAGGCAATTGGAAGTGATCAAACAGGAGATGGCAAGAGTGAATGTCGACATTCTAGGAATCAGCGAACTAAAATGGACTGGAATGGGTGAATTTAAATCAGATGACCATTATATCTACTACTGTGGACAGGAATCCCTTAGAAGAAATGGAGTAGCCATCATGGTCAACAAAAGAGTCTGAAATGCAGTACTTGGATGCAATCTCAAAAATGACAGAGTTATCTCTGTTCATTTCCAAGGCAAACCATTCAATATCACTGTAATCCAAGTCTATGCCCCAACCAGTAATGCTGAAGAAGCTGAAGTTGAACGGTTCTATGAAGACCTACAAAACCTTTTAGAACTAACACCCAATAAAGATGTCCTTTTCATTATAGGGGACTGGAATGCAAAAGTAGGAAGTCAAGAAACATCTGGACTAAGAGGCAAATTTGGCCTCGGAGTACAGAATGGAGCAGGGCAAAGGCTAATAGAGTTTTGCCAAGAGAACGCGCTGATCATAGCAAACACCCTCTTCCAACAACACAAGAGAAGACTCTACACGTGGACATCACCAGATGGTCAACACCAAAATCAGATTGATTGTATTCTTTGCAGCCAAAGATGGAGAAGCTCTATACAGTCAGCAAAAACAAGACCGGGAGCTGACTATGGCTCAGATCATGAACTCCTTATTGCAAAATTCAGACTTAAAGTGAAGAAAGTAGGGAAAACCACTAGACCATTCAGGTATGATCTAAATCAAATCCCTTATGACTATACAGTGGAAGTGAGAAATAGATTTAAGGGACTAGATCTGATAGACAGAGTGCCTGATGAACTATGGACGGAGGTTCATGACATTGTACAGGAAACAGGGATCAAGACCATCCCCATGGAAAAGAAATGCAAAAAGGCAAGATGGTTGTCTGACAAGGCCTTAAAAATAGCTGTGAAAAGAAGAGAAGCAAAAAGTAAAGGAGAAAAGGAAAGATATTCCCATGTGAATGCAGAGTTCCAAAGAATAGCAAGGAGAAATAAGAAAGCCTTCCTAGAGATCAATGCAAAGAAATAGAGGAAAACAACAGAATGGGAAAGACTAGAGATCTCTTCAAGAAAATTAGAGATACCAAGGGAACATTCCATGCAAAGATGGGCTCGATAAAGGACAAAAATGGTATGGACCTAACAGAAGCAGAAGATATTAAGAAGAGGTGGCAAGAATACACAGAAGAACTGTACAAAAAAAGATCTTCACGACCCAGATAATCACGATGGTGTGATCACCGACTTAGAGCCAGACATCCTGGAATGTGAAGTCAAGTGGGCCTTAGAAAGCATCACTACGAACAAAGCTAGTGGAGGTGATGGAATTCCAGTTGAGCTATTTCAAATCCTGAAAGATGATGCTGTGAAAGTGCTGCACTCAATATGCCAGCAAATTTGGAAAACTCAGCAGTGGCCACAGGACTGGAAAAGGTCAGTTTTCATTCCAATCCCAAAGAAAGGCAAAGCCAAAGAATGCTCAAACTACCGCACAATTGCACTCATCTCCCACGCTAGTAAAGTAATGCTCAAAATTCTCCAAGCCAGCCTTCAGTAATACGTGAACCGTGAACTTCCAGATGTTCAAGCTGGTTTTAGAAAAGGCAGAGGAACCAGACATCAAATTGCCAACATCTGCTGGATCATTGAGAAAGCAACAGAGTTACAGAAAAACCATCTATTTCTGCTTTATTGACTATGCCAAAGCCTTTGACTGTGTGGATCACAATAAACTGTGGAAGATTCTGAAAGAGATGGGAATACCAGACCACCTGACCTGCCTCTTGAGAAACCTATGTGCAGGTCAGGAAGCAACAGTTAGAACTGGACATAGAACAACAGACTGGTTCCAAACAGGAAAAGGAGTACATCAAGGCTGTATATTGTCACCCTGCTTGTTTAACTTATATGCAGAGTACATCATGAGAAACGCTGGGCTGGAAGAAGCACAGGCTGGAATCAGGGTTCCCGGGAGAAATATCAATAACCTCAGATATGCAGATGACACCACCCTTATGGCAGAAAGTGAAGAGGAACTAAAAAGCTTCTTGATGAGGGTGAAAGAGGAGAGTGAAAAAGTTGACTGAAAGCTCAACATTCAGAAAACTAAGATCATGGCATCTGGTCCCATCACTTCATGGCAAGTAGATGGGGGAAACAGTGGAAACAGTGTCAGACTTTATTTTGGGGGGCTCCAAAGTCACTGCAGATGATGATTGCAGCCATGAAATTAAAAAACGCTTACTCCTCGAAGGAAAGTTATGACCAACCTAGACAGCTTATTAAAAAGCAGAGACTTTACATTGCCAACAAAGGTCCGTCTAGTCAAGGCTATAGTTTTTCCAGTGGTCTTGTATGGATATGAGAGTTGGACTGTGAAGAAAACTGAGCACCGAAAAATTGATGCTTTTGAATTGTGGTGTTGGAGAAGAGTCTTGAGAGTCCCTTGGACTGCAAGGCGATCCAACCAGTCCATCCTAAAGGAGATCAGTCCTGGGTGTTCATTGGAAGGACTGATGCTGAAGCTGAAACTCCAATACTTTGGCTACCTCATGCGAAGAGTTGACTCACTGGAAAAGACCCTGATGCTTGGAGGGATTGTGGGCAGGAGCAGAAGGGGACGACAGAGGATGAAATGGCTGGATGGCATCACTGACTCGATGGACATGATTTTGAGTAAACTCCAGGAGTTTGTGATGGACAGGGAGGCCTGGCGTGCTGCGATTCATGGGGTCGCAAAGAGTTGGACATGACTGAGCGACTGAACTGAACTGAACAGCCTGTCAATAAGCAATGTTATGGCTGGACTGGCCTTTAAGTTTCTTAGTATGATTGGAAGACATCCTGCAGCAATAATCATCAGGAAATTGAAAAAATAAAGATTTGTTCACCTGACCCGGAAATTACACAATGTACCTGGGGCCATATAGCCAGGTTGTGGGCAGGAATTTAAAGTGTAGGAAGAGAAACAAAAAGTGTCCCAAATAGTTATTGAGATAAACCAATACTTCCAAAACAAAGGAGCCCCAGTTCCAGGAGATGGCCTGTTTATTTACCTAGCAATTTGTTTATTCAAGATATCCTTTGATGTGGCTGCCTCAGTAACCAAAACTTAAGTCAGACACTTTCATTATGAAAAAGAAAAGAAGGTAACAGCCAGCAAATATACAATGGGGAAGTTTTCCACACAGAGGAACCAGTGAATTCAAAGTCCCTGAGGCAGGAGTATACTCAGTGTATTCCAGGAACAAATAGCAAGGAGGCCAGCGGGACTGGTGAGCAGGGAACAGGGCTCACGGCTGGAGTGTATGATCCAAACCAGAACCAAGAAGGCCCCACTAGTCAGACTGGGTAAGGATTTGGAATTTTACTCTGAATGCAATGGAAACTTTTTTAAAAATTCAGCATCTGATCTAGGGACAAGGGAAAGCAAGCAAAGGACGTGAAGGTTAATTTTGAACAGCACAAGCTCAGGGTAATCATGACTTGAAGCAGGGATGAGTGGTGGGGAGAGGGCGATGAAAGGGTAGGAATCTGTTAATGAGATTTGCTGATGGATTAGATATTGAGTGTGGGAGAAACTGGAGGAATTAGGATAATTCCAAGGACTTTTGGGCTGAGCCATTGGAAGAGTATGTGGCCATTTGCTGAGGTGAGGAAGGCTGTGAATAGAATTGGGCTGGAGGATATGGAATTGAGGGAAGTAGTGAATATGAGATACTTAGTGAATAAAATCCCTAGGGCTGGGACTTCCTTGGTGGTCCAGTGGCTAAGACTCCACACTCCCAAAGCAGGGGGCCCAGGTTCAACCCCCAGTCAGGGAACTAGATCCTACATGATGCAACTTAAGAGTTCAAATGCTGCAACTAAAGATCCTACTGCAACAAAGATCAAAGATCTCAAAGATCCTGTGAGCTGCAACTCGGTGAAGCCAAATAAATAAATGTTTTAAAAAATCTGTAGGGTCTGGGGGCTTTTGGGTCATGGTGAGAGAGGGAGAGATCAGGAACAAAAATGACTGTCAGGTTTCTGGCTTATGGACTGAGGAGATGTTGGTGTCATTTTCTGAGACTGAGAACCTGAGAAGATGGGGAAGGTGCTGACTGGTACTGCAATAGGAAATCTGGATAGCAGCTGCTGGCAGTGATGCTGATTCCAGCCTGGAATATCCCCCCACTTCCAGCTTGCTTGCTCCCTCCTCTCTTTGGGAATCTATTTAAATGTCTGCATCCTCACTCCTGTGTACTCCATGGCTTTCCCTGGCTGTATTCTTTTTTTTTTTTTTTACCACATTTATCACCATCTGATATTACTGCTTATTTATGTGATGGCCTCCCACCACTACAAAATGAATCTTATGAGAGCAAGGAATTGTGTCCATTTTGTTCCCAACTTAGAACAGTACCAGGTGTCCAGTCAGCACTCTAGAAATCTGGGAAGTCTGAATGAATGAATGAATGGTGAATGCCCAATAGGGACTGTGATGGGTCCCTCTGATTTTGGCTTGAGACTGTCCTCAGTTTGGACTCAGTGATTCTTGATTGAACTGTCCTGGCTCTGGAGGCTGAGAGCAGAGGACACAGTGGCCGAGGAAAGCAGGGAGCTGGAGTGAGGAGGAACAAGTGGAGCCTCAGTTTTGTACGTGATCTGTGTGCTCAGTCGCTCAGTTGTGTCTGACTCTTTGTGACCCCATGGACTGTAGCCCACCAGGCTCCTCTGTCCATGGGGATTCTCCAGGCAAGAATACTGGAGTGGGTAGCCATACCCTTCTCCAGGGGAATCTTCTCAACCCAGGGATCGAAACTGTGTTTCCTGCATCTCCTGCATTGGCCGGTGGATTCTCTACCACTGTGCTGCCTGGTAAGCCCAGAGCCTCCATTTCCCCATCCGTAAAACACAGAGAAATGTAAAATGAAATATGAATTCCCTAAGGGGCTGTGTGTGAGGACTGGATGTGGGAGAAATCCTTGGATCAAGTTTCCTGAAGTGCAGGGTAGGGGATGCAGGTAAGGATAATGTGAGACAGTAAATGTTTGCCATTTAGTAATAAAAGGTGTTCTTGTGTGGGTTGTCACTGGGGTGGGAGGAGGCTGGCCTGCTTGGGAAGGTCCAAGAAATGGAAGGAAAGGGCAGAACACAGCTTTGGGAACAGTTGAGTCCTGGGGCTGTAACTACCTGTGATAAGATTGGGGCGATTTGTGAGCTGGAGGGGTCAGGCAGTCAGGAATTCAGTCCCTGGTCTCTATCCAACATTTCTGGCTCCATGAGCGCACTCCTCTGGGAGAGATTGCCAGAGGCAGGGAGGGGGTCAGAGCAGGACTGAGGTTATTATTTTCCAGAAAAAGAGACTGAGGCCCAAGTGGGAGAAGGATGGTACTAATGCCCATGTCCTAAACCCCAGAGCCTGGAAATGTTACTTTGTATGGCAAAAGAGACTTTGCAGATGTGATTAAGGGACAACTCTTGAGGTAGATTATCCTGAATTATCTGGGTGGGCTGATATCATCACAAGAATCCTTATAAGAGGAAGGCAGGAGGTCAGAGAGTGCTGTAGAAAATATAAAGATGGAAATAAGAGGTTGGAGTGACATGAAGAAAGGGCCACCAGCACAGCCTTGCATGTGGTCTCTGGAGGCTGGAAAAGGCAAGGAAATGGAAGCTTTTTTCTAAAGCTTCCAGAAGGAATGCAGTCCTGTTAAAACCTTGCTTTTAGACTTCTGACCTCCAGAACTGTAAGAGAATAAATCCATGTTTTGTTGTTGCTGTTGTTAACCCTTGGGACTTCCCTAATGGTCCAGTGGTTAAGAATCCACCTTGCAACGCAGCAGACATGGGTTAGAGCCCTCGTCGTGCTTCCCAGGTGGCGCTAGTGGTAAAGGACCTGCCTGCCAATGCAGGTGATATAAGAGACGCGAGTTCAATCCCTAGGTTGGGAAGAATACTTGGAGAAGGGCACGGCAATACACTCCAGTATTCTTGCCTGGAGAATCCCAGGGACAGAGGAGCCTGGCAGGCTACAGTCCATGGGGTTACACAGAGTCGGACACAACCGAAGCAACTTAGCATGCACGGGGAACTAAGATCCCACATGCCTCGGGGCAACTAAGCCTGCACACCACAACTACTGAGCGCACGCTCTCTGGAGCCCGTGTGCCACAGTGCCACAGCTAGAGAGTCTGTGTGCTGTGATGAAACATCCCTCAGGACGCAAAGAAGGTCCCATGTGGTGCAACTAAGATCTAGTGCAGCCAAATAGATAAATAAATATTTTATTTAAAAAATCTATAAAAAAGTTCACCCTTTAAAACATATTTACTTTTATAGCATGTTTCTTTTATTTCCTTATCTATTTGGCTACATTGGGTCTTAATTGCAGCACATGGGCTCTTTAGTTTCAGCCTGTGAATACTTAGTTGTGGCATATAGGATCTAGTTCCCAGACCAAGGATCAAACCCAGGTCCCCTGGATTGGGGCATGGATTTTTAGGCACTGAACCACCAGAGAAGTCCCAATCCATGTTGTTTCAAGCCACAAAGTTTTTGGTAATTTGTTATAGCAGCCATAAGAAATGAATACAGACCCAAGGTCACCTGGGGATTGATGGTGGACTTGGAACAGAATTAGAACACTGTTAGTCCAACTCTCTCAGTTTAAGCCTCCTTGCTCCCTCCATGCTTCAGCTGAGGTTTCTAGGTCACGTGCAGCTCCTGTGGGCAATGACTGGACCCTCATCATATGTATTTCACTTGACCTTGACAAGAGCCCTGTGGGGCAGACAGTGCCCCTACTTTACACATAGAAAAACTGAGGTTCAGAGGTGAAGTGTCTTGGTCAAGGTCAGAGCACACAATGAGGAATCAATGGACTAGATCCCAAACCCAAGTACTCTGCCTTTCCCTGAACAGTACAGATACTGCATGTGTCCAGTATATATATTTTGGTTTCTCATTCATTCATTCAACAAATACTGGACATCAGCTGATTGCTGGTCACTGTGCTCAGTGCTGCGGATCCACTAGTAAACAACCATGACATTCAAGGAGTAGGAATCCTTTGTTCTCGCAGTGTCCACATAGGTCAAGTCACCATGTTCCTGTAAACCTCCAACAACACAAATATTATTCTCTGTTCTGCAACATTTTATCTCTACATGAAGGGGAAAGTGTTATATCAATACTTTTAAAGGTAGGATGGAGCCTTGAGAATGGGCTGTTATGTATATTTCAGACTCTAGGCAACATTCCTTTTTAAATTAATTTTTATTGGCTTATAGTTGATTTACAATGTTGTGCTAGTTTCTGCTGTACAGCAAAGTGAATCCATTATACATATAACATATATCCATTCTTTTTTGGATTCTTTTCCCATATAGGTCATTACAAAATGTTGAGTCACTTCCCTGTGCTCTACAGTGGGTTCTTATTAGTTACCTATTATATATATATATATATATATATATATATAGTAGTGTGTATGGGGCTTTCCAGGGGGCACTAGTGGTAAAGAACCCACCTGCCAATGCAGGAAACATGAGACGCGTTTTTGATCCCTGGGTCAGGAAGATCCCCTGGGGTAGGTCATGACAGTCCACTCCAGTATTCTTGCCTAGAGAATTCCCATGGATAGAGAAGCTTGGCAGGCTATGGTTCATAGGGTCGCAGAGTTGGACACAACTGAAGCGATTTCACCCACACACACACATACAGCGTGTATATATCAATCCCAATCTCCCAATTTATAAGCATAGACAGCATTCTTAACTCGAAGCAAAAACGGTAGAATACAAAAGTTACAGTAAATGAAACAGATCTAATGTGGAGTCAGATTTGTTCTCTGTTATGCCTGCAACCACTATTCCCCTTTCTGTCTCTATGAGTTTGACTTCTAGGGACCTCATATGAGTGGAACCATACAGCTTTTGTCCTTTAGTGACCGACTTATTTCACTTGGCATAATGTCTGCAGGGTTCATTCACGCTCTGTTCTTATCAGTGTTTAAGGTAAAAGCTGGTGTAGAGGTTGTTAAAACTAGGATGTAAGGACTGAGGGAGCAGAGTGAAGGTGAGAATTTGCCCAGCAGGTGAGGCTCTGCTCTGTGCTTCCTTACAACAAACAAGAAGCGGCCCTAAGACTGCACCATACCCCACAGAGCACCCCTGAAGGTTCACTGCTCCCCAGCCTCCACTGAAAGCCTGCTCACGTCTCTGGGTCTCTCTGCCCGGGTCTGTTCAAGTGTGTATGACAGTGTGATTCAGTGTCTGTCTAGGCGTGAGGACATAGGCATTGCCTGTGTCTTTTATGTTGGTGCTGTAACAAATTATCACACATTTTGTGGCTTAAAACAGCACATGTGTATTATTTTACAGTTCTGTAACTTAAAGTCCAACTTGGGTCTTGCTGAGCTACCACAAGGTGTCAGCAGGGCTATATTCCTGTTACCAAGTCTGAGCTTATATTGCTCCCTGCACAACAGGCCAATAAATGGAGAGACGAGCTGTTGAGGCAAGGAATAGCAACTTTATTTGGAAAGCCAGCAGATTGAGAAGATGGTGGACTCATTTCCCAAAGAACCACCTTACCTGAATTAGAATTCAGGCTTCTTTTATACTCAAAGGGGAGGGGATATGGCTGTTGCTGAAAACTTCTTGATTCAGGAATCCTTTGTTCTTATAGTTGTCTAACACCTGGTCACAATTCTCCTTTAGGTCTCCAGCAAGACAATTGTTATTTTCTGTTTTGCACATTTTTATCTCTAAAAGTGTTGTACCTTTAGAGGCCAGAGTCTTGAGAATGGGCTATCGTGTATATTTCAGGCTGTAGGCAATATTCTTCTAGTGATTAACTCACAGCAAAAGCAATAGAATACAAAGGTTAAAGTAAAAGAAACAGATCCAATATGGAGTCAAATTTGTTCTTCCCTAGTACATTCCTTTCTGGAGGCTCTAGACTGAGAATTAGTTCCCTTGCCTTCTCCAGATGCTAGAGGCTGCCTGCACTCCTTGGCTTGTGGTCCCTTTTTCCATCTTCAATGTCAGCAGTGTAGCATCTCCCTGTTTCTTTTTCCTTTCTCACATTGTTTTGTTTTCTGACCAAACCTCTTGGGAAAGATTCTTCAATTTTAAGGACTTGTGTAAATAGACTGGGCCCACCTGGGTGATCTGGGCTATCCTCCCCATTTTAAGGTCTTTAAACTTAATCACATCTGCAAAGTCCCTTTTGCCCTGTAAGACATGTTCACAGGTTCTGGGACTAGCATGTGAACATCTTTGGGGAGCCTTTATTCTGCCTAGCACCCTTGGGTGTGCTGGGAGTGTGCACTGGTGACTGCATGTGCATGTTTGTATCCCCTCAGCCTTGCCATCTCATACAGAGGGCCTCTCTTCCCACTTTTTGTTTTTGCTTTGATCAGAGTGAGGAAGCCTTAGCTATAGTAAGCAAATATGCGCAAATCCTCCAAGCAAGTAGGGGCCTAGCTGGAGCACTATTACTGAGCAAGTTCCTGTGTGCTTATCAGAGAAAGTGCCTCCAAGATCCCTGGAGGGAAATGAGATCTAGCAGCTGCTGGGGATTCAGGCAAGGGGCTGTTTGCCCGGGGTAGGCCTGCCACAGGTGTAGACTCCTAGGCTGACTTCTCGCCAGAATTGCTGCTGAATGCAAGTTCCTGTGCCCAATACACAGTGAGGCCAAACAGCCCTGAAATGTTGGAGTTTGGAGCAAAGAAAGGTTTAGTTCAGGGCCATGCAAGCAGAGTAGTTCAGTGGGTGGCTCACGCCCGCAAAAGCCCTGAACTCCCTGAAGGTTTTCAGCAAGGCATTTTTAAAAGCAATGTGAGGCAGAGGCATGGTGGGTTGCTGCCAACTACTTGGTGTAGGAATGGTGTTTGCTTGCAGCTGGCCCTGTTTAAGTCAGGTCACCATGTTTCTGTAAACCTCCAACAAGACAAATGTTATTCTCTGTTCTGCAACTTTTTATCTCCATGTGAAGGGAAAAGTATTATATATACTCTTAAAGGTCAGAGCCTTGAGATTGGGCTATTCTGTAGACTTCATGCTGTAGACAACATTCTTTGCTTTTTTCTTTAATTGAGATATAATTGACATATAACATATTCATACAAGATTGCAACATAATGATGCAATGTTTGTATGTACTGCAAAATGATCACCACAATAAATTCAGTCAACCTTTGTCACCAAACAAAGCATTTTTTTCTTATGATGAGAACATTTAAGATCTACTTTTTTAGCAACTTTCAAATATACAATAGAGTATTGTTAACTACAGTAACTATGTAATGCTGTAATGTTTGTAAAATATAGCCCTCAAGGGCCTAATGATATGCCTCCAAATTAGACGGGGGACTTCCAGGGGATGAGGACTCAGATATGACTCCTCCGTGAGTCCTCATCACTAAGCACAGACTGGCTAATAAGAAAGCTTTGTAGAGTGAATGCAAGATTGACCTTCTTGATTTGTAACTTAAGTTTGGAAAACTCACTTCACTTTTCAGAACCTCATATTCCTCGTATGCTAGCTAACCGGGAGCAGGATTTCCAGGACTGGGGTGAGAATAAGAGGAAATGACAAGTGTAAAAGCACTTTAGAAACCAACTATCCCTTGGAATACCTAAAAGATGGTAATTGTGATATTTTCCTCTGTCCTCTACTAGGGCCAGCCATACTCCTCAAAGACCATGGAAGTAGCTCTCACTAGCATTGAATTCACATCATTCAGCTATAAATCATCCTGGATCCTGGAGAATTCTCTGCATAGAGTCATGGACTTATCACTTCAGCCTGCAGGCTTTGGATTTATTTCTGGCTGCTGTGAAATACCTATCCCCATCCTGCCTTCTGCTTTCAGCCCAGGCCCTGGTTTGTGTAAAACCCAACGAAGGAGCAGGTAACATCTCAGGACAGAAAGGGCCAGGTTGGGGGCTTTCCTGAAAATCCAGTGGTTAAGAATCCACCTTTCAATGCAGGGGACGCGGGTATGATCACTGATATGGGAACTAAGATCTCACAAGCCCTGCAACACAGACAAAAAAAAAGAAGAGAGAGAGAGAAAGTGTCTGCTCAGGGAAGTGCCTTCCAGGGACTCACACCAGAGCTGGAGACATGGTTTGGATATTATGCTAGAGAAAATGAAAGCGGGGGGGGTGGGGAAGGACATGCCTGGGGTCTCCAGAAGTCAGTCATAGAGCCAAGATAAATCCCAGGATGCCCGACTCTCATCCCATCCACTTTAGCTTATGGCCACCAAAGCCCTAAACCATCAGAGTCCCCCTAACATTCTTTCTCATCTCTCTCTATCCCCTAGACACCTAGTTCAGTGTAAAAATTTTCTCATTATTCTCCAAATACATCATCTGACTTTAACTCCATGCATTTGAATGTAATATGCCGTTTTGTGCATCCCTTCCTCACACTTGTCTAGCAAGTAAACTCCTATTCATTCCTCAAGGCCCATTCAAGTATTTCCTTCCCTCAAACAAAATCTAAACTCATTTTATCCAGAACCCATTCATCTCTCCTTCCTCTGTGCTCTTATAACACTTTCCTTATACACTAATTTTGACTACTGTCTCCTATAATTGTCTATAACTATCTTAGTTTTCACTAGACTGTATTTTTCTCTAGAGCATGGATTATTTCTACTTCATCTCTTTGTCCTCAGGATCTATCAAGGTGTCTAGAACTCAGTTGGCACTCAAACAACATAGATCAAACAGTGGAACAAGTGAAGGACTATGAGGCAAATTTTTAACCTTTCAGAGTCTCTATTTATTTGTCTGTACCTTGAGGTTTGCAGGATCCTGCAGTTCCCCAACCAGCGATTGAGCCCTTGGCAGTTAAAACATGGAGTTCTAAGCACTGGACCATCAGGAAATTCCCTTAGAGTCTTAGTTTATCATCCTTGACATGAAATGAAAAAAAGTCAAACACTTGGCAAGGATAAACAGTGGATAATGAATGTAAAGCAAATGGCACCATCATTGACTCAGTTTCCTGAGCCAAAAATAGGGTATCACATCAAATTTCCACTTCTCCTCCTTTCCCCTCCCCCTAGCCACCATGGCTTGTTGAACCTGGCTGAGGATCTAGGTAAGAAACTGTTAGTGGGGAATTTCCATCAGACCAGAGCCATCAGGAAGGATGGAGGTAACGAGTGCCAGGCATAGGGACCTTGTAACTAAATTAAGGAGCAGAAGGAGCAACTGATGGGAACAGTGAAGGAGAGATAAGGGATCGAAGACAGGAGAGGTCAGACTGGGTTCTGAGGATTTAGAAACCACTCAGTGTCTGCCCTCAAGGAGCTCATGGTCTGCTGAGGAAACAGAAATAATTTAATACAGAACCCCAGTACAGTGCAGCACTACCTCCTTCCTGATACCCTTTTCTTTATTTGGCTTCCAGGACACCACCCAGCTTACCTGGGTTTCTGCTTATCTTTTTGGCCCTTCTCAGTCCAGTTTTCTGCTTTTCCTAGTTTCCTCAAAATTCTGAATTTGAAGGAAATGTTCTTTCATCTACACTCACTCCTTTGGTGGGCTCATCCACTCTCATGGCTTTAAACACCAATCATGTGCTGATGAATCTTAAACTGCTATTTCCAGTCTTGATCTCTTCCTCCACCTTCAGAACTATTTCCCCTCCCACTCCCTCAACATTCCTAAAGGACATCTCAAACTCAAAATTGACTCCAGGTGTTTTCCCCCCAAACCAGCACCTCTCATGTCTTTTCCTGCTTCTGCCACTATCCCCAACTGAATTTCTCTTTATAAAATTGGCAGAGTAACTCGGTTCAAATGTAAATCAGATTGTGCGGATCCTCTGCTCATAACCCTTCAAGGGATCCTGAACATGGGGTAAAAGCCAAAGTGCCATTGTGATCTGTGAAGCTGTCCTCTCTGGCTCATATCTCTATCCTCATCTTCTCCCCTTCACGCCATAAAACACTACGCTCCAGCCATCGGAGGCTCTTTGCACTTGCTCTTGCCTTGGTGCTCTTCCTTAAATATCAGAATAGTGCCCGTCTTCTTTTTTTCTTACGAACTTTTACTCAAAAGTCACCTTCCCAGTAAGGTTTTCCTTGGCCCTCTAAGTTAAAACATCTCCGCTACCAACATTTTATTCCCACTTCTCTGATTTATTTTTTCTCCTTAGTATTTACTGCAATCTTAAAACTATATATTTTATTTAGCTATCTTTTTATCTCTCATTAAAATGGAAGCAGCATGAGTCTCTTCATGATTTTGTTATTGTTGTTGTTCTGTTTTGTTCACTATTGTACATTCTTTACTTAGAATAGTGACAGGCATATAATAAGGTACTCAGTAGATACTGGTTGAATGAAAAAAAAAAAAAAGGTGGACATTTCCAAGGGGCAAATTTTACTCTTTAATGAAAAACTTTATAACAACCAAAACTGCTTGGAAACAATGTGAGTCCATAGGCACAGTACACTAACTCTTAAATATGTTATCTCATCAAACTCTCACATCAGTCCAAGGTAGCAAGAAGCCTGGGCAGAAGAGGAAACTGAGTCCAGACATGCAAAAGGGATTTGTTAAAAGGCACACATTTGGTCAAGGCAGTAGTGAAACGATGGATGATTGCTGGCCTTGAAATGGGCTGGGGGGTGATGGAGTTTAATGGGCACTGGGTTTGAAGGACTTCCGTTGCCAGAAGGTATTATGATCTCTGAAGGGGAAGCTGAGTCAGACAGAGGTTAGTAGAATGAAGGCATCAGCAAAGGAGTGGGAGAGATGTGACAAGGCTGACCCCTAAGCGGATTTAGCCCAGACCTGGAGAGGGCAGCTCAATTCCCCGGTAGCAGAATGCTGCGCCTGAGACTGAGTAAACACTCAAGCCCTTACAAAATCTGGAATGCAGACCTGGAAAGGCAATCTTGAGACCAATGAAAGGACTTCCCTGACGGTCAGCGCTTCCAACGCAGAGAGCGCTGGTTGGATCCCTGGCCGGGGAACAAGATCCCACATTCCCTGGGGCTGCCCGTTCGCCCCGCCCCCCCCGCCCCCACCCCCCCCAAATACCAGGGAGCCCACTGCAGGTCTGCAGAGTCTGGCTTCCCTACTTGACTCTGAGGTCTTTGAGGGCAGAGACCATGTTCCTAGATTTAGCCCCCACTTCTAGCAGGGCCTGGAATATAGAATATAATAGGGACTCAAATATTTCCGTTGAAGGCATACATAAATGAATGTATGCACCCAAACGGGAAACTGAAGGAGAGAAAGGACAGACGGGAACGGCGAGGGGTAAAATCACCCAGCGATTCTGAGGTAGAAGTAGACTAATTTTCCTGGCACGCAGCACAACAAACAGTCCTAGTCCTAACACTGGTCACCGCCAGCTATTTTTCAGCAGGGATTGGCCAGCAAGTACTGCCTGGGGAGAGAGAGAGGCGGGGCTGCACGGGGCCGTTGGGGCGGGACCAGGCTAGAGAGACCGATTGGCTGACACTCAAGGCTGGGCCGACAGAGCTGGGCGCCAAATTTCCATCCAGCACGTGACCAACGTATGGAACGTCACTTCCACTCTGGCGGGGCGGGAGCGGGAAACAAAAGAAGAGCAAAGACGCATGCGTTTGGTGTGTCCCTGGTTCTGGTGGGCTCTTCCGGTCAGGCAGAAAGAAGTGCTTCCGGGTCGCCGCCGGCTGCCGCCTCCCGGCGCGGTAAGTACAGAAGCTAGGCTGCGGCTCCTGTCTCCTCGTCCCTCCTTCCTTCCCTACCCCCAGAGAAACCCCATTCTCCTGATCCGCCTCCTCAGGAGCTGCCTGTTCACACTCCCCTTAACATCAAAGCGCTCCAACTCATTGGCCGCTTCCTCAAGAGTAAGCCCTACCCCGTCACACAAGACCCGTCACTCATTGGTACCACTTCCAGTCACTCAGCATTTCTTCCAGTTAATTGGCCTTACCCAGGCCCCGCTCCTTTCGCGATTAGCGACCCTATAAGGACAAATGCCTGCTGGAATCCCGCCCCTGCCTTCTTGTTGGTCAATTCCACGATTATTATAATAAGCAGAGAATGGGTGGAGGCTTTACGGCGATGGGTTGGTCTTTCGGAGTCGGGCTCTATGGCTCTTCAGTACTTCCTTGGTTGTGGGGTGGGTGTTATTGATCCTGTTAAATGCGCCGGGAAGCTGCGCTACACGGAAGGGCAGCAGCTAGCCCTGGATTGGTCAAATAAATTAGGGCAAGAACAGAATTAGACATAGATTCTTTTCTCCTCATCTCTTGTGCCTGGCCTGGATCTATTCCCCGCAAGCGTTCTGTGCCCAGCTTACCGTGTGACCCAGAGCCAGTCGTTGCCTTTGCTGGGCCTCAGTTTTCCTGTGAGCTGAAAAGGTTTTTTTTTTCTTTTTTTTTTTGAAAAGTTTTAATTCAGATTCTCTGGGACCTTCCTTTTCAGCTCCTTCAGCCGCTTAAGCCGAGCTGAGTTTATGTATTCTCTCACATGTTAGTTCATCTATTCAGTCTTTTCATCTACTTATTTACTCATGCCTTTAGAATGTCTTACTGAGCCTTACTTGCACGTGGTAACACCTCCCTTCCTTGCCCCCCAGTTTAGCTGTGGTTCATTATAGAGGTGTTCCTGTCCTAAATTTCTGACACTGGGTAGGTATGGGTTGGGGAAGCATGGAGGAGCAGAAAGTAGGTCTGGTGTTTGGAGGGGGTAAAGGTAGTTTCAGTAGAGTCCTGCATCTTTAATTTTGTTGAATTTTGTATTGCCAGTCTGCATTCTGGTTTCCTCTCTCTACATTTGGCTTCCATTCTCTTCCTTCCTTGAAAAGCTTACAAACAGCTTACCATGAAGTAAATTACTAATTGTTAGAATTACGGTGAGGGTGGTATAATTGTTATTGTCCCATTTTACAGACAAGGAAACTGAGGCTCAGAGGTTAAGTGACTTGGCCAAGGTCAAACAGCTAGTAAGTGGTGGAGCCAGGACTCAAACCCAGGTCTTGTCTGATTCCCACAGGGAAAGGGTGTGTCTCTGCTACTGTACACTCCACCCAATCTCCAAGTCAAAATGTAAGCAAATAAAAAAAACCACACACATCTGAGAGAGCTGGATTCACCTGACCCTTTCCCTCAGTCTAGGAGCCATGTCCACCTTGTTCCCCTCACTCTTCCCCCGTGTGACTGAGACACTGTGGTTTAATCTGGATCGACCCTGTGTGGAGGAGACAGAGCTGCAGCAGCAAGAACAGCAGCATCAGGCCTGGGTGAGTGAGAACCGAGCACAGCAGTGGAGCTTCAGTCAGGCTCCCCATCCTTCACTGGCCTTAACCTGGCCCTACTCTGCAGGTCTGCCCTGGGGGAGGTTTTTGTCCTGAGCTGGGGGCCTAGGTTCTCACCTTTGTGTTACCCTAATTTGCTGAGGACTGTGGGACCTCTAGGCCAGATCAGAGCCCAGGCTCTTTTCCCTACAACACACAAAGTATTTTTTGACTGTTTATTGAGGACCTTGCCGATGTCATGTTCTAGGCTGGTAGTGTCACTTCATTCTCACCATAATCTTATAAGGAAACCAAAGACCAGAGAGTTTACATAGCTAGATCAAATTCATAAGTAAGTGGCAGATGACAGGAAAGAGACTGAATCTTCCTGAGAGTTGGAAGGAAGCTTCTCCTCCACACTTGGGGGTCTTCTTGGGGGCAGGGCAGGTGAGTGCCATGCCTTTGACTTCCCTGCTTGGGCCCCAGCCTTGCTCTCCTCCCTGTTTGGCCACAGCTCCAGAGCATTGCAGAGAAAGACAACAACCTGGTACCTATTGGCAAGCCGGCCTCAGAGGTGAGTGGCTATAGCAGGTGGGGCCTATGTGGGGCTCAGGTGGACTGAAGCTCTGCTCTAATTCTCAAGGTCTGACCTCTGACTCCAGAGTAGGTGTGGTCCTCAACTGGTGGAGGCCAGAAAGAGGTGAGAGAGAGGGTGGGTAGTGGGCTCAGCACTAAGGTCGTGCACCAACCAGCTAGACTCGAGTGGGACAGGATCAGGAGTGGAGCTCATTCATTGGCCCCAGAGAGAAGCTCCAAGTGGGCCAGTCCTTGAAGTGGCCCAGGCAGACCTACAGAACCTCCGGGCTCTTCCCTGCCTCACCAGCACTATGACGACGAGGAAGAGGAAGATGAAGATGACGACGAGGATAGTGAAGAGGACTCAGAGGATGACGAGGACATGCAGGACATGGATGAGATGAATGACTACAATGAGTCACCTGATGATGGAGAGGTCAATGAGGTAGGCAGGGGTGTGCGGGAGGGCCCCTGTCCCTGACCTCACTGGCAGCCAAGGGTACGGAAACCCTGGATGCCGCCAGGGGCAGGATCTGGGACTGGGGCTGGCTGGGTGGCTGAGGCCCCTCCCCACCCACACCCAGCCTCCTCTTCAGGTGGACATGGAAGGCAACGAACAGGATCAGGACCAGTGGATGATCTAGGTAGACAAGAAAGGGGGTCCAAGGATGGCCCTGGACCTCCTGCAGAACCAGCTGATCACCCACCCCCATGCCCCACCCCAGTGCCTGAATGCTCATCCTCGGGCACTTCCTCAGCTGCTGCCAGGACCTGATCTTCTTGGTCCCTCCGAGGCCATCAGTATGCCCTTGAATCCCCAGGGCCTGAGCCCAGCCCCCTCCCTCCTAGCCAGCACCTCACCCCTTGTTTGTCAGATCTAGTCTCTTTCTAACTTTAATAAAGACACAGGACTGATTTTTTTTCCCCCATGTCTATTCCCTCTTTCTTGTTGGAACCTAGAGGAGTCCAGTGTCTTCTCTTGAGCTTTGGGGAAAGGGTATTCAAGGGACTTCAGGCGGATCTACCTGGCCGTGTGGTCTGGGGCTAGGGAAGGCCAGAGTAGCCCTGGCTGTGAGCTGAGGCTTCACTGCCATTTCCTCTGGCCCAGATTGCACCCAGCCATTCCTGCCAGCCCTCTAACTCAGTGTTTACTGCTTCCTTTGATTCCACCCGAAATGGCATGGGGTTGGGGAGGCTGGGGGGCAGGTTCTCTGAGGCCCAGAACTGAGAGGCCCCTGAACTCTCCTAGTCAACTTCTCTGGTATTAGAACAGATTAAATCTCAGAACAGGGCAGAGACTCCCATGGAGTAACCCAGCAAATCAGTGACAGGGCTGGGTTGGGAGCTCAAGCTTCTTGCCTGTCAGTCCATGACTCTGGACTACAAGGAGAGGAACCAATGGAATCAAACAGCCTGACAGAACTTGAGGCCTCAGGTTAGCATGGAGCCAGAGGGGGACAGAGGTGGGAGGAGAGCCCCTCTAGCCCTGAGCCCAGCATGTGTCAGTCCACAAGCAGGGAAGGGAGGGGAGGGGATATTCTGAGGTCTGTGCTTGGGGAGGGGTGGGGGGAGGCAGCCGTAAGTACCCCTGCGCCTGGACTCAGCCAGGCCCTGCATAGGTGAGCTGGGCTATGCCATCCTTGATGGCAGGGAAGTCAGGGAGGCCAGTGTGGTGGAGGCGGCAATGGTAGCGGCCACAACTCTTGGCATACTGCAGGAAGCGGGGTGCACCAGGGAAGAGCACACGGTCTGCTAACACAGTGGCACCAGCTGGCAGCAGGGCATGGCCTTCCAGCAGCTGCAGGTCCCGCAGGTAACATCGGGGCCAGTGCGCCAGGAGCACCAGGTCAGCCCGACTCAGCTGGTACTGGGTTCTTAGACGTGGGATCACCTCCTCTGATCTCCCCACGATGAGCTCCACCTGCAGGGGGAGGCACTGGAGGTGAGGTTGGGAGGGATGACTGCTCTCCCACACCAGACCCCACTGGCATTTGGCTTATTTTGTGCCAGGCCCTGGCCAAGGTCCCCATGTATGTTCTCATATTTCCTCTGGCTTCAGAACAAGAAATCAGAATCAGAATTGTGATTTCCATTTTACGACTGAAGAAGCTGAGGTTCAGAGGACAAGTGCTTTGCCCAGGATCACATAACTAACAAGAGGCAGACTAAGGTTTGGACCCAGATGGGTTCCAGAGACTTTCCTCTTAACTGCTGCTTTGTCATCCAGCAGCAAATATGTGCCAGTGACTTGGAAGAGGAAGATAAGAACTCAAACACTCTCCAAGGTCATAGTTCCTCAGAAGAACTGTTTCTTTCTCCTAGGTGGGAGACAGGGGAGGCTGACTAGTGTAAAGCCTAGGGTGGTAGGAAAGAGATCAGGGTTGGGGAGGTGGGGCCTGACCGTGTGCTCGTCAAAGCCAGCCAGGCGGATGAGTTTTTCAGCCACTGCTGCCGTGCGTGGATCCCGCTCCACGGTGAGAAGGCGACCCCCAGGGGGCAAAGCACGGGCAATAAGCAGTGTGGAGTACCCGCAGTAGGTGCCCAGCTCCAGTGCACAGGCAGGAGCCTTCTCCTCCACCAGCCGCATCAGGATCTGACCTATGGGAGGAAGTGGCTATTGTAGCAGACATGGGAGATGATGCAGGGGGTCTCATAGAAAGGGGTCTCAAATGCCCACTTGCCTCACTGCAGCCCCCAACTGGCTAGAATCTCATTTATTTTTTGGTTTATAGTCCTAGTAGCCCCATTGGTCTCCCTGCCCCTCCAAGCTTGCCTTCTTCACACCAGCCACTAGGAATCTTTCTAACAAATCTGACCCTATTGCTCCCTGTTTCCTATGATCCTAAAGGCCTTTGGGATTGAACATGGGATCCTCAGCCTGACATTCAGAACTTTCTTAGACCTGATCCTGTCCTTCCTTTCTGGTTTCAGCTCTCAATTCTTCCCACCACAACCATCCTGAACAACTGTGCCTAGAGTCAACCATGCTGGCTCATTCCTTCATGCCACATTCAGATACACGGCTGGCTTTGTCCTTCTCCACCTCACCTCTATCCTCAACTACCTGGCCAGCTCGAAAGCAGTCATTCTAGGCTCAGTTCAAATGTTGCTTTCTCCGGGAGGGCCCAGATGGAAAGCACCACCAAAATCCTAAAAGATCTTTGTTAGACCTTCCAGTTTCCTTCTCCCTTGTTTTGTTCATTGAAATATCTTTCTAACCGTTGAATTGGATGAATCTCTTAAATAAGACTCCAAAACACATGTGCTGGGAGGTGAGATTCAGACAAATCCAAGCAGACAGCTACCCTGAATGGGATGGGGGAGCCTCCATGGTGGGGGAGAATTACAGACCCATAATTACAAGGTTATGGGTTATGTGCTGAGATAGTTATTCCCTTGTATTATGCCCACTTTGAGGCCAGCCTTTGTGGCTGATTCATCCCTGTGGCTTCTACCTCTTTCTTCCCCAGCACTTAGCACATGTCTGATACAAAACAGGTAGTGATAAATTTTACTGGATGAATGAGTAATTTTACCCAGCTCCCTCCTTTCCAGAGGAGAAAAAAAGAGACCCATTGAAGATCAAGAATCTGCTCAAGTCACCCAGTAAGACAGTGGCAGATCGCAGATCTTCCTTCACCATTTTGGAGGTGCTTCCTGGAGCAGAAGGCTAGGAAACACTGACCTTTGGCAGGCCCCATGTGGCTCAGGTACTCGCAATGGCTGCTCCAGTGGTCCAGGGTGGTGAGGATGTGACCAGGGTCTCCAGGCAGGGCGTGGGTGAGCACATAGCTGAAGGCCCGCTCCTCCATCCGCAGCCCTGACAGGCAATCTCGGAGGCTCCGGAGCAAGACTGTGCGAACCAGCAGTCGGAAGTAATGCCGGTACCTCACCAACAATGTCACCAGCAGGGGCAGGAAGGCCAGCGCGATGGCAGGGGACATGGTCCCTACCTGGGCCCTGAGGTGGAGGAAGGGAGGGAAACACACATGTCACTTGCCTGTCATTTGTGCAGCCCGTACCAGTGGCAATTATCCCTGTATTTTACACACCATGGCTCAGAAAGGCTAAGTTCGTGTCCAGAGTCATACAGAAGAACTAGGATTTGAATCCAAGCTGGTCTGATTCCAGGCCCATACATTTTCAAGGACTCTATGCCACTTAAGTTCAGCACCCAATCCCAAACCATCTCTTCCCACTTCTGGACCCTGGCTCATCTTCACCTTGCTCCCTTCATCAGTTTTGCATCATCTCTGTAAGTCTCCCTTTTCAGGACCCCTTTTACCAGTTCTGCCTGAGTTCTTCTCCCACCTTACCCAGTGCCTGCTTGGTCTCTGACCCATTACTGTGTAACAAAATAGCACAACTACAAAGTCAGGAACTCCTTCACTGTCACTACTCTGTGTCAGTAAAAGGCCATCAAAATACTCCATAGTGTGTTAGGATGAGATATCCTTACCACCACAGAACTCTCCCTCTGTCAGCATTTCCCTGGAAGGTGAGAATGGTCCTTGATTGGCATATTTATTCTCCAGTTCTGTCTCCCCTCTCCTGCACTCCCCTCCTCTGTCCTCTCTCAGAATTCCCTTCACAGTCACATAGAGACACAGCACACACTTTCCCCTAACTCAGCCTCTTCTCTCCCTCATCCCAAGACACCCACCCCCCATCCCCATGAACTCTGTCTTCTCCTGTGCCCTGGACCATCTTACCCTTTTGAGGCCACTGGTGGTAGTTAAGGGGGGGTGCTACTAAAAAGCATATATGAATGGGGTTAATAGATAGGTGAAGTGAAAGTCGCTCAGTCGTGTCTGACTCTGCAACCCCATGGACCATACAGTCCATGGAATTCTCCAGGCCAGAATACTGGAGTGGGTGGCCTTTCCCTTCTCCAGGTTGTCTTCCCAACCCAGGGATCAAACCCAGGTCTCCTGCATTGCAGGCAGATTCTTTACCAGCTGAGCCACAAGGGAAGCCTATAGGTAGGTGGTGATGGTGAATCTGAACTGGTGTGCTTGAGAACCCACATTCCAGGGCCCTGCTTACCTGGGCTGGACGCTCCTGCTTGGGAAGATCAGCGCATAGGACAGGAGGGGGAGTCCTTGGGGTGAAGAAGAACCCTAGGCAGGCTGGACTTGCTTTCAATTATTGATGCTGAGGCTGCTGTTGTTACCTGAGACCTGCCGTTCAAGTTACCAGCCCCAGGACGTGCTGGAACTGCCTCCTACCCTTCAGGATCCCTCAAAGAACTTCGAAATTCCAGGACCTTGATTTGAGGAATAACAGAACTACTTGGTTTGGTGACATTTTCTCCAATCCCTGATTCAAGACATAGGTTATGGTGTGAGCCAAGGTGATGGGGGGGGGTGGGCTGTAATTTATTAATTCCAAATTCTAAGCCAGTGCTAAGGATTGAGTCACAGAGAAGAGTCAGATCCTGTCCCTGTCCCCAGGAACTCCACCTTTGATAGAAGAGATTGATACAGGGACAGAGAATAAAATATAACGGTGATCACTAGAATGCATGCTCCATGAACACGTGGACTGTTGGCAAGCAGACCAGGTGGGAGAGACAGTGTGTCAGCCCATGGGTACAAAAACCAGAAAGTCAATCAGGAAACTTCCTAAGTATTTTTCCCTGTGGTTGGAAAGGCAGGAACTGCAAGATCTTTCACGACAGTCTTGGACTTGTGTTCAGAGTCCAAGGGAAGATGTGTGATGGTTCTAAGAGCACTGACTATGAGCTCTGTATGTTAGATTACTCTGCTGTAAAAAGGCAGGATTGAAAAGAAATGCCTCAGGCCAAAGAAATCAGTGAGGTGGCCTCTACCTCCGCCATCAGGATTGAGCTCCTCTCTGCTTCAGTTTGTCAAAATATAAAGACCCTTCTTCCAGTAAGTCTCAGAGCCCTAGTCCAGGTTGGGTGCCACACCCGCTGTGTGAGCCCGGGCCTGGCGCCAGCCAACTAGGCCTATGGGTGTGTACCCACACCGTGCGCTCTTTGAGCGCAGGGCCTGGATTCCATTCGCTCTTCTAATGTCATTCAGGAGAGTATTTCATGACCGCAACTGGTATAAATTCATTCACTAGCCCACAGATATAGCCTGGTGGCCTCGGGAACTCATACACTTCACACGGGGACCTTCACATCCCCGCAGTGGACTTCTCCAGCTGAGACCGGCAAAAGCTGAAGTCATGTGATCTACCCCTCCCTTTCCTTGCATCACGTGTCTCACGGCCTGTCACGCAGGGTGTGCCCTCCCATTGGTTGGCTATGATCACGTGGTAGGGGCGGGGCCGGAAGCTTGGGTTCCGGCGGCAGCCGCGGCGGCGAAGCCGCTCCGGGAAGGGGTAGGCACGGGGGCGGTGGTTACTTGCTGGATGCTGGCGCCGGTCATGTGACCGGAAGGGCTCGTGACGGACGCCGTCCCTCCTCTGCGCGGCCTGAGCGCCCGGCCCGACCCCCGCCATGGGGTGCTGCTACAGCAGCGAGAACGAGGACTCGGACCAGGTGCGGCCGCCGCGGGCGGGGCGCGGGAATGAGGGCTGAGATTCCGGGGCATGGGGCCCAGAGAAAAGCCTGCAGAAACGGGTCACCTGGACTGCAGGGCTTACTGAGTACGGAGGCCCGGAGGGGACAGATTACAGAGGAGACGCCGGGCCGGGCTCCTATTCCTTTTAAAGCCCCAGTTCTTTCTGCACACCCCCCACGTTAAGATGTGCAGGCAGCCGCCTGTCCCGCTCGCTCCCGCCCCCTTCCCCTACTTTCAGACGTTTACAACTTAAAGGGTCCTCAGCCTCGGTCTTTGGGAAGCACTCCCTTCCCAGCTGCTGTGCCTTCTCTTTGCTTGTATTAGTGGGCTTTGTGAGTCCATTGTAGAGGTGGGTAAGCTGAGGCTCTTGAGTTAGATTGTCCCGATATGAATCAGGAATCTGTGTATACTCTGAATCCTTGGGGTTGAAGAAGGAAGGTCACTGCTGGTTTGGAGTCAGGGAAGGCCTCTGGAAGTTGGTGTCATTTAAGCTGATCAGTGAAGGATTTAATAGACACAGTGAGGGCATTGAGACGGTGGGAATTTGGAAGGCAACAAAATGCGTTTAGCTTTGGCTAGATTGCGGGCAAAGAGAAGTGGGATGGGAGCTCACTTTGGCCTGCCTCAGTGCAGTCCCTGCCTGGGGCCTGAGGGCTCCTGTAACTAGAGGGGTGTTCTGGGTGTTCCGCTGTAGATCTGATTCCTTGGCAGAAAGGGTTAGGCTGGGGCGGCCTGTACAGTTTTAAATTCTGCCTCTTCCCCTTGGTGTATTCTCACTTCTTGCTACACTTTAATCCCTGCCCTGCCTGCCTGACCTTTTTTGAGGACGGCGAGACCTTTTCAAGAAGAAGTCCCAAGTCTCACTTGCCGTCTTGGTTGCCACTGAGCCTGGATTTTACTTTTCAAAACATATTGACAGGAAAACTGTAGAAAGATTTCAACAAGTAGTTCACAGTCTAGAGAAGTAGATGGTCACAGAAATGGATTATGTCACTGGTATAGGGGAAGTAGGTCTTCCCCAGTGACTCACATGAATCTATTTTGGGTCAAAGACTTAAGCTTGGGGAAAAGTCATTTATATGGGAGGCACGGGTGGCCCCTGGATCTTACTAAGTCTCCAAACACCTAGTGAACATATGTTCGTATTTCTATGCCTTATGTTAGGCATGCCATCCAGGCAGTACTTCACACTTCATCTCCTCCGGCTAGAAATCGGAGACAATACCCGTGCCTACTGGGAAAGCTATGGCCTAATGGGAAATTGTCCCATAAAGCATAATAGTGGATTCTTGCACAGAATGAGTCAAGGGTTAACTTTTTGTGAGAAAGGATACCAGCTTCTTTTTTTTTTTTTATTAGTTGGAGGCTAATTACTTCACAACATTTCAGTGGGTTTTGTCATACATTGATATGAATCAGCCATAGATTTACACGTATTCCCCATCCCGATCCCCCCTCCCACCTCCCTGTCCACCCGATTCCTCTGGGTCTTCCCAGTGCACCAGGCCTGAGTACTTGTCTCATGCATCCCACCTGGGCTGGTGATCTGTTTCACCATAGATAGTATACATGCTGTTCTTTTGAAATATCCCACCCTCACATTCTCCCACAGAGTTCAAAAGTCTGTTCTGTATTTCTGTCTCTTTTTCTGTTTTGCATATAGGGTTATCGTTACCATCTTTCTAAATTCCATATATATGTGTTAGTATGCTGTAATGTTCTTTATCTTTCTGGCTTACTTCACTCTGTATAAGGGGCTCCAGTTTCATCCATCTCATTAGGACTGGTTCAAATGAATGGATACCAGCTTCTAATTGGAATTTCTACTGTCCTGAACCTCCCACCTTCCCCTTGATGGGCTTTCACTTCTGGTCCTAGTGCCCAGAGATGGTGTTTGATCAGTCCTGGGTGATGTTTTTTGAAGTCTTTTTTTTTTTTTTTAACTGTGGACCATTTAAAAATTCTTTATTGAACTTGTTACTGTATTGCTTCTGTTTTATGTTTTGGATTTTTGGCCAAAAGGCATGTGAGATTTTAGCTCCCTGACCAGGGATTGAACCTCCTCCCCCTGGAAGGCAAAGTCTTAACACTGGACTGCCAGGAAAATCCCTGTCCTGGGTGATTTGAGACCTCAGGTGGAGAAGGTCTGCTTACCTAGTCTATAAGCCATAACCATTCACTGTCCACTCTCTTAGGTCTTGGGCAGGCCTCTCTCCCATTCTCATATTGAACTCTTTGTTATAATAATAAAAAGAAATGTACATTATGTTACAGTTTTCAGAGATCTTTTACAGTTACTTTTGCTTGATTCTTGTCCAACGTCTGTCATATAGGTTTTAGTTATATCTATTTAAAGGTGAAGAAAAAGTTCAGAGAGGCTAAGTGATTTAGCCAAGCTTATAAAACAGAGGGCTTCCCAGATGGCACAGTGGTAAAGAATCCAGCTGCCATTGCAGGAGATGAGAGAAATGCAGGTTCAATCCCTGGGTGGGGAAGATCCCCTGGAGTAGGAAATGGCAACGCACTCCAGTATTCTTGCCTGGAAAATTCCATGGACAGAGGAGCCTGGTGGGCTACAGTCCATGGGGTCTCAAGAGTTGAACACGACTGAACAATTGAGCAGACACACACATGCACACACAAAACTCAGAAGTGCTACAAGCAAGGTGTTTTGATGCCAAGGAATGTCTTTATCCACTGGGCTAAGCAGTGTCTTCTAGCTGTGCCCACAGACCAGGTGGCTAGTCATAGGCAGACTACATACATGTCTGTGAAGAGAAGATGGTGAAACACTACTCCCAGGTTGACGTTGACTTGAGGACAAATATTGGTGTGAAAAACCCTCCCCCATGTTCCATTCACCCTTTTGGGGGTGGGGGCAATGTTGTCTACTCTAATGGTGGTAGCATGGCCTCTTCCATGAGTTTAGGTCTCAGGAAAACAATCTTGTTCTTTTTCTTTTCTTTGGCTGTGTTGGGTCTTCACTGCTGTGAGGGCTTTTCTCTAGTTGTGGCGAGCAGCACCTAAGTTGCAGTGTGTGGACTTCTCATTGTGGTGGCTTCTCGTTGGAGAGCACTGGCCCTAGGGCATGCCAGCTTCAGTAGTTACAGCACTCGGGCTCAGTAGTTGCACAGAGCCCTCCTGGGCTCTAGAGCACCGGGCTCAGTAGTTGTGACGCACAGGCTTAATTCTCTGTGGCAAGTGGGATCGTCCCATATCAGGAATCGAACCTGTCTCTCTTGCATTGACAGGTGGATTCTTTACCACTGAAACCCAAAATAGCCTTGTTCTTGAAGAACCCTGGATAGGGGAGAAGTGGCCTTGTCCTGCAGGGGCATCTGTCTGAAGTGGGGCTGGGGAAAAGATGGACATATAGAAAGCAACTCAGGCTTTATTATGGAGCCAACTTTCCTTAGAGATAGTTTAATCTTTGGCACAGATTTTGTCTTTCAAGTTCTTTAATACTTAGCCTGCGTTTTAGGTGGGTCAGGGGGCGTCTAAAGGATTTGGGAGCTGGATGAGCCAGGAGCCTAGAGCTTCTGTCTCACGCTGTTGGGAACTAAGGACATGGGCAGCCTAGGCTTGAGAAAGAAGAGTAATGTCAAAGGACTGACCTTGCCTAGGGTGGGGCAGGAGGAAGTGTGCTCTGTAAGGAGAGTTGACGAGCTGTTGGCAGGGGAACTGGGAGCCTGCAAGTGTGAAAGATTGTAATAGGAACTAAGATGGGCCTGGAATGGAGCACTAAGGAGTCTGGTGGTCTGGCACTGAAGGCTGGTGAGTCAGCTTTAGTCAGGATGGCCCCTTGTCCCTGGCATCGTCCTGGGTGCCCTTGTTCTTTATACTTTGGATACCCAGCATGATGGCTTATCCATTTTGCAGCTCACACAAAGCCAGCAGGGATTTACAGCTGATGGGCTCAAGGCAGGGTTGTATTCAAAAAGATCACAGTAGATTAGATCAAGGGACTAAAACAAGATGAGGAGAAATAATATGTAGCATTATATAGGACCAGGGAGACTTGGTTTGGTCTCAGGTCAGTTCAGGGGTTGTGGTAATTGGCATGGGCCAGCAGAAACAGGACTCTGACACTAAGGAAGGCCCATTCACAGAGCTGTGGGGGCTTGGTGAGGGAGGGAGCAGCTCCGTGTTCAAGTAAAGGTACACTGGGAGCACTGAGTTAGGTCCTGGGAATCCCACGCAAAGGGGAAAGGAGAGTGAACTCCTGAGAGTAGAAGGGCCCTGCCCTCAAGAAGGAACCGTTGGATGGTGGGACTAGAGCCTGCAGCTGAGACTCCTGAGGTAATATGAGGAATGGCCATTGAGAGGTTGGGCCTGCTTTCCCTTGGGGCCCAAGGCCTTGTCTGGCCCCACAGGGCCTCCATCGTGGGAGCAGACAGTCTGACCAGGGAGGATCTGGTCTGGGGGATCAGGTGGGCCATACTCGGGCTCCTGACTTGTATCAGTGTCCCCTCTAGACTCCACTGTTTGGTATTTTCCACCTTCTCTGGCTTCCAGCCTCCAATATACTTTCTCTACCAGGTGCTGGACTGTTTCCTGAAGCTGCAAGGCTGTGACTAAATACCTGCTTTGTGCCTCTGCCCATCTTTTCAGGGCCTCTAGGACTGCTTGGTTCCACTTTAGCTCATCCTAGACCACCACCAGCCTAGCTCCCAAAGGCAAGCAGGATCTCGGTCCTGGAGCGGACACTTCCGTACAGCTGGGCACTTGGGATGTTCCTAATAAAATATTTTTGGTGCTTAAAGGTCAGAGCTGGGCTAAGAGGAGAGCCCAATAAGGTGGGTTGGATTAAGGGCCGCGGGGCTGATGTCTCCCCTGTGGTCTCTCCTAGGACCGAGAGGAGCGGAAGCTGCTGCTGGACCCTAGCAGCCCACCCACCAAAGCTCTCAATGGAGCCGAGCCCAACTATCACAGCCTGCCCTCTGCTCGCACCGATGAGCAGGCGCTGCTCTCCTCCATCCTCGCCAAGACAGCCAGGTGGGCATCACAGGACCGGGCCTGGGACAGCCCTCCTCCATGCATGTTAAAGACTGGGATTGGGGGCCAGACCCAGGATGCAGGGGACGGGCCAAGGTCAGTGGGGAGAGGTACTCCTGAACCCAGTCGTGCTCCTGTGGGCAAGCAAGGACACGATTATCAGATCGCCCTGGAGATATCATCTGGCAGGGAGGCTTGCTTGGCCCTCTTGGAAGCACCTTTCACCTCCTCTCTCTCCTTCTCCCCGAAGCAACATCATCGACGTGTCTGCTGCAGACTCCCAGGGCATGGAGCAGCACGAGTACATGGACCGGGCCCGGCAGTACAGGTGAGCTCCTGGCCAGCCTAGAGCCCGTGGGCTGCTTGGGCCCCTCCCTCCTCCTCCCTCTGCTCCAGCTTTGGAGCTCGGGCCCCAGTCCAGGCTCCTGGTTTGGGTGCGGCCCAGGAGGGTGGCCACAAATCACTCGGGTGCTTCAGTCAATGTTCGTGTTGACCCAACTTGCCCTGTGACCTCCAAGGGTGTGGAAAGCAAAGGAGGTGGGCCTGGAGAGGCTTTGCGGTGAGCCAGGGCCCTGTCACCTGCTTCTCTGGTCTGAGGAATGAAGCCTGCCTGGGCGGGTTGGGCCAACTACTGTGGCCTGACTGCCTGTCCCCACCCTGCCCTCCCTTCCGCCAGCACCCGTTTGGCTGTGCTGAGCAGCAGCCTGACCCATTGGAAGAAGCTGCCGCCGCTGCCGTCTCTCACCAGCCAGCCCCACCAAGTGCTGGCCAGCGAGCCCGTCCCCCTCTCCGACTTGCAGCAGGTGAGCCACCCCTTGCCCCACCCTCTCCGCCTCTGAGGGGGTGGAGGAGTAAAGGGAGGGACCCTGGTGGCCTGTGGGCCCAACTGTCTCCCACTTCACTCTTTTTCTCTCCTCCCTATGCCCGCTCTTCAACCTTAGTTCTTTTTCTACCCTTTGTTCTTTGCACCTGTCTTTCCAATCCGTGCCTTTCTTCTTGGCTGCCTCTCCCCCGTCATTCCCTCCTCCCTGACCATCCAGTCCCCCTCTCCCACTCCGGATCTCCCTTCTCACTCCTCTGTTTCTCTCTCCCCGTCCCCCTGTCCCAGGTCTCCAGGATAGCTGCTTATGCCTACAGTGCACTTTCTCAGATCCGTGTGGACGCAAAAGAGGAGCTGGTTGTACAGTTCGGGATCCCGTGAAGAGAGGGGGTCCCTGGACAGCTCTTCTTCTCCTCTCTTCGCTCCGTCTCCACCCTGCCTCCCCTGGCCCCCAGCCACACTGCGGCTTATACAGTATCCTAACCTGCTACTAATCACAGAAGAAAGTGGAGGAGGAGGAGAAGAGTGAGGCGAGAAGCCTGAGCAAGTGAGGATGCAGCAAGGGAGGGTAGAACCATTTGGGACTGGCCTTTGAAGCTCTGGCCAGGGGTGGGGTGGGGGTCACAGGAACAAGGCCCGGTAGCTCTTCCCTGTCACTGGGAAGGTGGAGGTGCCAGTGTGGGGGTGGTCACTAGGGGGCCTGTTAGGGCCCCCTGCCCACCCTTCCTTGGCCTCACTCCTGTCCCCTGTCCTTGACTTGGTGCTCACGTGCACCTCACGAGGGCTTGTGACCAGGGTCTGGATGAGCTTGAGTTTGAATGAATTGAGTTTGTATTTCTAGCACCCTGGGTTTTTACATGTTTGGGGTTTTTTGGTTTTGTTTTGGTTTGTCATCCTCGATAAAGGACGTGTATCCATCTGTGTGTTCGTTTCCGCCCCTCTGTCCTGCCCACCACCCTCCTATTTACTTGTGGCTACTCCAGTCTGTGAGCAGCGTGATGGATGAGGGGGAGGGGGTGTCTTCTAGGGGCACTAAATGGAATCCAGGAGATTCCCAGGTCTTAGCTGAGACTCGACCCATGCTAACCTCAGATTGGGTAAGACTGTGCTTGTCCCTTCTCCATCGATGGGAACACTATGAAAGCTGAACAGGCTGGACTCTGAGGCAGCCATCATCCTTGTGGGCATTGCCTCAGGCTCAGTGGAATTCCCAGGAAGCCTGGTGAGGGGGTGGAGGTCTGCAGGCAGACCAAGAGCACCTGATACGGAGTCAGCAGACACACAGTTTCAAGCAGAAGATTGTTTTTATCAAGAGAAATCTTAAGCAGAAGATTGTTTTTATCAAGAGAAATCTTAAGCAGAATCATAACACGCAAAACATGAGCGAGGAACTACTCTGATCTGATTGAAGTGGGGCGTCCAGAGGTCACAGCCCATCTTCCTGCTGTGGATGGCCTCTGGGGCATCTCCACAGAACCTTGGTGCTCTGCGAAGCAACTCTGACCTCAGGATATCTGAACTAAAGAGTACCAAAGGTCCCAGATGGGTTAGATACATTTCCCAGGGCTATGCCATCAGCTGAGGCCAGCAGGCCTTTCTTTCCATTTCCTCCTCCTTTCAGTGATGTAAGACCAGAACATGATGCTGGTTACCTGATTTGGGGGGCATCTCTGCGTGGGACAAGGTGATCTGCCGAACAGTTCAAATCATTTATTGTCAAACCAAACTGACCACCCTCAGGCCTTTAGGACTGCTGGGGTCCTGGGAACCTCAGAGTGCGTTGTGCTTGATCCGGACCTTCTTCGGTTTGATGTTCATGCGTTTCCACACTTCAGCCGTTGTGCGGTCTGCTTTGGTGACCCCACTGAAGTCGAACGTGGTGATATGGGGCAGGGTGCACAGCACATATTGCCTGTGGGGAAGACTCGGGCTGGGGGCCGGCCCCCCTTGTAGGACCCCTTTCCCCCTCCACCAGTCACTCTTGTCTCCCCTGACTGCAAGGAATGGACGGACTTGAGTAGAGTTTGGAGGAGACTGGATTTATCCTGATTGGCTGCAAGAAATGCCTAAAGCCTTCTACTCCCTTCCCCGGCCCAGGCAGAGCAGAAGGATGGTGTTGGGTTTCTAACCCTAGCTCTCCTCCTTTCCCTCATGGGAGCCCAGCTGGAGCCCACATCCAGCGCGGGGGACTTACCTATACCCCTTCTCCTCTTCAATGGGGTTCCCGTGCAGGGTCAGGCTCCGGAGCCGAGGGAGGACAGCCAGCTTGTTCACTTCTCCAAGGCGCTGGATGCTGTTGCCATGGAGATAGAGGACACTCAGGTTGAAGAAAGTTGTCAGGACCTGTTGGGAAAGGAGACTGGAAGCTAGACTGGACAAAGCCCTGTATCTGTGCTCAGGACTGACTGGTGGCCAAAAAGGAAGAGTTTGGGGAACAACTTGTCACCTCACAGCCATGCTGGATTGAGATTGACTTTAGCATTTCATTTACCTTTGAAGGGGTTCAGGGGCACCACACTGACAGCACTGTGATCCTAGGGGCAGGTGGTACGGACCTGGGTCCCACCGCTGCCACTGACTTGGCAGGCGCCTGTGTGCTCTCCCGGAGCCTTAGCTGTCCCTTCACTGAAGGCCATTCCAGCTTTAGTGTTGTAAGATTCTGTCACAACAGGGGACAGCACCTTGCTAGGTACATCAGAGCTTTTAAAAGAACTGTTAAATTGAGATCCCTGCACCTGGGGAACCAGTTTCCAAGTCATATGATAGCTCCTGTCTTTCCTACCATAGAACTTAGATGAAAAGAGGCCAGTTTTGTTTGTTCCTTAACAGAGTTCATGGACAGTATCTGCTGTTCTTTTAGTGACTACCTCTATTGAAGAACTCGGCACAGAGCACAGTGGGTGCCCAGTAAGCTACAATTTTACTTTAGCCTCCTATGTGAAGGCTTGCTGTGTGCTGGTTGCTTTTCATACGTTTTCATTTAATCCTCACAAAATGTTTATAATGCTGGCCTATTTATCCCCATTTTTCAGACAGGGACGTTGAGGTTTTCAAAGGTTAGGAGCTTACCTCAGGTCACAAAGTCAGTAAGAGGCAAATCTAAAATTTGAACCTATAACTGTGTGAGCCCACAGCCATGCGCTTTGCACAGCACCATGTTGCGTTGCTACTTCCTTGACATGGGAGGTGGAGAGGCTGGGGGCTGGACAAGGTGGCTTCGGGCCCGCCCTGACTGGACTCACAGGATCAATGGAAGTCAGGTCATTGAAGGACAGGTCGATCCAGGCCAGGTTCTCTGGATGCTCCAGGAGCTGTGAAACCGCATGGTTGAAGTCTCTCAGGTCAGTGAGGACATTGTTGTTTAACCGCAGGGACTGGGTCATTGACTTCCCCGACCTCGCGTGCCTTACTGGTCGTAGCCCTGTCCGGGGCTCCTCGCTTAACAGATCTGTGGGCACAGAGTGAGCTTTGGGTGTGTTATCTTTGCTTTTCTGGCTCTGGGGGGTGGGAAGGGACAGAGCTGGGAGGACTTGTAGCTAGAGGAGCTGGTAGGGCCATAACCTCATGTTGTGTCTTGTGCAATTGCATGCACTGTCCCACAGGCCCCAGCCGTTAGAGGGAGCTTGGATTAAGGGCCAAAGACTTCCCATCCCAAGCTCTTGGTTTGGGTCACATGCTCATGTCATGTCGACTGTCATTGGGTTCTCTGTATACCACCCCTGTGGGAATTGGAGGGAGGCACATTTCATAGATGAGGAAACCAAGAACAAGAGATGGACCTGAGCCAAGATGCTAAAGCACAAAATCCAGAATTATCCGCCAGCAGACCCTATAGAATTTCACTTCTAGAATTTCACACTCTAGATGTCCTCCCCCTTCTTCTGTTAATAGTAACTATGTGCGTCATACTGGACATACAATGGTGAACAAAAGGAGCAAGAGGCTCTGTATGGTAATAGAGCAGGGGTGAAGCAGATGTTTGTGTCTTGGAGGAGGTCACGTGAGCAGAATGAAAGCAAACAGTCAATTTAGTATGATAAATGCTCTTTAAATTGTGGAAGCACAGGAGAGGGGCTCCTAACCCAGTCTGAGAGCTCAGGGAAGTTTCCTAGGGAAGGCCGAGCCTGAGCTGGATATCTCAGTGGGTGAGGAGACATTAATCAGGCAAAGAAGAGTGGAAAAGGTGAGAAGAGCACTAGCAAAGGCACAGAGGTATGGGATAGCAGGGGCACACACGTATGTGCTGTGCAGGGGGGCAAGGAGCCTTGAAGACCAGGTTGAGTGTCTTAGACTTTATCCTGTGGGAGGTAGGAAGCCACTGGGGGGTTGAAAGCAAAAGATGATTCACATCTTTCAGAAATGAGAGATCACTCTGAAGCTTCCATTATGGCTCTTTCAGTCATCCAAGCAAGGATGAAGGGGACACACAGCATGACTTGACGGTTGACTAGAAGTAAGGGTAGAGTAATATTCAAGGGTGTCGCTCAGTTTCTTGGTATTTGGGGAAATGTCAGTCCTACGGGCCAATGTGGGATGAAAAGGAGAAGCATGGTTGGGAAGGTGGGAGAGAAGTCAGTGAATCACCAGGGCAGGGCAGGGAGAACCAGGACAGGATAGTTTTAAAGATGCTCAGGGAATCCATAGTCTGTAGGAGTTGCAGGGAAATAAACTGAAAAGTAATTTTGGCAATTCAGAAGTCATTGGTGACACTGTTGAGGGTTGTTTCAATGAAATGACAAGGGCCTGGGGGCAAGCTAGATTGGAGTGAGTTCAGGAGCAAATGAAAGGTAAGGCAATATAAACAGGTGGTATGTATAAACAGCACCCTCAGAAAGTTTGAGGAGGAGAGTTGGAAATAGAGCAATTTTTTTTTTTTTTTTTTAAGAGTGATCTTAGAACCTATCTATATGGACCCTTTCCCTTCTTTTTTTTTTTTTCCAACAGATAAGGTCCTGGGAGAGAATGGGATCTTAGAACCTATCTATATGGACCCTTTCCCTTCTTTTTTTTTTTTTCCAACAGATAAGGTCCTGGGAGAGAATGGGCTCTGCCCAAGCTCACAGACTTGTCAGTGGCAGAGCCAGAACCACTCATCAGCTCAGCTGAGGTGATTAGATGTTTCCTGTTGTCCCTATTATGCCTTTAGTTACTTGTCTAAAGCTGCCTCCCAGAAAGGAAATATTTAGTATTTTCTGAACTGGTCAGCTTGTCTTCAACCTCCCCTCAGCTCTGACTGGACACACCTCTTCCACCCCTGCCCAACTTGAACTCAGCTGCAGGTCAGGCAGCATCCACCAGATGGCTCTCTCTCTTAGTCCTGGAGTGAGCAGAACCCACAGGTGGGCCTGAGGTTGGGGGGAGGTGGCAGAAGGGTCCTGTCCTGGAGGAGAGTACCCTAGCTCATGAATAAACTAATCCTGACCCCCTGCCTCACATCTCCTGACTTTGAACCCTGAGATGAAAGAGGAGTAAAAGTTAAGATCGAAATAAACCTGCATATGGACTAGTCTCCAGTTTGATGAGGCTGTGGCTTGGGAATACCACCAAGCATGGGCTGATCCCTAGCTGAGGGGGAGCCCCGGGGATGGCATTGCCTAAAACTTGAGGCTGCCTGGGGTTGCTGTTATCACAGGTGGAGGAGGGAGTCCAGGTTGCTATGGGTTACTGAGACTCAGACTCCCATCACAGCACTGCATTGCCTGAGGATCAGTCAAAGCTGCCCTGTTCAGAGTAGGCCAAGACAGGGCTGGAAGCTGGACCAAAATGCCAACATTCAAAGAACTGGGGATTGTCTAGCTCCAGGATGATCTGAGGAAAACATAATCTGTCTTCATATTTCCGGAAGGGTTGCCGTGCAACTTTCCCCATATGTCCCCAGAGGGCAGGAGTTAGTCTGATGTGAAGAACTTCTGTATGTCATTCCTCACCCTGTAATGGAAGGGTTGGGAGCTGTGTGGTGTGGGACTCCCTAAACTGTCGGAGTGGTTAGAGGACTGTGCATTGGAGGTGGTAGACTGGTTGCCTTCCAAAGTCACTGTCGTTTCAGATTTTATGCTCCATATATTAATTCAGGAAATTGTGTACAAAGATCCCCCAAACTACCCTGTCCTCTAACCCCAATCAATTCTAAGTAAATACACCAAGTGCTGTGGAGAACCCGAGGGGCCTGGCCTTTTGGGGCTTAGATGTACCTCTATGCTTCTCCCTCCCTCACTTAGCAAGAAGCCCCATGCCTGGCATATGTATACAGACCTACACACAGATATGTAGAAGTGCTTAATCATAGTTAGCTGCTCAATATTTAAGTACTGAAAGGGCATCTGTACAGATTACGTTTTGTGCTGTGCAGTTATCCTTGGTCATAGTAACTTCTCTCCTCATTCTGAGGACACCATTGAGGGCAAAACTACATCTCCTCACTCAGAGCTAGGAATTCCCAGGCTAGGTAGGAGTCATACTTCCTTCTTCCTCTGTCACCTCAGCTATCTTGTGCATAGCCATTATTTTAGCTAAAACCCTGTGGAACATGGACTCCCATTAGTCAGAAGTGACAGAGTGCATAAGTAGGGAAGATCACAGCCAGCGGGTATGTGAGAGAGAACAAGGAGGAGTTACTGTTGTGACTGATGTCAACCCAAGTTGTAAGTACCCTGAACCCAAACCCAAGTAGTATCCTGTATCCTTGACAACTATTCGTCTGCTTCTTGAACTTAAAGGTGGCCGCTGATTACCTGAGAGAGACAACCAAAGCCAGGTAATGCGTCTAGGATGGGCCAGCCTGTGTTCTGTGAGGGCAGGTGTACTGATGTGTTTATGAGAGCAGATAACAAAGACAGAAGAACTTCCCTGGGAAGAAGCTTATTACCTTGAGAATATGATCTTGCTGAAGCCTCCCTCTGTCCCCTCCTGAGAGGTACTAACTGCCCCCTTAGAAACACACTGAAAGATAAAATGAGCGTGGGCAGTGCTGGAACATGCAATAAGTGTGGGTGATAATGGAATAAACTTGGATATGACCAGAGTGAATATAAAATTTGTCAATAACTATTTAGACTGGAAACATGCCAGTTTGTTAGTAACAAGACCGTGCATGTTTCTACCGGTGATCAGGACAGGCTTGTGTTCTGAGACAGGAGAGTAGGTTCTGCCTGTTGACTGGGATGCTGAAGCAGCCTGTATTTTTCTTCCATTAGTCTCTTCTCTCCAAATAAGAAATGGAGAATAAAACTATCAGCTGATAGACTAGCTCCCCAGTTTTCTTCCACCTGACTTTCCTGCCGTAGCCTGGATTCTTTTGAAGAGCATCAGTTACCCTAAAAGTCCCCTTGGTTCCTTTCAGATGTGCTGATTTTTTAAAAGGCCAGATTCTTCCACTCCCACCTCCCTACCCACTACTACTCCCCAAAATGGCGACAAAAATCCCACAGGCTTATAGGAAGAATCTCTTTAGGCTTTTAAGTAAAAGGCTGGTTTCTCCTTAGGGACCACACCCAGCCTGCTGCCATGGTTAGTGGCATGCTGTGCTCTGGGGGCTGACCTTGGGTCACGTGGATGCTTCGGAAGGAGTAGTCAAGAGGGGGCTCTTGCACCGAAGTGTTCATATAGTTCCGTTTGTTCATAGCTCAGGCCATCCTTTGTCAGGTGTAAGCATGGGCCCTGGGAATCCGGGTTCAGCCTGGGAGGACAGAGAAGGACTGGTGTTCGGCCCTCGGGTTTTCCCCAGAGCCCTCCACCCTAGGTTTGCGTGGCTGCATTTCTACTTGAAGATCCCAATCTTGATTCCTTGCATTTGTAGGGCACTTCCTACTTCTCCGAGCACCTTCACATCCCTGAGAGTTCACTGACAGTTAAAACACCCACTTCTACTTTCCAGACGAAGAAACTGAGACCCCAGGGTGAAAGCACTTGCCCAGAATTAAGCCAGTGAGTCAGCTGTGGACTGCCATCATAGTCTCCTGAATCCTACTCAGACCCTTCCTGCTACTCCACAGAAGTTACCACAGAGGCTGTCTTGATACCTATCCTCTGGTGACATCAACTGGGCTATTCTGTTGCTTAACAAACCCCTGAGGGCCTGTGGTGGATTTGGTGTCCGCCAGCCCTTTGCAGCCTAACACAGATGGGGATTTGCTACCTTCTCTGCTTGTCTGTCGGCCCCGTCATCTTTCCATCCAAAGACCTTACTTTCAGCTACATCCTGAATGTAGTTGTACATATATAAACACACATACACATAAAACCAGAGTCTGCCTCACTCTCACTCACCTGTCACTGATGCCTGAAACTCCACCATTAGGGATTCATTCCTTTGGGTTCAGGGATTGTTCCCTGTTAAAATGGAAATACCCCCCTGAGAGGGGTGAAGAGTGTTACCGTCATTTACAATGTGATGTGAATTGTCTTATCAGATCCTTTCCAGTTTGTTAGCTCAAATAAAGCTGAGAATTTTTCCAGACTGGGCAGAGCCATGAGACCACCGCTCACCTGGGAAGAGGAGAGCTGACACTTTCCCAGAGGGGTTTGTATGTGGCACAAACAGAAGATAAATAGACTGACAAGTATGTGTCCCAGTCAACCTCCCCTTCTCACGCCATCCACTACTGTCACCTTTGCGTTTACTACTTGTTTTCCAAAATGATTTGAGGTATTTAATGGTAATAACACACTCATGGAAAAGGATGATTTGTAGAAAACAGCTGTCCTGACAGAAATATAATGAGCGTCACAAATGCCGGCCATGTGTGTAGTTTTTGTTTTCCCACATACATAATTTGAATTTTTCTAGTAGCTGTATAAAGAAAAGTCAAAAGAAACAGGTGAAATTAGGTTTAGTAATATATTTTATTTAACCCACTATGTCCAAAATGTCATTCAGCATATAATCAATATTAAAAATTGAGATACTTTACACTTACAGCACATCCCAGCTGGAGCAAGCTACCTGTCAAGTGCTCAGTAGCCGCATGTGAATACAGGCTACCATACTGGACAGTATGGATGCAGAAAATGAAAACATGGAAGAGAAAGATTAGAAGCCAGAATAAAGGAAGTGAGAGAGATGTACCAGGGAATTAGAAAATTCTGCCTCTACTTATCCCCCAAATTCCTGGAAGCTAAAGCAAAAGGGGGAAACTTAGCATACGTGGTTCTCATCATTTGATTCAAAGAAACAAATCATTTGTACACAGAGACAATGAAATTCACAAATGTTATTAACATGGAATTTCTCTTAAAAACCACCGACCTTGTAGCTTGTAATTCAGCTTAAGCTTAATACAGTCCAGGTAAATTCCTTTTTTGGTGACTTAACATGTGCAAGGATAGAGTTGAACAGGTTTAGAGGAATGGAAAGTGAATTTCTTCCTCTCGAAAAGCAGCAGCCTCAGGAATTCCCTGGTGGTCTAATGCTTTCACTGCTGAAGGTGCAGGTTTGATCTCTGGTTGGGGAACTAAGATCCCACAAGCTGTGCAGTGCAGTCAAAAAATAAAATACATATAAACAAGTGAGATCTGTCAGCATGCTTACAGGTTAGGGAAAAAAGCATTCTCAATTGAGTTTTGGGAAAGTGCTGGCTTGAGTCACTTGACAGCTGAATTGTCTGTCAAGTGTGGGACGGACCTGATGGGCATGGGTTGTCAGTTGGGAGAGCTGAATCTTTGGATATCAAATCTACAGACATGACAAAAAACACTTTATTCTTTTGTAGAAATACAGGAAGGTGGCTTGTGTTCTCAGCTAGACTTGAGGACCCACAACGAGTTTGATGCCTCTGAGTAAGACTGGATATTTTCTCAAAGTGAGTCCTTTGTTGGAACCCCAGAGTTCAGCCCTACAGGACATGGATTTTAGCTTACAGTATTTAAGGGCAGATTTTTATCATTAGTCTCCTTGACCATCAGAGAACCTCAGTGCAGTTTCAAAGGGCTTCTGAATTTGTGCAGCACCAACTCCTGGTGCATTTTTCTGGAAGAGTTAGTATTAAAAAATGGAGCACCAGTAGTTGGATAAACAGCCCATTGGAAAGAGTTATTAGTCTTCTCCATTTAAGCAACAGCTCAGGCTGTGAACTAGTATTGTGTCTTATTCATCATCTAGTACAGGACCTGGCTTACACACACTTGGGAAATGTTTGTGGGAGGAATGAATGAGACACTGCCAAATACAAGGATTTCTGTTTTGGGAGTGTTGATGCTAAACTGCTCTTTCTAACAATTGGCTTCAAGATTCAGCTGTTTGAGTCCACACCTCATTCACAGTAAGATATTTAATTCAATTCTTCGAACATTAGTTGAGTGCCTGCTGTTCTATGCCTGACCAGAAGGAATGAAGCCAAGATACAAATAATAGGACCCTGTCTGTCATGAGTAGAGGAAGGCCTGCTGGGTTGCTATTGATTGTAGAAACCAGCCTGCATCCAGTTCTAAGAAACAGCTGCATACTTAGTGAATACTCTTGTGTTTCAATACTCAGTTCTAGTGTACCCTCTTTGAAGACTTTCTTTCCAAATAAAATTGATCATTGTGTCCTGTGTTAACTCCCTGGATGAACCTTATCATGGTCTCCCCTGCATCCATCTCTTTTGCCCTCTGACTTTAATAGTTCCATCTGACGCTTGGTTCGGCCATGTGACTTGCTTGGCCAAAAGGATGCTGGTAGACATGAAGCAAACAAGCTTAAAGAGAGGACCTGCCCTCATGCTCTTTGTCAGTGCCAAGAGAACACTGCTGGCCTGCTGGAGGGATATGAGAAACGTGTAGGTGAGATACATGATAAAAAGAGCCAGCAATCCCAGGTGAGGCCATCCTAGACTAGCCTATAGCCAGCCTACCCCAGGTGAAGATCAGGAAAGTCACCGAACCCACATGCGACTGCAAACACATGAATGAGTCCAGCCAAGACCAGATGAAACACATGGCTGACTCAGAGACCTGGGAGCAATAATAAATGTTTATTGTTTTGAGCCACCATGTTTTTGGATGGTTTGTTATGTAGCAGTAGCTAACAGATACATGCCCCCACTGTACTTTGAAAAAAATTTCATCACAGCCTGTTTCCTCAAATGTAAAATGGACACAAACCCTGTTTTGAAAGCTGTTGTATGTCCTGTAACAGATGTTCAATAAATAAAACCGGTTGTTCTCTCTGTACTCTTAAGCTTGAGGACAGGGACAGAAAGCAGACTTCTTTCTCTCTTCCCACCTTCCCACCTACCCTGCACTGAGCCTGAGTATTCACTAAAGGCTTGATGGACAAATGGATAAATAGAAAAATGAAAGAATAAAAGAATAAATGAATGATATCTTCAAGGTGTCACATAGTGAGCCTTGAAGTGACATATGTGAGGAGAAGTGTCAAGCTGTAAGGTTGCCTTATTCACTCCAGTGGCTGTTTTTGGAGTCTTCAAAGCTGCTATTCAGCCTCATGACCAAGAGCTAGTCAGACCCTAGTGTCTTCCTCATTTGTCTACACTAATTAACTTGATGAATGACAGGGTTAGGGGCATACCTACTCTGTTTTGAAGTTTTTCTTCTTGCAACTGGAAATATCCTTTACTGTTTTTCAATTTTGAAAGTTAACATGATAGCTGAATGAAGTCAAACAGAATAGAGAGGTACACAGAGTAGCAACTAAAAGTGTGACTCCCCATCTCACTCTCCAAGAGCGCTCATGATTTACAGTTTGGGAATATAACCTCCTATAAGACACACATAACAAAATTATATATTTTAAAATGAACCCATTCTGTCTATTCCTTTGTAAACCTACTTTTTTTCCTTTTCAAATTGTTGTAGATTCTTTTATCCTTTTTAATAGCTGCAGAGTGTTCCACAGAATTTGTGTGTAACCTACTTAATTTAACTTTATTTAATCAATCCTAAGCTGATGATGGAAATTTGTTTTCAGTTTGGGGAAACTGCTGACAATTGCAATTTGATTTGTTGATAGCCTATCCCTTCCCTCTCAGGTAAGAGTAGCAACATGATGGCCCAGGAAGCTTTGAGAAATATTCAGATGAACAGATCTGATAGGAGATTCAACAGCCTAGCCCCAGTAAGAGCTATTTATGGGCTACAGGTGGAAGGAAAATTGAAGAATGTCATGAAAAGTCTGCCACATAACCTAATGTATTCTGGGAAGATATATCTCCAGGTACCAAAGGGAGGCCCCAAATTCAACCTGGTTCTTGCCCCTCCTCCCCCAACAAACTACCATTTCTTACCCTCACCTCCAATTTTGCAGTCCAGCCAAACGCAACTACTCTGAGTAAGTTTCCTGCGCCTGCCTCTGGGCTTCTGTACATCCAGCTTTCTCTGGTGTACAGTTTCTTCTTTCTGCTGTGCTAATTTTTAATGACTCAACTCCGGTTTCCCTTTTTTTTTTTCATATCCAAGTCTGGGTGTGCAATTTCTCTTCTGGCCTCCCATCACACCCTTTATTTACCCTTGGTAGCACTCATAACACAAAGATTATCTCCTTACTACCTGTGTTTACATAAACTCCACTGGGGCAGAAGCCATGTTTTTCTCATGGCTGTATCCCTACAGTGGTGGCAAGAGTTATTTAGTTGCTTAATCATGTCTGACCCTTTGTGATTCTATGGACTATAGCCCACCAGGCACTTCTGTCCGTGGGATTTCCCAGGGAAGAATACTAGAGTGGGTTGCCATTTCCTTTTCCAGGGGATCTTCCTGACCCAAGGATCAAACCTGCATCTCCTGAATTGCAGGCAGATTCTTTGACTACTGAGCCACCAGGGAAGCCAGTGGTGGCAAGTAGTAAGTACTTATATATGTTAAACATTGTAACAGTGAATAATACTATAACAGAGAGGGACAGAAAGTTGCTATAATTGAGGGCTCTGAGCTGGTCTGGGCTCAGTCAGGGGAGCTATTCCAGAAGTGACTGCAAGAAATCTGAAGGATAAGTGCAAATAACTATGGCATAGGGAAAAGATGAACGTTTCAGGAAGAGAGAACAGCATGTGCAAAGGCTCTGTGGTGAGTGGTTTCTTGGAAATTTTGAAGACATTAAAGAAGGTCATATAACCGGAGGGAGAACGGGAAGGAAATGTATGGTTAGACCGGAGGTTGGAGAGGTGGGCAGGAGCCAAGTTGTTGCTGCTGCTAAGTCACTTCAGTTGTGTCCAACTCTGTGTGACCCCATGGACGGCAGCCCACCAGGCTTCTCTGTCCACGGAATTCTCTAGGCAAGAGTAACTGGAGTGGGTTGCCATTTCCTTCTCCAGGAGCCAAGCTGAGATGCTGCCTAATGCTTAGAGCAGTAGGAAGCCCAAGGTATATTTTTAACTGGGAATGTTGTGGGGGAAGTGAACAATATCAGATTTACATTTTGAAGGGTTAGTCTGGTTGCAGTATGCAAAATGGCTGGGAGGGAAGGCAGGAAGGATGTGATGGGAGCTAGGAGTAGAAAAAAAAAAAGATATTTAGAAGTAAAGTTGACAGGATTTTATAATGGATGGGAATGGAAGAGGTATTAAAGATAACTCTTGTTTTTTGTTTTTTTTTACTTCTGTAATGGTGGATACAGGTAAGACACTGGAAGAGATCCTGGCTTGGAGTACATAGAGATTATGAGTTCAGCTGCAGACATGTTGAGTTTGGGTCTTTGAGATATCTGAAGGAGCTGTTAAAGATGCAATTGGTTCTATAGATCTGGAGCATGGGGATGAGGTTGGGCAGGGTTGGAGATACACACTTGTGTATTGATGCATATAGGTGGTAAACAAAGATGTGGATAAGACAATTCAAGAGGAGAATCTAGAGTGAGGTGGAAAGTTAGCCTAGGACAAAGCATGAGGGAGCTTTAAGATACTAAGTGATCAATCAGGGTCAGTTAGGAGTCAACCAAAAGCTAGCTAATCATGGCAGCACCAGACACAGGTGCTGTGTTAAGATTGTTTACTTCTTGTTTAGTTAAATCTGTTTGATTTCCATTGCTTTCAGTCTCTCTAGTTCCCTTCCCCCATTTAAACTTTCAAGGAAAGATTTGAAACTCATTCAGGGTGAAATGTCAATAATCCAGTGTAGGCTATAAAAGGGTCTTTTGCCCCAGGGCAGTTAAACTACTTCGAATAAGTCCTTAAGCTAGAGAGGCTGTAGGCAAGCTAGAGACTTGGCTGTAAGACGGCAACCTGGGGTCTAGTCCTAATTGTCACTGATTTGGTGTGTGGCCTCCAGCAAGTCACTGCTCCTCTGTAGGTTTCAGTTTTCCAATCTGTGATATCCTTGGCCTCACTAAGCTCAAAAGAAAGACTGGATGTGAAAGCACTAGGTAAGTCGCTAAATATAACAAACCTGTCATGAATACTGTTAAAAGGAATGAAGCTTTAACTGCAGAACTTGGAGAAGCAGACCACAGAGTGGTGTAGGGAGAAAATATAATTTAAGGACAGAACCCCTAATAAGTATGTGAGGGAAGATCCTGCTGACTCTCTGCAAAAGAGCTCTACCCTGGGGTCTTCCTGCTTGGAAGGAAAGGGGCAATTCAAGCCCCAGAAAGTTTCCTACATCTCCAGAATTACGGACTGTGATTTACTCTAATCCTACTCCCATGTTTTGAAGACTTAGTCGACCAGAGGAAAACCAACCACACGTTTGACGGCGTTTCAAATCTCCCAGGATATGTCAGGGATTTGAGACAGTAGTACTAGGGGGAGGGATCCCATCTTTGTGACCGGGGATGTTCTTAAGATCCCCATATCTGTCTGGGTTTGTTTCTCAGAACTCCCTTCCCTCCCCTCGCCCATCTATCCCACAAGGGCTTGTGTCTCGTTCACCGTGAAAGGGGTGAAAGGCAAGTGGGGCGGGGGTAGGTCTCAGGTTCCCAAGAAAGAAAGCTCTTAGTCTTGCAGTGTGCCCCTCCCCTCTCCAAAGAGTTCTTGTACCCTAGAGCAGGCTTCCTGTTTTCCCGCCCAACTCACCCGCAGTTGCTTCCCCTCCAGCCTCCGAGTCCACTATCTCACGGTTACTCAGCGCAACTCCATGGTAACTATTTACGTCACCACGTCCCCTCTAAGAGCCGTAGGCGCTGCCGCGATGCCTACCGGGAACTGTAGTTCCTCAAGGGAAGGGCTCCAAAGCCGCGGGTGGTGCTGGGATTTGTAGTTGTCTTTGCACTCAAGCCGCGGGCCAGGGTCCGGAAGTTGTGGCACCCTTTTCCCCTTTCCAGTGGCCCTCACACTTCCTTTCCCCGGGTCCTTCAGGCTGCTTTTGCGTGCGACGCCAGCCGACAGGGGCCAATCGCAGGGCGACGCGAAGGGGCGGGGCCATAGTTTAAACTAATTGTGCGCTCACAGCGCTGGCGCGGGCCCGAGAAGAAGGCGATCCTGGGGAAGTGAGAGTCGGAGCGGGAGCGCGCGGCCAGGTAATCGGCGCGGGCCCGCTACTAGCGTGAGGCTGGGGCACCTGCAGGGATGCCCGAGTCTAAAAGAGGTGCTGAAGAGGCGGGTGCGGGAGGAAGCCCTCCTTCATAAGCGAGGCTGACTGGGGAGAGTCTTTCGAGGGTAACGTTTGTAAGGAAAGGGCCTTGTCCGAGAGGGAGGTGCCGGGCGTGCTTAGGGGGAGGGTCTGTTTGGGGGCGTGTCCGTGGAATTGTGTCGGGGGGCGACGCGGGTGTTGGTAATGCAGGTTCCTGAAAGGAGTGTCGCCGAGGGTTCCTGTAGTGGGGAGTCTTCGCCTATTATTGTTAACAATAGTGGTAGTAGTAATAATAAACATTTTCTGAGGGCCAACTACGTTTCAGACACCGTGCCACACCCTTTATATGGATCATCTTTTTAATATTCCTAACAGCTTTATTATAGTTTATTACAGATGGGCCGCCTGAGATTTATGTTCACCTTGGCCCCGGTTACATAGCTCGTGCATGGTTGGCTATACTGGGGGTTTTTGTGGGTTGGGTCTAAGTGAAGGGGAGGGATTGTGTTGGCTGTGCGGGTCGTCTTCGACGAGTCAATTTCTTTTGAGTCTCACTTTTTTCATATGTAAACAAATGAATTTACCTGCCTAATCTACTTTCCTGGGGTTATGAGGGTCAAATCAGGTGGGCTGTTTCTTGCAAGCATCTTGGAGAGTACACATTTTTGAGTATAAGTGATGTGACTGCTGTGAATATATGGGAAGCTAGAGGGAATGTTCAAATCAGGTAAGGCAGCCTTCAGCCGGCTGGGTTGAATGTGTTCCCTCCCTTTCTGATCCTGTGTGGTATTTTCTCCTTCAGAGGGAGAAGCGCGGGTACTTCTTTGTGAAAGCTGCTAAAGTACTCTTTTCTTGGCTCAAGTTCAAGCAAATGACTAATTATAAAGCCTGAATCCTAATCCATAGACAAAACCTATACTCCCCCAAACTAGAAGATCTTAACCAAAAGCTCATATAAGGGACATTTCTATTTAGAATGTTCTTTTTTTAAATTTGTGGAATATGGGAGTGGAAAGAATGCCTTGAACTGAGACTCACGTTCTAGAACTGTTAGGATGAGGGAGAACCCTGCTGCAGATGGCTAAACAGAGCTAATCAGGGAATGTTTTGGCAGCTTTGTCTAATTGATAAAACCCTATGGTCAGTAGATATGTTGGAGGCCATTTATTTCAGCATAGTGTACATTAAATAGACTCAAAATGAGCATTTCCAAGAATGAGACCACCCCCAAATGTTAGAACAATTCTAATAAATAACATAGTTTTGTGCTTTCAGTGGTTATTTCATTTTACCCATATATGTTTACTGTTTTGTCCATCATTCTTTCTTGCATTTTATTCCTTCGTTTTCATCAAATAGATGAATACATGCTTCTGATTTTTTTTTTATCACATTATGCAGCATGTCAGATCTTAGTTTTCCCACCAGGGATCAAACCCGTGCCCCCTGCAATGGAAGTATGGTGTCCTAACCCTGGACTGCCACAGAATTCCCCCTTCAGATGTTTTCTTAGTGAGAGTCTGTTAGTGGTAAATACTCTGTTGGAAAATGTCTTTAACTTCCTTATCAATCTTGATTGATAGTTTAGCTGGGTACTAGGCTTCCAATTATTTTTCCCCAGCACTTTGAAAATGTCATTTTACCGAAGTTATGGCTTTTTGTTGTTAACTCCTGAGAACTGTGTTCACAATTTAACTATTATTTCATTGTATGTACCCTGCCTTTTTCTCTGGTTCTTTTTAAGATCCTCTTTTTTGGTCATTTGTGTTTTGCAGTTTCATTACATGTGTGGATTTAATTTTATTCTACTTGGGCTAATAGTGATGCCTCAATCTGAGGTTTCATACCTTTCAGTTTTATAAAGATTCCCAGTCATTATCTCTTTATTTAAAAAAAAATGTTTTTCCATCTGTCACCATACAAAGATGCTATATTATAGACTCTTTTCCCCACACTGTACAGTTCATAATCCGTGACTCACTTATTTTGTTACTGGTAGTTTGCACCTCTCAGTCTCCCTCACCTATTTTTTTCATCCCCTCATCCTACTCCCTCAAGAGCCACCTGTTTGTTCTCTGTATCTGTGAGTCTTCCTATTTTGTTATGTTTTTTTCATTTGATTTTTAGATTCCAAGTGTAATTGAAATTGTACAATATTTTTCTATGTCTGACTTATTTCACTCACCTAGTACATGTTATCACGTGTACTCACCATCCATGTTGTCACAAATGGCGAGATTTCATTCTGTTTTGTGGCAGAGTAATATTCCATTAGATTATATGCCACACCTTCTTTATCCAGTCATCTATCCATGTGCATTTAGGTTGCTTCTCTATCTTGGCTGTTGTCAATAATGCTGCAATGAACATAGGGTGTATATATCTTTTCCAATTAGTGTTTTCATTTTCTTTGGATAAACACCCAGGAGTGGAATTGCTGAATCATATAATAGTTCTATTTTTAACTTTTTGAGGAACTTCCATACTATCTTCCTTAGTGGCTGCACCAATATACATTCCCCTCAGCAGTGCATGAGGACAGTTTTGTCAGGATTGTTTTGGCTATTCAAGGTCTTTTGTGCTTCCATACAAATTTTAGAATTACAGTATTTGTCTTAGTTCTGTGAAAAATTACCTTGGTATTTTGATAGAGATTGAATCAAATTTGTAGAATGCCTTAGGCTAGTATGCTCATTTTAATAGTATTAATTCTTCCAATCCGTTAGCATGGTGTATCTTCCCATTTGTTAGTGTCATCTTTAATTTCTTTCACCAGTATCTTAAGTTCAGTTGCTCAGTTGTATCCAACTCTTTGCAAACCCATGGACTGCAGCAGGCCTGGCTTCCCTGTCCATCACCAACTCCTGGAGCTTACTCAGACTCATGTCCGTCAAGCTGGTGATGCCATCTAACCATCTCGTCCACTGTCTTTTCTGAGTACAGACTTTTTACCTCTTTAGATTTACTACTAGGTATTTTATTATTTTTGATGCAGTTGTAAATAAAAAAATTTTTTAAATTGTTTTCTTAATTTCTCTTTCTGATAGTTCTTTGTTAGCATATAGAAACAATAGATTTCTGTATATTAATTTTGTATTCTACAACTTTACTGGATTTATTAATTGGTTCTAATGGTTTTTTGGTGGCACCTTTAGGATTTTCAATACTACCATGTCATCTGCAAACAGTGACAGTTTTACTTCTTCCTTCCCAATTTGGTTTCTTTTTCTTGCCTGATTGCTGTGGCTAGGACTTCAAATAGTATGTTGAGTAAAAGTGGTGACAGTGGGCATCCTTGTCTTGTTCTTGATCATAGAGGAAATGCTTTCAGCTTTTTACTGCTGAGATGCTGTCAGCTGTGGGCTTGTCATATCTGGTCTTTATTTTGTTGAGGTATGTTCCCTATGGACTTACTTTGATGGTTTTTTTTTTTTAAATCATATACAGATGTTGAATTTTGTTAAAAGTGTTTCTGCATTCATTTAGATGATTTTTATTCTTTAGTTTGTTAATACTGTGTTTTACATTGATTGATTTGTGGATATTGAACCATCCTTGCATCCCTGGAATAAATCCCATGTGATCATGGTGTATGATCTTTTTAATGTGTTGTTGAATGTGGTTTGCTAATATTTTGTTGAGAATTTTTATAACTATAAAGTGATACTGGCCTATAATTTTCTTTTTTTGTGTGATATCTTTGTGTGATTTTGGTGTTTGAGTGACGCTGGCCTTGAAAGTGAATTTGGAAGCATTGCTTTCTGTAATTTTTTGGAATAGTTTGAGAAGGATGCGTGTTAACTCTTCTTTAAATATTTGGTAGAATTTCACCTATGAAGTCGTCTGGTCCTGGACTTTTGTTTATTGGGAGTTTTTTAAATTGCCAATTTGATTTTATTACTGGTAATTGGTCTGTTCATATTTTCTATTTCTTCCTGATTCATTCTTAGGAGGTTGTATATTTCTGGGAATTCGTCCATTTCTCTTAGGTTGTCCATTTTTTGACATATGCCTCTTTAAATAGTGCCTCTCCCTGATCTCATATTTAACTTATTTTGAGCCTTCTAGTGGCTTCCCCAGTGGCTCAGCAATAAAGATTCCGGCTGCAGTGCAGGAGACACAGGAGACTGGGGTTCAATCCTTGGGTTGGAAAGATCCCCTGGAGGAGGGTATGGCAACCCACTCCAGTATTGCCTGGAGAATCCCGCAGACAGAGGAGTCTGGTGGGCTGCAGCCCATAGGGTTGCGGTGTCAGACATGACTAAAGTGACTTAGTGGCAGCAGCAGTAGCAGAGCCTTCTAATTCTGTCCTCCACATCTCTTATTCTTTATAATTTCCATCTCTATCTTTCTGTGTTACGTCTGGATAATTTCCTTTAAGCTATAATTAGTTTACTTTTTGAATTCTTATTTTTCATTTGCTAAGTTTTTCATTTCTACAAGTACTGTGGTTCATTTTCAAATCTGGCTGTCTGTTTCATGGTATCTTGCTTTTGTCTTGTGTTTCCAATTCTTCTATAATAACGTTAAATAAGTTTAATGTGTCCTGTTTTCTGAAGTTTTGGGGATATAATCCTGCCATTTGCTTTAATGACTCTGGTCATGATGGATTGTTTCCTCAAGTATTTTATAATTTTAGATTGTGAGCTCATTCAAAGCAGTATCATCTATGGTGGTCTTTTTAAAAAGCATTTTTATTTATTAGTTTATTTTTGGCTGCAATGGGTCTTCATTGCTGCTCTTGGGATTTCTCTAGTTGTGGTGAGCTGGGGCTCCTCTTTGCAATGCACAGGCTTCTCATTGCGCTGGCTTCTCTTGTTGTGGAGCATGGGCTCTAGGTGCTCGGACTTCAGTAGTTGCAGCACTCGGGCTTAGTTGCCTGCAGCGTGTAGAATCTTTCCAGAGCAGGGGTGGAACCCATGTCCTCTGTGTTGGCAGGCAGATTCTAACCACTAGACCACCAGGGAAGTCCTGTGGTAGTCTTGTGTAGCTTGAGTTGAGGTCAGTTCTCTCAAAAAAAGCTTTTTTTTTTTAAATCAACTTTGCTTAATTATAATTTATGTACAATAAAATTTATTTAAAGTAAAAAGTTTTGACAGATGTATACATTTAGAAAAAGCTGCCACAGTCATGATACAGAGCATTCCCATAACTCCCAAAAATTTCCTTATGCCTCTTTACAGATCATCATTGGCCCCCAAGAACCAAGTATCTAATTACTGAAGATTAATTTGTGTTTTCTAGAATTTTATCTAGAAAATATATACAGAGTATATGTTTGTGTCTGCTTTCTTTCAGGCAGTGTAATGCATTTGATATTTATGTATTTAGTGCATGTATCAGTAATTTGTTACTTTCTGTTGCTCAAACTAACACACAATTGTACTCATCTCACACGCTAGTAAAGAATGCTCAAAATTCTCCAAGCCAGGCTTCAGCAATATGTGAACCGTGAACTTCCAGATGTTCAAGATGGTTTTAGAAAAGGCAGAGGAACCAGAGATCAAATTGCCAACATCTGCTGGATCATTGAAAAAGCAAGAGAGTTCCAGAAGAACATCTATTTATGCTTTATTGACTATGCCAAAGCCTTTGACTGTGTGGATCACAATAAACTGTGGAAGATTTTGAAAGAGATGGAAAGACCACCTGACCTGCCTCTTGAGAAATCTGTATGCAGGTCAGGAAGCAATAGTTAGAACTGGACATGGACCAACAGACTGGTTCCAAATAGAAAAGGAATATGTCGAGGCTGTATATTGTCACCCTGCTTATTTAACTTATATGCAGAGTACATCATGAGAAATGCTGGGCTGAATGAAGCACAAGCTGGAATCAAGACTGTTGGGAGAAATATCAGTAACCTCAGATATGCAGATGACACCACCTTTATGGCAGAAAGCAAAGAAGAACTAAAGAGCCTCTTGATGAAAGTGAAAGAGGAGAGTGAAAAGTTGGCTTAAATCTCCACATTCAGCAGACTAAGACCATGGCATCCAGTCCCATCACTTCATGGGAAATAGATGGGGAAACAGTAGAAACAGTGGCTGACTTTATTATTCTGGGCTCCAAAATCACTGCAGATGGTGACTGCAGCCATGAAATTAAAAGACGCTTACTCCTTGGAAGGCAAGTTATGACCAACCTAGACAGCATATTAAAAAGCAGAGACATCACTTTGTCCACAAAGGTCTGTCTAGTCAAGGCTATGGTTTTTCCAGTAGTCATGTATGGATGTGAGAGTTGGACTATAAAGAAAGCTGAGCACCGAAGAATTGATGCTTTTGAACTGTGGTGTTGGAGAAGACTCTTGAGAGTCCCTTGGACTGCAAGGAGATCCAACCAGTCCATCCTAAAGGAGCTCAGTCCTGGTTGTTCATTGGAAGGACTGATGTTGAAGCTGAAACTCTAGTACTTTGGCCACCTGGTGCGAAGAGCTGACTCATTTGAAAAGACCCTGATGCTGGGAAAGATTGAAGGCAGGAGGAGAAGGAGACGAGGATGGAGGAGAGGATGAGATGGTTGGATGGCATCACTGACTCAATGGACATGGGTTTGGGTGGACTCCGGGAGTTGGTGATGGACAGGGAGGCCTGGCGTGCTGCGGTTCATGGGGTCGCAAAGAGTCAGACATGACTGAGTGACTGAATTGGAACTGTTGCTAAGTAGTCTTCCTTTGTATGACTATATCATACAATTTTGTTTATCATTTACTTTTTAAAATGTATTTTTATTGTAATATTTACAATATTGTGTTGGTTTCTGCCATACATCAACATGAATCAGCCATAGGTATACATATGTCCTCGCTCCCTCCCACCTCTCACCCCATCCCACCCCTCTAGGTTGTCATAGAGCACTGGCTTGAGCTCCCTGCATCATATAGCATTTCCCCCACTGGCGATCTGTTTTACATAGAGTAATGTATATGTTTCAATGCCACCTTCTCCTTCCCCCACTGTGCCCACAAGTCTGTTCTCTTATGTCTGTGTCTCTGTTGCTGCCCTGCAAATTGGTTCATCAGTGCCGTTTTTCTAGATTCCATACATATGTGTTAATATATACTTGTTTTCCTCTTTCTAACTTACTTTACTCTGTATAACAGGCTCTTCATCCGCCTCACTACTGGTGATTCAGATTTGTTCCTTTTTATGGCTGAGTAATATTTCATTGTAATTATGTACCACACCTTCTTTATCTATTCATCTGTTGATGGACATTTAGGTTGCTTCCTTGTCCTTTGTAAATAGTGGCCTTTGTAAATAGTGCTGCTGTGAACATTGGGGTACATGTATCTTTTAGAATTGTGGTTTTTCTCAGGGTAAGTGCCCAGTAGTGGATCTGCTGTGTCATATGGTAGTAGTATTCTTAGTTGGTTTTTTTTTTTTTTTTTAATTAGTTGGAGACTAATTACTTTACAATATTGTAGTGGTTTTTGCCATACATTGACATGAATCAGCTATGGATTTACATGTGTTCCCCTTCCCGATCCCCCCTCCCTTATTCTTAGTTTTTTAAGAAATCTCCATACTGTTCTCCATGGTGGCTGTACTAATCCACATTCTCACCAACTATGCAAGAGGGTTCCCTTTTCTCCACACCCCTTGATAGCATTTATTATTTGTAGATTTTTTGATGATGGTCATTCTGACTGCTATATCATTTACAGTTCATGGACACTTGGGCTGTTGGCAGTTTTTGGCTGTTGTGAATAAAATTGCTGTGAGCATTCATGTACAAATCTTTGTGATATGTGAACATACATTTTCCTGACTCTTTGGCGTGAAATGGCTGGGTCATATGGCAAGGTATTTTTAATTTTTAAGAAATTACCAGTTTTCCAAAATGGTTGTACTATTTTATGTTCCCATTGCAGTATCTGAGAGTTTTGGTTTTTTTATTTTCTTACCAATATTTGGTATAGTAAGTCTTTTTAATTTTTGTCATTCTCATGGAGATGTAGTGTTATTATGATTTTAATTTGCATTTTCCTGATGATGAACATCTTTTCATGTATTTATTGGCCATTTGTGTGTCTCCTGCTACAACTTTGTATTTGCTTCTTTGGGAACTCAAGGCTTAACCCCCAACCTGGGGTTAAAATGTCTGTAATTTTTCTTTACTTGTAGATTTCTAGGCCACAGATTTATTATAAATTTTTAAATTCCAAATCCACCTCTTGTGTGCACCCAGGTTATTAATTCCTGGAAAGTTTTTTTTCCTCCCACTTTACTACGTTTGTAAGGCAACCTTGCTTATTTTCCTGTGGACAGGTTTTTTTGTTTTTTTTTCCTAGTCTCTTTTTACTGAGGGTCTCAGGGTCACAAAGAGTCAGATGCAACTGAAGCAACTAAGCATGCACACCAAGCCTTTATACAGAGATCTCAGTTGCTTTTTATGGGCTCAAGATCTGAAGTATGAGGAGGTCACAGATTCCTTACATTGCTAGGACAGCTATGCCTCACTAATCCAATTTTCAGCTTCTGTTTCAGGAAACAGTTTCTGTTTCCTGGGATTTCTTTTACTTTCTTGTGAGTTCAGTTTATCTAGTGTCAGAATCCTATCAGGAAAATAGAAACCACACACAGGTATTTTAAGAGAGTGAATTCAGTAAAGGGATTTAGTTTAAACCTTTGTTGGAGGGCTGAAAGAGCAAAAAGGGGAATCTTCAAGTAACTTACTTTATAACTGCATTAAGCGGCTGCTTCATCCAGGACTGAAAAACAAAGGCAGAAGGTTGGGGTTGGCAGAACTTAGAATTCTGGAGGGATCTGGTGGGACCGCGCCTGGAATCTCTGAGGAGAAGGCGTTGCCTGGTGTTGCTGGTGTCTCAGGAGCCCACAGAAGGGGCCTTGGGGAGCCAGGTTTGGTTGAGCCCTGCTCTGGTGCCTCAAAGAGGGAGTTTAGAAGGAAGCAGGGAGAAACCAACTGCAGTTGTCAGGAGCAGAGAGCCACAGGAAGAAGGAAGTCCCTGGCAGCCTCCTCCTGCCTTCGATTTTTCCTGTTTGCACCCCGTTAACAGACCCTAACTGGGAGCCAGCTGGCAAAGGTGAAGTGGTATTGGAAGAGTCCAAGCCCCAGCAACGCAGAGCAGACCATAACTACAGGGTAGGTGTGGTTCTAAGAGATAGTAATTTGACTAGCAAGTCAAAAAGGATTTTTATTCTGTTTTACTAGGCATTTTCAGGCACATTTAGTAGGAAGATTTTCAGGTTACCTGGTCCATTATATCAGCAGTCAGTAACAGCGATAGCTGACTTTGTTTTTTTCTGGCATATAATGTGAGCCAGGCACTGTTCTAAGCACTTTACATGAACTGCTTCCCAAAGCTCTATCGTACTGTTGTTGTTGCTATAACTTAGTTTACCCAAAGCTATACAGTTTGTAAGAGGTGGAGCTGGTGTTCTGATCCAAGCGTTCTGGGTTCCGTAACATTCTTAACTTCTCTGTTGTGCTGAGAGTTCCTCCCCTACATCAAACCAGAATCTATCCTCCTCTGACTTCCACTCGCTAGTTCTGGTTTTGTCTTCTCGCAAGGGGTCATATGAGTCTTTCTCCTCATCTGCATGACAAACATGCATATATTTGAAAAAGTTTTCATGTTTCGTGCCGTGAATTTCAGACACTTCGTCAGGGTGGTTATCCTTCTTCCTCTGCATGTGCGCTCTGCCTTTCAGAGGTGGGGCATAGATTGGTCTGCTAACATGACCTCAGCTGGTTTGATGCTTTGGGTGGCTCTGTCATTCATGCCTCTCCTCCCACTATGGGCAGCCTTCCCCGCCACACAACCCCCTGCCCCCAGCCAAACGGCAACCTTTTCAGTATGAACTATGTACCAGGTCTCTACCATCCTGTGTTAGTTTGGTTGATTTCTTTTATTCTACATGCAGGGCTTTATATTTAGTCCTATTAAATTATACATTTGCTATTTTTGATACATCAAACCTGTTAAGATCTTTTTGCCATATCAAATCTAAAAACATTGTATTTTCTTTTCTTCACAGTTTACAATTCCAGAGTTTAACACACCAACCTTACATGTTACATTCTGTCTTTGGTAAAACATGCTAAATATGGTAGGTTTGAGAAGCAAGCTGAATGTTATACCTCTAGAGATCTTGAGGACTTCCCTGGTGGCTCAGAGGGTAAAGCGTCTGCCTTCAATGCAGGAGACCTAGGTTCGATCTCTGGGTGGGGAAGATCCCCTGGAGAAGGAAATGGCAACCCACTCCAGTATTCTTGCCTGGAAAACCCTGTGGATGGAGAAGCCTGGTGGGCTACAGTCCATGGAGTCACAAGAGTCAGACACGACTGAGCAACTTCACTTTCACTTTTTTTCAATAGAGATCTTACTTCAATTGATGGAAGTTTGGGGGGAATAGTTTTGACTAGACTTTCTGCTAAATTGCCGGGGGAGCTATCCGGAAGGGACAGAATCTTGGCTGTCAGTGATGGGAGGAGAGAGTCAAGGTTAAGGGTTGGCCATTGGGCAGTCGGTCACCCTAATAAGGGACCACTTGGCAGAAGTAAAATGATCTGGTGTCTGAGGAGAGGAGAGGGAGCATATTGTACAGCATGCTGCTGGGCTGAGGCCTCTGTTGGCAGCTGTGTCCGCTGCCCTTTCTCTCCTCTTTAAGGACCAGTTTCTTTGAAGTCAGTGCAGGAAGTGCCAGTGATTCAGCCTTGCAGATTTCTTCTGCCTTATTGCAGGTAAGGACTGGTTTGTCTGGTGAGGAGTAAAGACCGTGCATATATTTCAGGCATATTTATTTGACCACTTGAGTGCCTTCCTGTGACTGGCCAGAGACACTTTGCAGGCTGTCACGTTTTGGGTATCCTGTGGTAAGGTGGATACAGAGCCCTTTGTCTTATGTGTGGTTAATGACTGCATTCTGCCCTGTAAGGGGTCATTTGCCGAGTGTCTGACTTCTGGATGGTCTCAATGAGGGATGAGGTAACAAGAGCTTTGATTGCCTACTTTTCTGTCTTGCTTATGGCATGCTGAGGTGAGTTTGAGGGAAGCTTCTGGTTCACTTGGAGTTTGCCACTGTATCCCTCATGCACTGCTGCCAAGTAGACTCTGTCTGGTTTGCTGACCCCAAAGCCCAGTTTCCTTGTGCAGTGAGCACATACATAATGTGTGTTTACTTCACCTCTCACAGAGCTGAGTATTTAAAGATGTATATGTGTACACACACACACACACACACACACACACACACACACACACACACACACACACACACACACACACACACACACACACACACACACACACACACACACACACACACACACACACACACAATACAGGAGTTACCTACTTCCCAAGCTCTTCAAACCTCCAGATACTTTACAGGAATAATGTAACAAATGTTTCTATATTCTTCACCTCAGTTCACTGATTGTTAACATTTTGCTGTTTTGGCCTCTGTCCTTCATTTTCTGAACCTTTTGACTGTTAGATGTGAACTTCATGTTACTTCATCCCTTAAATAGTCCAGCAGGTATTTGCTGAAAAAATAAGAACATCTTCCTATGCTAACCACAATAAAATTACACTCAGAAATTAAGTGTGTTCAGTACAATACTTGTTCAGATTGCTCTGGTTTTTCCAGTGATGTCTTTCATAGTTTTTTTTTTTTTTTGGTCATTTCAGGATCCGTTGAAAGATCATGCATGTGTTAGTTGTCATGACTTTGTCATGCCCTTAGTATGCTTTAACTTTGAACAATTTAAAAAAATTTCTTTATTTGCTGCACTGGGTCTCACTTGTGTCATGTGAAACCTTTTGTTGTGTCTCATGGACTCTCTAGTTTTGGCACATGGGCTCAATAGTTGTGGTGCAAGGGCTTAGTTGCTCCACAGCATGTGAGATCTTAGTTCCCTGATGACCAGGGATCTAACCTGCATCCCCTGCATTGCAATGCAGATTCTTAACTACTGGATCACCAGGGAAGTCTGAACTTTCAACAGTTTTTAAATCTCTTAATCTTGAATGCCTTTTTGTCTGTCATATCATTGACATTCTTTAGAGTTCAAGTCAGTTGTTTGCAGAATGTCTCTTAATTTGGATTTGTATGACTATTACCTCTTGATTAGATTCAGGATCACATTTTTTGGTAGAACTAGATAGGTTAGTACAGTAGTTTGATAGTGAAGCTAGACAGGGAAGCAGTGTTCAGTTTTGCATGACAGTATATAATTTAGCACCTGATTATGTTTTCTGATCTGTAAGCCCCACAGGAATTGAGTGGAGTTCAGAAGGACCTGGAGGAACCAGGAAAGACTTTAGCAGGAAGATGGGGTTTGAAAGATGGACAGAATTTTGGGGCAGTTGGAATATGGTTAGACAAACTGCTCTTTGGACTTCTCATCCTGCTAGTAAAGTTATATATCATGAAAAGTGAGTTTCCTCTTCAGAGTTTAGAGCTCTGTATCTTCCATAGTTTTGTACTGCTGGGAAGCCTAATAGTTTAGAGCTCTTGCTTTGGTTTCAGATAGGCCAGGAGACTGTGCTCAGCATTTTTCCAACTGCCTAACCTTAGGGAAGTTTTCTTACATGAAAGCTAGAAAGAGTATTGGTAACTCTTTAAAATATTACTGTGATGCTCATAGTGCAATATTGCATAAATAACTTGAATGAAAATATTTGAATGCCATTAGGTGGGGGCTACACTTCTTAGTTTTTCCGGGTGCCTCACTGAAACATTCATTTCTATTACCTGCCAAACCCCAGAAGGGGCTTGGATTTACCACTGCTGGATAACTAAAGGCATGGAAATGAGAAAGGGCTTGGCTCATGAGAGAAGTGGGAAGACTGGCTTGATTAGTTCAGAGTGTACACTGTGGAATAGTGAGAAATACGGTTGAATAAATGACTTGAGGCCATGTAATGGATGGCTTGGGAAGTTAAGCCAAAGAATTTGAATATGGTGCTTAAGGAAGAAAACCACGGAAGGTTTTTGAGCAGGTGGGCAATCCTTGGAAATGTGAATGGTACAGAGTCTCTTGAGGAAGGACCTTTCCTGCTGTGGAGACTGGAATTCTAGAATTCTAGTAGGGCAGAGTCTTCCCTGTGCTGACCATGCTGGGGTGTGGTTTGGGCTGTCTTGCCGCAGGAGGCCAGACTTTCTGCCCCAGTGACTCTTCCTGCTGTGTCACTGACTCACCCCGTTGACCTAGGCTGCGTGGCTTTCCTTCCGGTGGCTGGCTGATCTACGGAGCGCTGGGGCTGCCAGGGTGAGGTGAGGCCGAGCTGACCCACAGCTGTTCGGTGAGATGGGGGAATGATCAGCATTCCTGTGCCTTTGCCCCTTCCCTGGGTTGAGGCTAGTTATAACCCAGGTTGCCAGGGATTGCTTCGTCCCAGCCTGAGAAAGCTGTTCACCAGGAGGTAAGTCAAGATGGCTCCTGCCCCTCTCTGCTTTTTCATAGGTCAGCTTTTCCTCAAACAGGATTTCTGCTGCTTTCTTTTCCCTTGATCCAGGTCCTTCTAAGTAACCTCTTTCACTTAATTGAAGTAAACAGGTTTCTACAGGAAGTGGGCAGAGATGTTTAATAAATATATTTTTCTTGCTGTGGGTGGAGTGTCTGGGGGGTCTCACTGACCCCTGTTGTGAGGTAGTTTACCCAGAATTCTTGTGAACTAGATATCGAATGAAGGCTCAAACTCATAGGGAGCGACTGCAGAGAAGTTCTGGTCTTAAGCTATCATTTCTTAGCAACTGGGTTTCAAAACCATTCTTGGTATGCTTTAGTGTCCTGAGTTAAAGACAACAGTGAGGAACAGGAAGGGGGAGGTGCCTGGATTAGGATATGTTTGTGGCTTATGCTAGGAGTTAGGGTGACTAGGTTTCTAGTCCTGATTACTGCTCACCAGCTGTGTGATTAGGGACCAACTGTCTAACCCCAGTGGACTAGAGTTTTCTCATGTAAAAATGAGCAGTTTGTATGATCTGGAAGATTTCTTCCAGGGCCAAAATCTATGATTATATAATGTGTGATTATAAATCAGTATTATAGTTTAAAAGGCAGTTCCCAAAGGAGTCTGTGTAAACTTTAGGAGACTATTTTGATTACCATCTTCATTTAATTTAACAAGATTGGAAAAGGTTTGTTTAAAAGGGTGTCACTTCCTTTATACTCACTGTGTGTATGCTTACTTCTAGGTCAAGGTGACTAGATAGTGGAGAAAATTAGCCTTTCTCATGAAAATCCTCCCAAATCACAAATGTGTTAAGGGCCAAAAAGTGTTGGAACGTGTTACTGTGGAACACTGCGACTGAGGAGCCACTGAGGTCCCAGCTCCAGGAGACCCACGGCCACAAGTTGTGCAGGCTGCAGCAGCCCCTGGTCACCAGCACGCCATGGTCCATCGGGATGCTTCCCAGGTGGTGTGCTGAAGCAGATGATTTGGTAGCTCCATGCTTTTGCAGGAGAAGTGATGTACCAAGTTACTTGATTTTTTTGTCATTGTTTACTTACTAGGTTTGGTCAGCACTTTGAGAGACAGTGGGGGTTGTTGGGAAGGGGGTGGTGAAAGCAGAGGGGCTCTCCAGTGCATTTCAGTTAGGCTGTCTGTAGTACCCTTGAATCTGTGCCAGGCAATGGTGGTCTTGTTGATAACTAGTCAGAAAAATAAAGTGTTAGGCATCCAAGTCAAAAGATTCTGTCACCAAGACACTCTGTGATCATTCGCTATTCTCTTTCTTAAAGCCATGTTTTCTTCATTTATATACTGAAAAATTTAGATACTAAGAGTTCCAGATCTGAAACCAGGTAGGCCAAAGGAGGTTTGAGGTGGGGAAGGATCTGTTTGTCCTGAGCTGCTTGACTATTAGACAAGGGGTAGAAGTGGAATTCCTTTTTAGTACTTGAATTATAGCGACTATACTCTCTACTAACAGTCACAGCTGAGTGATCAAACGTGAAGCAGCTATTTAATGAGAAGCAGGCCTTGGGAGCTTTCTCCTGAAAAACAATCACAGGACTTGCTGGTCCTGAGAGAAGTAGTCGTTCCCTGGTAGGACCTATTGTTTAGAGGAGGTGGGGGTGAATGTGATCAAAATGCACAGTGTGGATATTGTGATTTAGATGGTTTAGAGACTTTGTTCCCTGCTGTTGTTAATTTCAAGCCTCTCTTTAAAGAGATTCTCTTAATGATTGGAGCAGTGTGGGATCCATTTAGAGAAAAGGCCCCATGTAACCACAATTAGAAATTAAATGCCTAAAAGCAGAGCCAGTTGCTGGAGAGACTGAAGTGGCCTAATCAGCTGCTTTTCAATACTCAGGTCCTAGGGTGACAGCAGCCAGAGAATAGCCTGCTTGGTGAGCCTGCTGGGTACTAGGCTGGGAGATTTGGGCTCCCAAGAGAGGAAGAGGTGACCTGTAGTATCCACACCTCTTAATCTCTCTGTTTCTCTTCTTTCCCTCAGTGCCCTTTAGTTTTAATTAGGATTGTGTAAACACAGCCAGCTTGCCAGTCCCCTTAAAGTGGCAGGCCTATGACAGCTTTTTGCTGGTCACTCTTACCTAGGTATGTGGCTTTAAATTAGAGGGCTTGTCCTCTCTGACAGTTCAGCTTCACTGGCTGCCTCACTGAAAGAATCCATTAGAAGAGGGCCAGCTGGCTGTCATTCAGTCGGGCAGCATTATTTAGCACCTGCGGTGTGCAGGCATTGTGCTGGAATGGAGCTGATAGGTGAATAAGATGGTTTCTGCTCTTCAGGAGCTTAGTCAAGTGAAACATATGTGCAGCTAGTGTCGACCCAAGGAGGAATGAAATGAAGTGTGTAGAGGAACAAGCAATATGGGAGCATATAGAGGAGACAGCAGTTGTTCCTGAATTGGGGGGAACAAGGAGAGCATCTGAAGGGAGAAAGCATTTGAGCCAGGTTGTAACTGGTGAATTAGAATTCCTTAAGTTTATAATTTTATTTATTTATTTATTTATTTCTGGCTGTGCTGGGTCTTCCTTGCTCCAAGGGTTTTTCTCTAGTTTTGGAGAGTGGGGGCTACTCTCTAGTTGCTGTGTACAGGCTTGCCGTTTCGGTGGCTTCTCGTTGCAGAGCACTGGCTCTAGGGTGCCGCTTCAGTAGTTATGGTTCCCAGGCTCTAGAGAAGAGGCTCAAGAGTTGTAGCACATGGTCTTAGTTGCTCTGTGGCATCTGGGATCTTCCTCGATCAGGAATTGAACCTGTGTCTCCTGCATTGGCAGGCAGATTCTTTACCCTGAGCCACCAGGAAAATTCTAGAATTCCTTAAGTTTAGAAGGGCATTTTGGAGGAAGTTATAGAATGGCAGCAGCACAGACCCTGGGGAAATGTTTGGCATATTTGGGAAAAGTGCTCCTGAGATAGAAGATATTTTGGAGGAATGAGCTGGAAATGAGGCCGGAAAAGATGTTTGGTTGGATCTTAAAGAACATTAAGAGTCATACTAAGAGATTTGGATTTTATTCTGCATGAAGTTAGCTCATGAGTGTTTTGGATGAGGAGTGACACGATCCCAGCCATGTGATTTAGGTTCTGATGTGTTTTTCAGGTGTAAGGTCTTTGATTTCAGGGTTGAGAAGGTGGTCGTCTTAGTTCTTAAAGTACAAAGTTTGTCAGGCATCTAATGTTTAGGTACTTTTTTCCTTAGTTATATTTTCTAAGAAAGAAAAGATAGTGAAGTCACTCAGTCATGTCCAACTCTTTGCAACCCTATGGACTGTAGCCTACCAGGCTCCTCCGTCCATTGGATTTTTCCAGGCAAGAGTACTGGAGTGGGTTGCCATTTCCTCCAAAAGCAAGAAGACAGGAAGTAGTTGGCAGTGTCCCTTTAGACTGAGCTTTCCTTACCCCTCAAAGATGAAAATTTTCTTAGACATATATATCATGCAGTCTTGTTTCATAGGTTACTTACTATTGCTTATTCTTTGAGGATAAAACCCATCATAAGGGGTCAACTTCTGATTATATAGTGGAAACCAACGACATATTTTTGAACTGGTTGAAAAATAGCATATAATCATTGTAGGAAATATGAAAAGTACAGAAAAAAAATAGAAAAATATATAAAGAAAAAGCTAAAATCATCCATAACTGTACCATCTGGAGAAAACCACTTATTTTCATTTTAGTATTTTGTACCTATGCATATTTCTCTGTGGAGTAGTCCAGGTCATATAGTACCTACAATTTTGTCTTCTGCTTTTTCTCTGTTTCCCATTGGTTTTTATTATATGTGTGTGTGTGTTAGTTGCTCAGTTGTGTCTCACTCTTTGAGACCCCATGGACTGTACCCTGCAAGGCCCCTCTGTCTGTGGAGTTCTCCAGGCAAGAATACTGGAGTGGGTAGTCATTCCCTTCTCCAGGGGATCTTCCTGACCCAGGGATCGAACTCAGGTCTCCTGCATTGCAGGTCCAGTGCTATACTGCCGCTTCCCACTTGCTGTCTGTTTTACACATGGTAATATATATGTTTCAGTCCTGATTTCCTCATTTGCCCCACCTTCCCCTTCCCCCTCCTTGTCCACATGTTCATTCTCTATGTCTGTCTCTATTCCTGCCCTTTAAATTGGTTCGTGTGCACCATTTTTTCTAGATTCTACATGTATCCTTAATATACGATAAATGTTTTTCTCTTTCTGACTTAACACTCTGTATGACAAACTCTGGGTCCATCCACATCTCCAAAAATAACCCAATTTTCCCCAGCCTTTTTATGGCTAAGTAATATTCCATTGTATGTATGTGTTACATCTTCTTTATCCATTAATCATATAGGATTTTTATAGTGCTTTCAGCTTTTTCTATTTTAAACAATACTGTAATGCTTTGATACAGATTATAAAAGTAATAGATATAATAAGTAAGTCTGTTGCACTTCGTGCTTTATCCTAATCTTACTCTACAGAGGTAACAATGGCTTATTTATTTATTTTTTAACAATGACTTATTAATAGTTTTTATTACTTTATAATTTATTAGTAATTTCTGTTGTATCTTTGCATGAACATTATTTTTTTTTAATTTTTGCATGAACATTATTATGCATAAGTTTTGGTCAGTATTTTTTGTTATTATGATGTATGTCTGCAAGTGAATTACTGGGTGAAATGATGTGAAATTAAATTTTCCTGATTGTATGTCATGGTACAGTTTAGAAAACTTGAAAAATAAGGTGTTTAAGGGAGAAAGTAAGAGTGATCCATAATTCCACAAATCAGAAATAAACATTATTTGACTTGTTTCCTTATAAATATACACATGCACGTTCATACGCACAAGTGTGCAGGTGTGTGTATATGTATCACATACACATCTGTATATGTAGTTTAAAAAATAAATGGTCATACCCACTAACACTATTTATGCTGCTTTTAAATTTCAGCATTCCTCATGTCATTAAAATTAGTTAAAATATTTTTAATGACTGCATAAGGCTTCATCGTATGCATGTATCTTAATTTACTTGAGTTATTGTTAGATATTTAGTTTTTCTCCAGTTTTTCATAATGTTAAATAATTATATTAGTACCTATACATGTATTTATGTTTCAGATAATTTTCTAGACTTTTATTGCTGTGAATGGAATTATTTGATCAAAGAACACCAAACTTTTTTTTTAGCAGTCTCACTTTAAAATTTTTTGGTAAAATATGCATAACAAAATTTACTATTTTAACATGTTAAATTCATAATTAGGTGTACAATTTAGTGGCATTAAGTGTATTTACAGTGTTGTGCAATCATCACTGCTATTCATTTCTAGGACATTTTATCATCCCAGACAGATTCTCTGTACTCATTGAACAATAGTTCCCATTCCTTCCTCCCACAGTCCCTGGTAACCTCTGTTCTACTTTCTATCTCTATGAACCTGCCCATTCTAGGTACCTCATAAATGGGATCATACCATTTTTGTCCCTTTTTGTCTAGTTTATTTCACTTAGCATGTTTGAATATGAACATTTTTTAGGTTCTTGATATGTATTGCCAAATTTCTTTCCAGAGAATCATTTAAAGAATGCCTGATTACTTACATAAGAAAATGCACTGTTCCTTTTTTAATCGTTAGTTTCTCTATTAAAATCCTAGATTGTTATCTTTCCATTATTAAATTATGCAATTTTATACATATTAATGGGATTCCTTTATAGCATATTATTATATAAAGTCAGCTTCTTTGCCATTGTTACATAAGATCAACATTTGGGAGAGGATAGAAGGAGGAAGTGGATGGAGGTGTCACTGTGTGAAGGTCCTATTTGCTAAAATGACCTTTGGAAATGATAGTTCCCCATTTATAAAATGAGGATAATGGCACTTTCCCCATCTGCCCCACAGGAACTGAATGGCCTAAAATTCCCAGTTGAAATTACTTTTATGGCCAGGATCGTCAGAGGGGTAGGATCTAGAAAGCGAGAATCAGCTTCCCTTTCTCACAAAAATCAGGGACCTAACTTTTTTTTGTTTTTTAATATTTTTGTTTGTTTATCGTTTGGTTCTGCCCAGTCTTAGTTGTGGCATACAGGATCTTGCATTGCTGCTTGTGACCTCTTAGCTGTGGCATGTGGTACCTAGTTCCTCAACCAGGGCTCCCTGCTTTGGGAGCTGAGAGTTTTAGCCTGGATCACCAGAGGAAGTCCCAGGACCCTAGCTGTTAGCTATTGGCTAGACATAATGGAAATGTTAGCTGCTTCCTAGTGAATCTTCTCTCTCTAAGCAAAAGGGGAGGAGAGAGATCTCTAATGTGGTGGTAGTGGGGGGGAAGGGATAGTTAGTAGCAGAGAGAGTGGGGCTTCCTTTGATTTCATATTATCCTAGTGCGTGAGTGGGAGCGAAGGTTGCTTATCCACGTCACTGAAGGACCTTAGGAACTGAATCTGTCTCTTACCAGTTGGAATTAAAGAGACAAGGAGAATGAAGAATAGCACATAGAAAACCCTTTAGAGGAGTGTTCCAACCAAGAAGTAGAAGAATGTCTTTTGACTTCTTTTGAGTGTTTTGGATTCATTTCTTCAATATTATATTCCAGACTGATACTGCATATAAATTTATTTTAAAATGAGCCACACTCTCTAACATAGCCACACTCCAGTCAATTGGACAACAGTTAATCTCATTATGAAACTTTTCTTCAGGTGTTAAATTGTTTTGTTTAGATCTGGGTATAAATCTTTTTTGTTCTGCAGGCCATGTAGTTCCAACTATTCACCTTTGCCATTGGTGAAGTGGAGTGTAGCCATAAACACTACATAAATGAATGGGCATGGTTATATTCCAGTAAAACTTGATTTACAAATTAGGGGCAGCTGGCCATCAGGCATAGGTTGGTGACCTCTGGGTCGTGGAGACTACTTTAGATGGTCAGAAGGCCTAGCTTTGATGAGAAGTTGTTGAAAAATTTAGCTTTGAGGTCTGCTACTTACTAGCTATGTCACCTTAGCCTCTCTGAGTTCTCATGTTTAAATTCAAAATAATAATTCTTTCTATTAAAAATAAGAATGACTGATTACACATAAGGATATTTAACTTTTCTGGAAATCAGGAAAATGTAAATTAAAACAAGACTATATTGCTTTTTATCCTTTATTTGGTAAAATAAAAAAAATAGCATCTATTGTTGGAAGGGTGTTGAAAAGGGAATATTTATGTTCTGTTAATGGAACTATAAATTGGTACACTTTTTTGGATGCTAATTTGGGAGTACTTATCAACATTTAACATGCACAGACTTCATCAATCCCAATTATTGGTACATATCCTAGAGAAATATTAGCTTGTATGTAAAAAGGTTCACTATTTATTACTGTAGCATTCTTTCGTAATACAAATTATACAATATGACTGTAGGTGGGTCGACCAAACACACACACACTTTGTCTAAATACACACACATGTGTATCCATACATATGTGCCTGTGTGTACATGCTTAGGAAAAGTCTGAAAGGTTATACAACAAACTTCTAACAGTGGTACTTCTGAGGAAGGGAGTGCGATTGTCAAAAATGGGTTAAAAGTTTGACAAATGGGGTGTTTTGCATTTTACTCTGTGTACTTCTTTATTATATTATTTCATGGTGATAATGTATTCTCCCTCCTTCCCACTTGTTTGGATAGCTGGTGGGCCGGGAGTGTGACACAGTAGAATTAATTCGCCGGCCGGCTCTGCCCATGTCAGTTGAGTTGGAAGCAGCTGCTGAGCTGAGAACAAGGAGCACATGTATGAGGGGATGGGAGGGCACTGTGCGCAGGCGGCTGGGAGAGGCAGCCAGACAGGCCAGTTCTGATTTACCAAGTAACTATCGTATGTCTTGTCTTGACATTCTCCAAATTGCTTTATTCTCAGTTATCACACAGGGCCCAGAGAGGAATTCAGTGAGCGTGCGAAGCATGGATGTTGATAGGAAAAAAAGCAGTCATGTTTGGGACAACAAGGAATGTGTTTGTGTAGAAATAGTTTTTTGTTTCATTTGAAAAGAAATATGTGCAGGGATATTCATTATAGCACTGTTTGAAATCTAACACTGGAAATATCCACGTCCATCAATAGGAAAACACGTGAACATTTTATGGTATATCCTTTATATGCACTGTTGTTATACAGTTTTTTTCAAGTGTGAGTTAGAATTACATTTACTGACCCTTGGGATGTTCATAATCAATTATTGAGAAAAATAAGTTGCAGAGCGATGTTAATATGTAAACCTAGTTTTTGAAAAATAGAGAATAATTTAAAAAATCCTCCTAAAATATAACAAACATACTTGTGCTTATGATTTTGGGGGCCTGGAAAAATCTGATAACATTTCTTTTTTTAAAATTATGGTGATGTGTGCACAAGCCTAGGAACTGAAAGCCTGCAAGTTGTGCGTTTAACTTAATTTTTGGCCATGCTGCGCAGCATGTGGGATCTTAGTTCCCTAACTGGAGATGGAGCCCACCTCCCCCACCCCCCCGCAGCGGAAGCACAGAGTCCTAACTATTGGACCGCCATGGAAGTCCCTAATGTTTCTTATCTTATGGGAGGATTTGGAGGCTGAGAGATTATGGGAGGCTAATTTTATTTTTATCTAACTTTGTATTGCTTCATTAGTTTTACAGAACAAGGAAGATAAACTTCCTGAGTAAAAAATAAAGTTTCCTAAATAGTTTTTCATCTTAATTGATTTCTAAGAGGTACTTTAAATTTTTTTAGTGAGTTAATGAAGTAAAGAATTATGAAAGTAAAAATAGAGTTATCATGTAAATCTCTTGGGTTTAGTATCTGGGTAGTGGAAAGAGAACGCAGGAGCAAGGGAACCAGCTTTGTAGTTGTAGTTCTAAACTTTCTTATGTGTGAGCTTTAATTTAATAAGGTCATTTAACAACTGTTAAACGAGGGCCTCAGTCTTTTCATGTGTAAAGTGAAGAGCTTGTACCAGGAGACAGTGGTCTCCAAGGTCCTTTCTAGGCCTGACATCCCACAGGTTTAGGGTCGTACAGTTCTATAATTGCAACACCTCTTGAGATTTTAGAACGTTGTATTTCATTTACTTTTAAATGCCTTTTGTTTTTGTTACATTTTAACAGTCTGAAATTAAAATGCATTTTATAATTGGCACTGGCTATTTTTTCACATTTTTATTATCTCTAAAATTGAGATATCTTATCATTGAAGATACAGGATAGTTCTACTTTTCAGTGCCTTTTTATTTTCATTAACTATATATGCTTGGCCCCTTTCTGAGCTCCCCTTGCTCCTAATCCCAACAGATTCACTCATATCACCTAGTCGTTCTGGGTAGGGAGAAGTGGGTGGGTGGATATGGTATTTGAGTGTGCAAGGATTTTGTACTAATTAACTGGTAGGTGTCCTATACGTAGCTGCTGCTTGAGAAGTCAGGTAAATATACATGTAGTTCTGAGGTATCCAATTTAATGCTTCTGAACTTTGATTATTCTGTTGTAGTTTTGCCTGGTATTTACTTTTTAAAGTATAACACACATGGAACAGGTTACAAAGTATATAGCTCCTGGAAGTTTACAGAAAATGAACACACCTGTGTAACTAGTCCTATATCAAAAACATTAGCAGCATCCCATTATACCCCCCCTTCCAGCCATTATCCCCGTGCTGTTTTCTTTTTAAAAGGAGTGAAAGTATATGTCAGGATAGCTCATGGTTATCTTGGGTTAGTCTGCTGGAAAGGGCTCCAGGTATGGAGCCAGAACATCAGAGTTGCATCGTGATCCTATTGCTCTTTCGTTGTGTAACCTTAGGGGAGATACTTTTCTGAACTTCATTTCTTTTTGATAAAATGAAAACAATAACGTCTACCTCACAGAACTGTTGTGAGATCACGTGAAATATTTTGTAGATGGAAAATACCATCAGTGGTGAAAAGCCAAAGACAACTGCTAGTTGTTTTCGGTGAGGGAGGGAGAATTCCAAGCAGGAGATGATGTGAACCTCAAGTAAGAAGAGAAATGAAGAAGTTTGTTTGATCCCAAATCCATTCTCTTATCTACCAGTATTATCTCCTTTTTTTGTTGTTGACATTTGGTATAGTCACTAGTTTCTGTTAAATGCTCCAAAATGAAAATAATATAGAGGAGTAGAGGACCTAAATAGAATCCCCAAAGATTTGGAATTTCTTCCATTTTTCTCTCATTTCCTCTCTTAATGCTGGTGCCTCCTAGAGCTGTGTAAGGCAGAGGCTTTGGCCTAAGATTAGCTGATTTCAATAGCAAATGAATATACCACTCCTTACAGGCCCAATAGGGCAAGCATGATCCCACCATAGACCCACTTCTGATTATAGTCACAGTGTTCCAAATGTGACCCAAATTGACATCTCTAACCTATATAAAGATTGCATCTTATAAACAGTTCATTTTAAAAACTTAATTTGAAATCTTTCATTCATTCAGTAAATGCTTATCAGGTGCCATGCACTTTACTCAGTTCTAGGAATTCAGTGGTGAGCACACGGTATGTGATTTCATGGAATTTACAGTAGTAGAAAAAAGAGAATGAAATTTAAAAAGATGTAACTAGAGACTATGAGAGCTCTAAAGGAAAAGAATATGATGCTGTGCCTGACATAATCCAGGTGGTTAGGGAGATTTTACATGGAGAACTAACATTTGAGCAAAGATATGAAGGTTAAGATGGGGCTTCCCAGGTGGCGCTAGCGGTAAAGAACCCCCCTGCCAACACAGGAGACATAAGAGACTTGGCTTCTGTCCCTGGGTGGGGAGGATCCCCTGAAGGAGGGCATGGCAACCCACTCCAGTATTCTTGCCTGGGGAATCCAGTATTCTTACTGGACAGAGGAGCCTGCAGGCTCTAGTCCATAGGGTCCCACAGAGTTGGACATGACTGAAGCAACTTAGCATGCAATCACGCATGAAGGGTAAGTTAGAATTAATCATGTGGACAGGAAGAGAAAGCTTTGGGTAGGAGGAAGAGCATGCACAACACTAGACCACACACAGAAGTAACTTTTTACTAATGAACTTCAGTACCTTTTTACTAATGAACTTTCAACCTCTGTGCTGGGTACTGTGCTAAGCACTTTCTTTACACATACTATCTTATAAATTCCTTATATCACCCTCTGAGAAAGTATTCTTACTCCCATTTTACAGATGGGAAAGCTTGCACAGTTATTAAAGTCCTAGAGCCAGGATTTTTTTTTTTTTTTTTTTTTTAAATATGGCTCCAGCTTTTTTTGGCTGTGCTGGGTATTTGTTGTTACATGCGGGGGCTCTCTAGTTGCAGTGATCGAGGGTTACTCTTTGCTGCATGGGCTTGTCATTGTGGTGGCTTCTCTTGTTGCGGAGCACAGGCTAGAGCACGAGGGTTTTAGTGGTTGCGGCTCGAAGGTTCTAGAGCGTGGGCTCAGTGGTGGTGCGTGGGCTCAGGTACTCCATGGCACGTGGAATCTCCCCTGACGAGGAATTGAACCAGTGTTCCCTGCATTGGCAGTTGGACTTTTTAATCTACTGTACAACCAGGGACGTCCCTAGAGCCAGAGTTTTAATTAGTCTGTCTAACTCCAGACTCCATACTCTTAACCATTATGCTATATTGCCTTCCTTCTGTTTCTCACCATTTCAGCCTATACTTTATACAGCCAGGAATGTAGGTCTGATCTATGTTACTCCCCTTTGCTTCTTCCCTTCAGAAACCTTTTTCCCATCACCTCCAGGACAACATCTGAATTCCTTAGTGTGATGTCAGTTCCTCATGGATTAGTGCTACTTAGCCTCACCATCTGCTACACCTTCCTAAAACTGCACCCCATGGCTCAGATGTAGTAAGCTCTGTCTTTGCACATGCTGTTCTCCCTGCTAGAATGCTTTTTTTTTTTTTTAACTTTTGGTGAAACCTTACTCATCCTACTCATACTTTAAGTACCCAGCTTCAATGCTACTTCCTCGGTAAAGCTTTCCTCATCATGCCTTCCTGAGTTAATCCGTCCCTCACAGGGCCTGTAAAACAGTAGCTCCTCCTGTGTTCCTCTTCTGAAGTCTTTCACTGAAGTGAGAATCCTAGAGGTCTTTGCTGCTCCTCACCTTTCCCATACTCCTGTTTCCTAAGATCTTGGAGCCTATTCCACAGTGCCTTTTAAATATACCTTTTTTAAACGTTCCTACTGCCCTTGCCTGACAGAAGCAGTTTTACTTCTGCTGTCCTCTGCCTCTGGACTCACCGTCCTGCCAGATCCATCCTTTCCAAAGCACTTAGCCACGCATGCCATTCTCCTGCTCAAACCCTTCAGTGCCTCCCACTGCTCTTTAGTAAGTCCCTCCTGGTCTCTACTACACTTTCCAGTGTTCTCTTACCTTCCAATCAGCAATACTCAAGGCCTTGTTCTTTGGGCTCATGTTTAGGTGAGTTATAGGTATGTCTCTTCACAGGATTTTGAGCCCATCTCATTCATCTGAGCACAGTATTTGTAGGTTGTTTGTTTCATGTTTATAGTTGAATGTCTCTGATTAAATTTCATTAACTCTAAGAGTAACATATGCATTTTGGAGACTTTTTATCGTGAATAGTTTTTTTCAAAAGGGGTTTGGTCCTAAAGGGAGATTTCATTTAGAAAAACTGCTTGTGGAGGGATTCTGTACTTCTCAGTGACGCCAGATATATGGAATGTTATTTTGTAGAATGGTGTTTAGCATCTTTAAAGGTGGAGAAAATGATTCCAGCTCTGCCCACTTCACAAGCTGTAGTAGAAACAGTTTGAACAAGGAATTGAAAAGTGCTTTGTATGAATAAAAAGCTGTGCTGATGGGAAAGGTATATAGGATGTAGCTTAGTTGGACTGGAGAGAGCCATGGATTTAGAAGGTGAGTTCTGGTTCTGCAGCCTTGGTGGTTGACCCTGAGGGCAGGTATTGCCTTCTTTTTTGAAGCCTAGGGTCCTAGTTATAAAATTGTTAATAAACATGCTTGCCTTTTAGGGTTCTAAGTTTAGGGGAGTTAATTGAGACGTGAGATGTAGCCTTCTTTAAATCCTAGAAATCTGTTAAAATGTTAGGGTTTTTCAATTTTTTTAATTTTTAAATTTTTTATCATGACCATGTTAGAGACTAGATTCATTTATTTTACTTATTAGTAACACTGACAGGTTTGGTTCTTGAGTTATCTGGCACCCCATTCAGAAATCTAATCCCTATTAATATGTTTTTGTTCATTTCTGTCAGTGGTTAAAATCATCCTGGTGTGATAGAAGCAGTGGATTTGAACCAGAAAGACAGAGGTTTCAGTGCTGTGTGAGAGGTGGAGATATGAAAGAGAGAGAAGAAGAGGAAGACAGAGAGAGGGTAGAGGGAGATGTCCTCTGAGTTTTGTGATTACTTAAAACCGACTTGAAACAGACCAGATCCTGCAGGATCCTGCTCTCCCAGCTCATGTTCTGAAATCACAAGTTGTCTTGAATTGGCAGGCCTTGCTCAGGCATACAAATAAACTGTAAAATTTCTCTCAGGCAGAAGATAGGAAATCTTCAGCAGAGCTGTCACATGTATTCCAGTGTTGATCTAAGGGGGGACTAAAAGACCATTAAGGGCTCTTTCATCCTTGAGATTCTGTGATTTGTTGGCCAGGTATAGAAGGCTGCTTTTCTTTAGGGTGTTGAGATCAATGTAATCATAAATTGCACTTTCTCTGTGGCTTTTATTTATGAAACCTTGTAAATGCCAAGTATGGCTCCTATTATTTTTCATTGTACCCCATGCAAAGTTGGAACTACCAATTTTTGAGGACCTCCTCCTCTCGTCAGGGTTAATGAAACACCCTTCAGTGCCTCACTTTGGGCACGGGACCCAGTAGGGTGACAGACAAAGTGCCTGTTTCTAGTGGACTTGCTATTTGGGGAAGAAGGAAGCCCTAACTGGTGAGGTTTTTGACCAGGTACTGAGGAAATTCATTTTATTGCAAGATTCTTGTTATTGAGAATGGTGTCCTGGAGAAAGAATCATGGGAAATTTTTGGAGATACCTTTAGATATGATCTGACCCTCACCTTTTCCTGAGGCCCAAGTTAGGGCAAGTGCCTTGCTTGAAGCCACAAGTACAGTCTGTGGCTGGCGCAGAATTTCCCTCCAGTCACTTCCAACACCAAACCTAGTGTGTTTTCTATTACTGGCAAGGCTGTCTCCAGGAGTTGCAAATCTTTACATTAAAACTGTTCCTTTCATTTCTTTGACCTTTCTCATCATCAGTTCTGTGCTTTTGAGCAAACACTGTGCTAGATATGTTGCCTGTAGGGACAGAGCCCTTTGCTCCTCTGTGACAATGAAACAGGGTGAACAGGTTCTTAGGTGTTTTGTAGAAAGACCTCCTTGAGGGAGAAGTGAATAGAGCCTCTTGGATGTCATAATGAATCCTCTCTGGGTTTTGATATGCCCTCTGCTTTTCTCCCCAGGAAGCTCAGGCTTGCCAACACTGCCTCATTACTTAGCCACTACCCTCTGGAGAGGGAGAATGAGGCCTGGTAAATAAGCTCCAGGTCAGGGTTCTGAAATATTGTCCTTCCCTCCAGCCAATGGTATTTCCTCCAGCCTTCTTTCTCCATGGCTTCTCACCCTTTAGATATGTCCAACATCCCTTCTAGGAGAAGGCTTCTCTTTTGTGCTTGCTGATTCAGAAGAGTTTTGGCCCTTTAATGTTTATAAAGCTCTTGCATCTTCAGAAAAAAACTTAAGTGGTTACTTAAAAAAAAAAATTATTTATTTGGCTGCGCCAGGTGTTAGCTGTGGCACACGGGAGCTTCGATCGTTGTTGTGGCATGAACACTCTTAGCTGCAGCATGGGGGATCTAGTTTCCTGACAGGGATTGGACCTGGGTCCCCTGCATTGGGAGTGTGGAGTCTTAGCTACTGGACCACCAGGGAAGTCCTTTTAGGGGTTATCTTGGAAATTGGAACTGTTGACTGTTTTTGATTAAACAGTTGATCTTTAGAAGGAGGTAGAGGTACGAGGCTTCTTTGAGCCACTGAGGATGTGCTGCTGCCTTTTTTTTCATTCAATGATTGCTTATTCAAGAGCAGCAGAGACTAGTTTAGAGACCAGATAGACAACTCACTATTTAGGTAACAAAGTCACTTAATTTCTGAGCCTCAGATTTTGTCATCTTTAGAAATAAAACCTACCTTAAGACTTCCCTGAGAATTAGATAAAATGACCATGTAAGAGGGTGGGATCTGGGCTCAAATGGAGCTCAGATTTTACCTCCAACACTTATTCTTTGTGACCTTCAGCAAGTTATGTAACCATTCTCAGTTTTCCATTTCGGTAAAATAGGGATAATCATAGTATTTTGGGTTATTGTGTCACTGGGTTATTGTGAGGATTAAACAAAGTAAAGCTAAGAAGTGTTCAGCACAGTGTCTGGCACATACCAAGTGCTCATTACATGTTAGCTGTTAATTACAACAGTAACAGCAGCAATAATGATAGTCTTTAGGTATTTATTATGCTAGGACATCCAGTGGCAGAGGAAGGACTTAGAAGGCATTGCATAGGTAGTGGATCCATAAGCCTTTCTCCTGCCAGCGTTCCTTGTGGGAGGGCCTGTAGGGACTGAGAGAGAGGCTCTCATTAGGCTTTAGCCTGTAGCTTCCTGTGGGGAAAGCTTCCCTCCCAGGCTGGACGGCTGAGGTGTGAGGTTCAGAGGGACCTCAGAAGACTGTGCGAAGACCAGTCTGGCGGGGTGGAGGGTTTGGGTACGGGCAGTGACTGTGGAAGGTAAGACATGGCCCGGGTCCCATAGGGCCATGAATGCCAGGCAAAGGATTCGCGTTAAGAACCACTCATTCCTGAGCCATCTCAGGGGAATAGCTCCCTTCCTTTCTTCAGTTTAAACTTGTAAAAATGAGAATACACTTTAAAAAATCATAACGCTTATATCTTAAACAAGAATAATAAACACCCATACACCATATACCACTCAACTCAGGAGATGTAATATACCAGACACCTTGAAAACACCTTGTGCATTCTGCACCCATCCCCAATGCCTCCAACCTCTACCTGAAGGCTATTTCAAATTTTGTGTTAGGTGCCGTTTTCTTCCCCTCCTTCTCTTTCTTTTAAAAATGGTTTTACCACTCTTAGAGCAATCTTTTGGGGACCGTGAGCAGGGGCTGTGGAATCCAGCAGGAGCCATGTGGCCTGCTGACTGCCTGGCTAGGCTGAGAGGAGGGGTGGGGAGGTTCTTCTGGCTGGCTGCCCTGGGAGAGGAGGGCAGGGGAAGGGAGAGGAGGGCAGGGGAGTGGCGCTGTGTGGTGGGGGAGGGAGAGGCCGGGGAAGTTGGCCCAGCTCCTTGGGCTGTCCTGAGGAGCAGGCCCAGAAGCTTGGCAGCTGTGGTGGAGAGGTTCCAGAGGAGAGTTCAGCGCCTCTGAGGCTGCACAGCTGGAAGCTGTTGTCTAGAGTTTAAAGCCAAGGGAGGGCGGGAGGAGGACTTCTTGTATTCTTTTGAGACGCAGTATCAATCCTTTCGTGTGCTAGGGAGCTTCAGAGCTGACACAGTGCCAGATGTGGCAATGGTGATTTTAGGAGGCCTGCCTCCTATTTTCACCTCAGACCTTTTCTGGAGTATTGATCATGCCAGTCATTAAATCATGTTTGCCTCTTTGCTTTTCTATAAAAGCTTTGGCTTTTGCTTTGCCTGTACTTTCCTGGTGCATCTTTGAATACCAAGAGCGATTGCTAATCACAGACTGTAAGTGATACCGTGGGAACAGGATACAGGGTCTGCCTGGGAGAAGAAGTGGGACCATGGTGGTCTCTGCAGCAATGGGCCTTGTTCTGACCCCCTCCAGAACACCCCCACTACTCACCACAGTCCTACTCTAGTGGCCAGAAGGTTGAATTTGGAAGCCTTCCATCCAGATGTAGTTCAGTGGAACAGATACCATGAGGTATCATAGACAGTTATGCCCTTGAGGAATTTACATTCTAGATGTGAAAACAAGACTTCCCTGCATATACAGTCAAGGCAATACAAATGACAAATGCAGTACGTAGACACATTATTCTGATCACCAGTGTAATACATGGTTATTAAAAATAAACTCAAACATAAAAAGACACCCAGTGTAGAAAGTCCCCTACAATCTAACTCCATCACAAGATAACCAGTAGTTGAGGTGTTGATAAAGTAAAATCCATAGAGGCATACTGATGGAAGGAAAGCAAGCATCCTGGCTGGGGACCTAATCTCTTTCAGGGAGAAGCACCCCACTAGCTTCCCTGACAAATGGTGAGCGAAATTCTGCTTGGACACCTTGGTGACAAGGGTTCAAAATCCTATAGTAGGAATTGACCTTTAAGTACCACCCTGTGCCTTACTTGCTAGTCAGTGTGCTGGATTCCTGGTAGCTCAGCTGGTAAAGAATCCACCTGCAGTGCAGGAGACCCTGGTTTGATTCCTGAGTCGACAAAAATCCCCTGGAGAAGGGATAGGCTACCCACTCCAGTATTCTTGGGCTTCCCTGGTGCCTCAGATGGTAAAGAATCCACAAAGCAGGAGACCTGGGTTCCATCCCTGGGTTGGAAAAATCCCCTGGAGGAGGGCATGGCAACCCACTTCAGTATTCTTGTCTGGAGAATCCCCATGGACGGAGGAGCCTGGTGGGCTAGAGTCCATGGGGTTGCAGAGAGTCAGACATGACTGAGCATGTATGCTTTTTAGAGTGTCCTCTAGCAGTGCCTTTTGCATAGTAGGTACTTGATAAATGTTTGTGATGTAAGTGGAAGTAAGATGAGAGGCTTCCCAATGACCCGTGGGTTTCTCTCGTGGTCTCAGTGAGGGTCACTGTTTGGTGGGTGGAAACTCTGTGGTTTTATGATAATCAGACATCTTTTCTTTTCAGTTGCAAAGAGCCGGACACTACTGAGCGACTAAGCACAAGAAGTGTGTTGGACATTTTATAGAGGTTATTGAATCCTCATCACAATCTTACAAAATAAGTATCTATCCTTGTTTTACAAATAGGAGTACTGAGACTCAGGTTACTTGCCAGGGGTCACAGAACAGCAGGTGGTGTCAGTGTCCTGCCATTCACTAGCTGTGTGATCTGGGGCAAATTATTTTATCTCTGTGGCTCAGTTTACTCACTGTAAAGATGAGTGATAATAGTATCTACTCTTTGAAGGGAGTTTTTCAGATTAATGAGTTTAACACAACACACACTAGACCAGCAGAACAGTGCTTGGCACATAGTATGTACACAGTAAGCATTAGCTGTTTATTGTACCTTGTTTTCTTTCGTGTTCTATTAATAATGTGATCCCTAGCATCTCTACACTTATTTTAATTCTGTATATGGCTTCTCTGTCCTCCCTCCCACCCCTCACACTTTCTTCTTTACAATTCCTCCCTCAGCTTTCAGTCATTCCCTTCCCTTCATCCTGTCCCCACTGTCTGTCATTCCCCTTCTTTCCACTCTCTTACCTTCCCCCCTCCAACCATTGCCTGTCTCCTGTCTGTCATGGCAGCCTTCTGACCTGCTTCCCTGCTGCTAGTCTCATTCATCTATATACCAGAATAATTTCTCAAAGTACACTTCTCATCACACCACATCTCTGTGCTAAAAACAAACAATAAATATCTAAATCTTTGTTCCATTTCTTGAAGTTCAGAATTTTCCAAATCTTACCCCAATTCTCCCTTCAAGTCTGTTCCTCCACTACATCCACACCTTTCTGCTTTCCTTCTTCCTTCCTTCTCTCTCCATTTCTATGTGGGCAAGTTCTACCTATGTGTTTTAAGATCCAGATTAAAATATCACTTAGTTTTTAGTCCTTCCCTACTCTCGACTGGTTAGAATTTTTTTGTCTTTTTTGGTGAAAAATTAGCACATGCTGAAATTGAAATTGAAATTATATTAGTACAGATGCTTGGTGTGATTCTTTGTATGCTCTCTGGGCTCGGAGAGTAAAAAATCTGCCTGTAATGCAGGAGACTCAGGTTTGATCCCTGGGTTGGGAAGATCCTGTGAAGGGAATGGCAACCCACTCCAGTATTCTTGCCTACGAAATTCCTTGGACAGAGAAGCCTGGTGGGCTACAGTCCATGGGGTCGCAAAGAGTCGGACACGACTGAGCACGTAAGCTCTCTCGAGTGTCCTCTAGCAGTAACTTTTGCATAGTAGGTGCTTAATAAATGTTTGCGGTGTAAGTGCAAGTAAGATGAGGGGCTTCCCGTTGGCCGGTGGGTTTCTCTCATGATCGGTGAGAGTCATTGTTTGGTGGGTGGAAACACTGTGGTTTTGTTTTATGAGCGTCAGACATCTTTTCTTTTCGGCCCTGGAGGGGAGGCGGGAGCAGACTCTGCCGACGGGTCCCAGTGCCTGTGTCTGTTGAGGGGCTCCTGCCTGCCGCCCGAGGTCCCGAGACTCGGCCCCTCAGCCCCTCCCCACCAGTGCTTGGCGGAACAGGGGATTAGGTTCTGGCAGCACAGCTGGGGTTTTGGCGGCCATTCCGCAGCCGACAATAGCGCGCAGTCACCCGGACAGGACAGCGCAGGCCCGCGCTCCAGGGCCGCCGTGGGCCCGGGCACCTGGTTTGGGTGGCCGAGGGGGAGGAGCGGGCGCGGCGCGGCAGCCCAGCCTAGCCACGCAGAAGGTACGGGCTGGAGAGGTTCCCTCGGGGAACGGGGCGGCCATGTCCCAGGGCAGGCGGCGCCCGCGGACGGAGGCCGGCGCTTTGTGTGCGAGCGAGCGGCGTGTGTGCTTAGAGACGCGGCCCGCCCCGGAGCCGGCAGGAAACCGCCCCTTGTTTCCGAGGGCCTGCGTCCCTCGCGCTCTCCAAAGCCTCTGTTGCCGGGTCTTCCTCCCTGCCCTGCTCGCCTCCAGGCAGGGCTGATCTAACCCCCGGGGCAGCCCGCGGCCTACCCTACAGCGGCTGGCCAGAGACGGAGGGGCTGTCACTGCCGTCTTAAGAGCGCGAAGGGGGAGTGTCCGGGGATATCAGGTTTGTCAGGCAGGCCGCTGTGAGATGCGTTTCGTGTGTTTATGCCACAGTTTGCTTTGGCGCTCGCCACTGTTGCAGTTCAGTATTTTTGTCTGCCGGCTCCTCCCCCCGCCGCCCCCACCCCGCGCGTCCTGGGCTCTTGTTTGCGGGCCGGGCTTCGGCAGCTCTCCCTCTCCGGCGCGCCGGGGGCCCCCTCCTCCCGGCCCCCGACTGCCGCCCTTCCCCCCTTGCGGAGAGTGCCCTGCTCCCCGCTCGCGGAAGCTCGCTGCGCCTTTAAAGAAAGCAGACTCCTGGCTGTGACGCACTTCTGGCTGTCAGCCAGGAAGATCGCTCCTGCCAGGCTGACTGAGAAGAAAACCAACAACTTTTCTTTTGTGTGTGGGGGGTTACTTTCCACTAGACCCCCCCCTTCCTCCTCTCCTTTCAAGATTTAAATGCTAATGGCGGATTAAAACCTCTAGATCCGTGTGGCTTTGGGAGTCTGGTAAGGCCCCCCTCCCCTTTCCCCCCCTGCACTGAGACTTTTTCTCCCTCACTGTTTCTCTCGGGTTTTGTTCAAACATGGAGGAGGGGGTGCGGTGGACTCTCCCCCCTCACCTCCCTTTCCTGCGCCATCCTTGAAGGGGAGGGAGAGGAGAGGGAGAGCAAATAAACACTCAGAAACAGGCGCTGGGAGCAGAGCTTGCCAACATCCGGGAGTTGGCGCCTTTTAGAGCAAAGGGTCGCTTTCTTTCCCCCTCGCGTAGATGTCAGCGTGTTTTTGTTCGCAGGGAGAAAGCGTGTGCGCCTGCACGTTGAGCTGTAGACAGCTCGGGAGAGCGTCTCTATTCCCGAGTGAGGCCTGGGTGTGTACACAGCGGTGGGGAGTGAAAAAGGTTCATTTTGTCCGCTGGTAGGGACCAGGGGGTGTTGATATAGCAGTGGGGGCAGGCGCTGATAAGCTGCTGGAGTGGGTGTGTGTGTGTAGTGTCGGGCTGTAGGCCCCAGATCTGGTTCTTGATTGCAGCCCTTGTGCCCACATCTTTCTGATCTGGACCCTACAGAGCCTAGGGGGAAGGGCAGATACTAGTAAGCCACTTTGAAGAAACCAGGGAAACCTTGGTTTCCCTTGCACTCCTTCCCGTGTTCCTCACCAGGACACTGGGCCAAATGCTAGGCTACACAGAGGGGCTGGTCTGCGTGCAGAGGGGGAGGCCTGAGTCCAGAGTGAGCCCCTTCGAGAGCTTGGGAGTACAGCCAGCACCACTGGTTTGCCCTGACCTCAGGAGTGCAGAGAAACTCTTTGGACTTGGACAAGAGCTCCTGCTCAGAACTCCTCAGGGGTTGAAGAGGACTGTGTTTCCCCTCATTGGCTTCTCTCAGGGCTGCTGGTTCTTGGGCCTTTTACCTCCTCCTAGCCAGGGCTGCACCAGCAGGATATTTCCTATCCTGTTCTTTATGACCCGTGAGCCAGTGGTGACATGAATTGGCCTTTGCTGGGGCCACTCTGGGATAACCTACCAGATGAGGTCTGGGTGCTTGCCTGAGTGTGCCTCCTCTCCTGTCAGAGGAGAGGAACACCCTCACAATTAGGGTGTTCGCTCTGTGGATGTGGGGGTATCCTTTTAGAAAGACGTATGGAGGTCACAGGCAGGCAGGCTGTCTAGGTAGGTAGTGGTAAATCTTGCCATTGAGCATGGGCACAGAGTTGGGACAGCCATTTCTCTTATGAGTTGTGGGCCTTCGGAACCACAGTAGAAAAGCAGTGGGTCACGCAGCTGGAACCTTTGAGGTGAGGGTTTGTGTAGGCTTTGGGTCCTGAAGGTCTGGGAATGGGAGTTATCACCTAAAAGAATGAAGATTCAGTGGAGGCGGGGGCCCCTGTGCTGAGTTATCAGTACAGTTCTGCAGCTTTCTGAGACCACAGGGCACTTTGGTGTTATCTTGGTGTTCATGAGGGCAGTCAGTGGCTAAGTAGTGGTCTCAGAAGTAGCTGGTACCCAATTTGGGGGGGCGGGATGAGGAGAGTAGTGCTGCCACAATTCAAAACTCTGGCCTTTAGCCTGTACTTGGTCAGTGCTTAAAACTGAAGCTTTTCCAGAACAGACCCCAAGCTCAGCAACCTGACCCTCCAGTCCTGGTCCTTGCATCTGAGCAGGTGGTTTGCATTAACTTCAGCCCTGGTAGGAAACCAGGGCTAGGTTTTAACTCTTTAAGACCCAGAGAGGGTACAGGCCAGGTCCCTGCGTATCTCTTGAGTGTCGAGTTCTTGTCCTGATTTATCTTCTCTGGAGACAGAGGGGTTACCTTAAATGTGGGGAGTGATCCTGACATGAGGGAGTTACATTATGTCACTTGTGAAAATGTCAAGAGGATACAAGACCTTTGGTTTATAAGGCAGCTGCTTTTGTGTCTTGATTCCTTCTTGAGCCCAGGGCAAAGAGAGAATGCCTTCTCTGCTGAGGGCACTTCTTTTCAAAGAAAGAGATAGGTTAAAATTGTGAAGGTGTCCACAGAGGGACTGCATCTCAAGATTTTTATTTGTTAATTGATTGAGGGTTTTGAGGGTGGGTTGGGGGTGAGTTGCCTGATTGAATTGGGGGTGAATCTTAGCAGACCTTTCTGTGAAATGGTTCCAGGCTGCAATCGAGGGGATCTGTTTTTCCATCACCATCACCCAGTCTTCTGGGTGGGGCCTGCCTCAGATTTCAGGGGGAGGGTGTGGAGGATGGTGCTCTGGCTGGGAGCCCTAGGGTTCCAAGCCAAGGTCTGCTTAAAGTTGTAGTCCCATTGCCGAGGTCTAGCTGTGCGACTGGCTTCAGTCATTCAATATCCAGAGGTGAGTGAATGACTGAGCTGCCCCAAAGGCTCTCACCCCAGTGTCCTGTCTCTGAGAAAGTGCCCCTCTGTGGCATTTGACCTGATAAGGTCTTTCCTTATGTTGAATATTGAATTCTGCCCGTTCCTGTGCCTGGGGAGCACAGAAGAAGGCATTTGGCCTTGACACCAGTATTAGACAGGCTCCCCTGGGAGGACATAAGGGTTGTGTGTTTTGCCTCTGAGATGAAGGGAAGAGGTGGGTCAGGTCATTTTTAGCAACACAGCTGTGGAATCTCTCAGGGGCGGCAAGATCCACCTCCGGTTGCAAATGCAATTTCTGACTGCAGTTTTGGGCCTCATCAAAAGGACAGCAAGTCTGGAGAGGCAGCAGTGGGTTGATGAGGAGGTGATCAGGGCCTCATTGCCCTTGTTCCTGAATAGCTCTGAGCTTCTATTTATTTATTTATTTTGCCCTAAAGAAGCCCCAGTATAGCATTTGGACATTGCTGCCTTTACTCCAAGGGCCAAGCGTGGTCCTTGCGATAACTTTGACTAACCACCAGAAAAGCCTTATTGCAGTTCAGCAGTTGAGGCCATCTGCCTTCATCCTGTCGAGGGAGCAAGGCAGTCAGTGCCCATAGATAGGCCACCCTGGGTGAACATCATCCAAAACCAAGGAATACAGAGGCCCCTTAGTTTCTCTGCCCTCCTGAGAACTCTCCCTTACCACTGCACTTGCTTTTGCCAAAACCTGGGTGAACTGGCTCATTTCCAAAACTGTGACGTTTGTATGGCAGGTGGAATCACATTGGGTTTTGCAGGGTCAGGAAGCGATTAATTACAATTAGCATTTAGTTATATTTGGCATTTAATTATTTTCTTCTATTATTTAGTGCATCTTCTATGTTTAATTTTACTTCCTTCTGTAAGCCCCTCAAAGCAGGGACCATGTCATTGTTTCCCATTTCCCATGTAGCTTCCAGCACAGGATGAGCATATGTAAGGACTAAGAAAAAAACCTCTTTGGTTGATTTTATTAAGCAGAGTACACTTGCAGAGGAAGGCCTAAGAGATGATGGGTAGTGGATTAACAGATTTATGTATCTCTTTCCCCATTAGACAGTGAGCTCCTTATGGACAAGCATGGTGTCTTACCCCAGCATGTTGTATTCAGATAGTACTCAGCATGTGTTGGTCCCACAGAACCCACACCTTGGAGATGCTGATAATGTGGGGAAAGTTACAGGTGATGACTCTCACCACTCTTGTTCCTCCTACTAGAGTAGTGACAGACTTGGCACCCATGGCAGTAGGAGGTGGGGGTGGGGCTGATTACTCTCATGAAGAGTTGTAGGAATTATGGGAGCTGGTAAGAGATGTTGGGGAATATTTAGTCACCAGGTGTGTAGTCTCTTGAGCAGGTTGGCAGACAGATGGAAGATTCCCACTGGAAAGGAAAATTGGGAGTAAAAATACCAGGACAAGTACCTAATCTTTCATTAACTGTCCCCTGGGATCTCTGCCAGAATTGGATTTGGCTTCATCCTGTCTCCCATTTGAGCCATGTCTTTGACGTTTCTGTGGGGGATATAAAAATCCAGAATTTGATGGTTTTCCCCAAAGACTTGGTTATTGTTAATTAGGCAGACTTCGGGTACCTACAGAAAGAGCCAGAAATCAATCTTTTTGCTTAAGGACAGTGATCATTTATTGAAAACCTACTATGTGCCAGGCACTATGCTATTTGCTTTATCTGTTTTATCTTGAAGCATCACAGTAAATAACCTAGAGAGGTTTTTGCAGATGCCATTTTGCAGGTGAGGAAACAGACTAAAAGAAGTTAATGCTACTTGTCCAAGGTCACAAGAGCATGGTCACATGGAATCAGCATTCAAACCTAGGTGTGTCTGAAAAACCATGTTTGTTCCACGTTTTAAGGGCACCACGTCCCAAAGAGTAGGGTTGAAGTCCAGCTTTGAGTGTTGTATTTTCTAAGGGACAGAAAGATTGTATGTAGAGCTTGTGGACATTGAATTAAATGCAGAGTTCTTTATTGTCAACTATGACACTGTATGTTTTATAGAATAATTTTGTTGTATGCTCTGAGCTCTCTAAAAACTCCCATGGTGCCTTGGTAGAGCTGGTAAATGAAGCCATTTCCCCCTTCTTCCTTCATCATGGATATCTGATGTAATTAACCGTCCTGCCTCTTCTCTCGGGTTCCAGGTGCATCGGGGTGACTGTCGGGGTTCACCAAGATGACGCTCCATGCCACCCGGGCGGCTGCACTCCTCACTTGGGTGAGTGGTCTTCCTCTCTCTCCTTTGTGTGCCACGCTTTTCCAGGAAGCTTGGGAGAGGTGAGAGAGGAGTTCTGTAGGAGTCAGGGCCATGTAGAGTCTTCTCCTCTCCAGATAAAGAAAAAGCAGTTTTCTTTTGCCTTTCCCCTTAGCTTTTTTTTTAATTGGGGTAAAATTGTTTTACAATGTTGTGTTACTTTCAGGTGTATAGCAAAGTGAATCTGTTACACAAATACATACATCCACTCTTTTTAAGGTTTTTTCCCCCATATGGTCCATTATAGAGTATTGAGGAGAGCTCCCTGTGTTGTACAATAAGTCCTTATTAATTATCTATTTCATGTATAGTAGTATGTATTTGTCAGCCCTAATCTTCGAGTTTATTGCTCACCCCCCTTACCCCCTTGTAACCATAAGTTTATGTTCTACATCTGTAACTCTATTTTGGTTTTGTAGATAAGTTCATTTGTAGCCTCTTTTTAGGTTCTACATATAAATGGTATCATGTGGTGTTTGTCTTTCACTGTCTGACTTAACTTCCTTTAGTATGAGACCCTCTAGGTCCATCCTTGTTGCTGCAGATGGCATTATTTTGTTCTTTTTATGGCTGAGTTCCCTTCAGTTTTTTAAAATTTGTTTGTTTATCTATTGGCTCTGCTGGGCCTTCATTGCTTCAAGGGCTTTTTCTCTAGTAGCGAGGAGAGGCAGCTGCTCTTTAGTTGCGGTGCGCGGGCGCTCGCTGTGGCAGCTTCTCTTGTTGCAGTGTGGGGCTGAGTCCTTGCGGTTCCTGGGCTGAGTCCTTGTGGTTCCTGGGCTCAGTAGTTGTGCTGCGTGGGCTTAGTTGCTCTGAGACAGGTGGGATCTTCTGGGACCAGGTATCAAACCCATGTCAGCTTCTCTTGTTGCAGTGTGGGGCTGAGTCCTTGTGGTTCCTGGGCTCAGTAGTTGTGCTGCGTGGGCTTAGTTGCTCTGACACAGGTGGGATCTTCTGGGACCAGGTATCAAACCCATGTCAGCTTCTCTTGTTGCAGTGTGGGGCTGAGTCCTTGCAATTCCTGGGCTGAGTCCTTGTGGTTCCTGGACTCAGTAGTTGTGCTGCGTGGGCTTAGTTGCTCTGAGACAGGTGGGATCTTCTGGGACCAGGTATCAAACCCATGTCTCCTGCATTGGCAGGTGGATTCTTGACCACTGAGCCACCAGGGAAGCCCTCCCCTTGGTATTTAACTTTTATTATTTCTGATGATGTCGCTGCTGAGAAGTGACCCCTGACTTGACTTGTATAGCTTAGGAAGGGCTTCTCTGAGGTATATATTCCCTTTGAGTGATGGGAAGGTGGCTGCAAAGCAGCGTGGGAACCCATGTTGGCACCCTCCTTGTGCATGTTTCTTTCTTTTTTTTTCCTTTCATGTTTCTGAAGAAGGGTTGATGCTAAATTTCGTTGACGTGTAGGGACTTTGGTCTTGAAAGGCCTTTAATCTCAGGGCAAGGTTCTCCTTGCTTTCGTTGCTCTGTTTCTGTCAGCTTCCGTTGTCCTCCTAGTGCCTTCTTGATTACTTCACCAAAATTCTTCTGCTAGGTCTTTTCATATACTTCTGCCTAAGACAATGGCAAATGAAAAAATAATGCTGAGCATTGGGAACTTAAAGCTACAGAGAAACAGAAGAAGCCACACAGTGTAATGATGACACATGTGGATCTTAGAGGCAGACAGCTCAGCTTAGAGTCGTTGCTCTGGCTTATCTCTGTGACCCAGGACAAGTTACTTAAGCCTCTCAGCACCTCATTTTAATAATAATGCCTCATGGAGTTATTATGAGAATATGAGATAATGTCTGTAAAAAATACTTAAATATTAAAATATTACCTGGGGGAATTCCCTGGCAGTCCAGTGGTTAAAACTCCATGCTTCCACTGCAGGGGCATGGATTTGATCTGTGGTTGGGGAACTAAGGTCCTGCATGCCACACAGAGTGACCAGTAAATAAATAAATAAATAACACGCCACACAGAGTGACCAATAAATAAATAAATATGCTGCACAGAATGACTGATAAATAAATAAATAAATAAAATGAGTAAGTAAATAAAGTATTGCCTGGGCATGCAATTTGGTAGAGGGTATTTTATTTTATTTTATTTTATTTTTTTATTAGTTGGAGGCTAATTACTTCACAACATTTCAGTGGGTTTTGTCATACATTGATATGAATCAGCCATAGAGTTACACGTATTCCCCATCCCGATCCCCCCTCCCACCTCCCTCTCCACCCGATTCCTCTGGGTCTTCCCAGTGCACCAGGCCCGAGCACTTGTCTCATGCATCCCACCTGGGCTGGTGATCTGTTTCACCATAGATAATATACATGCTGTTCTTTCAAAACATCCCACCCTCACCTTCTCCCACAGAGTTCAAAAGTCTGTTCTGTACTTCTGTGTCTCTTTTTCTGTTTTGCATGTAGGGTTATCATTACCATCTTTCTAAATTCCATATATATGTGTTAGTATGCTGTAATGTTCTTTATCTTTCTGGCTTACTTCACTCTGTATAATGGGCTCCAGTTTCATCCATCTCATTAGAACTGGTTCAAATGAATTCTTTTTAACGGCTGAGTAATATTCCATGGTGTATATGTACCACAGCTTCCTTATCCATTCATCTGCTGATGGGCATCTAGGTTGCTTCCATGTGCTGGCTATTATAAACAGTGCTGCGATGAACATTGGGGTGCACGTGTCTCTTTCAGATCTGGTTTCCTCAGTGTGTATGCCCAGAAGTGGTATTGCTGGGTCAAATGGCAGTTATATTTCCAGTTTTTTAAGAAATCTCCACACTGTTCTCCATAGCGTCTGTACTAGTTTGCATTCCCACCAACAGTGTAAGAGGGTTCCCTTTTCTCCACACCCTCTCCAGCATTTATTGCTTGTAGACTTTTGGATAGCAGCCATCCTGACTGGCATGTAATGGTACAGTAGAGGGTATTTTAGTAGTCACCCTAACTACTAATCAAAAAGGACCAATTAAAGAGCCAACTTTAAGAAAAAATTACAGAATTAGGAAATGAATGTTTAATTTCCAAGTAGGTTGGATTTACTAAAACTGTCTTTAATCACTGTCAAATCTGTAGTCAGGAAATAATGTGTTTAGTGTACAAAATGTGCATTCTTAGTCTTCAGCTTCTGAAATAGATGCAAATTTTAGTTGTATAGTTTAATATGGGTGTTTTATATCTATATTTTTTATTTACATTCCAGTGTTTTATGTCTGTATTAGAAGCATCATCTCTTTCTCCTCTTCCCCAGGAAAAGACTGGTTGAGTAGTGTCTGTGTGCCTAGTTCAGTTGATTAAGTGATCTTTAGGGGGTCCTTCAGCTACATTGTTTTAAGTTTATCAGTTTATTTATATTGGTTTTAGGCTTGGTTTTATAGTGACTACTATAATAGTCTACTATAGTGACTACTGCCTTTACGGAGAAGACACAAAAAAGACTGGTTTTATTTAACAGCAGATATTTGTATACTTTTCTGAAAAATCACAGTGAATGTGCATTAATATATTAAAATATAGTTAGATACAGTTTTTCAATTTAAACACAAGTTAGGCAGCTAAAGTGGATTTTATAACACTGTAGCAACATGGAATAATGCTTGTTAGTGAGAAGAGTGTCATCCACCCAGACACATGCATGTGACAATCACAGCGGTGATTTCTTTTTTAATGACCTAGGAAAAAAGATTAGAAAGAAAGAAATCAAAATGTTAGAAGTGCAGGTATTAAAATACTAGAGTGAGTGGAGTTTTTTGTTTTTCAAGTTTTTAATAATTTATTTTATAATGTAAAGATAAACCTATATTTTATTTAAATTGAAGTATGGCTTGAAATTATTCTGTTCCCAGCAGTTATAGTGAATAAATTGTTGTAGGGAATATAAGGAACTTTAAGATTCAGCAACCGTAAATAACCCTGGAAGCCTTACAGGAAGTTCTGGATTCTTCAGTGAGCTTGGCCCTCTGTCACGTTTTATATCCTAACTAGAGATGAAGGAGCTTGTCTGCTTCCTCAGCTTTCAAATGATTTCTCATTTGAGAGCAAAATAATGCACAGGAAGGAAATGTATTTTTATATCCATAAAAGAAACTATTGCTGAGTTATTGCTTAGTTGATATAAGATGAGTCCTGATTCCTCAAGTTAAACCAGCTAACTGGTATGATTTTTTCCAATCTTGTTAGTGAACAAGCATTCATAGCCCTTGAATGTTTTACATAGGTTCAGATATTAAAAGAAGATGGTTTTTGGATGCTTAAGTCATTGCAGTCTCTTCATTTTCAACAGATAGAAGGGACTGTGGCTTGGAATATTCAGAATCTTCTTTAAAAATTCAGACTGGCATTTTATAATTAGATTAAGCACACACACCCGTTCCCCTAAAGATAGTATAAATGATTATCTTTAAGAGTGTGTGCACACATGCGTGCACGCACAGACACACACACACACACACACACACATGCCCCCAAAGATGGTATAAATGATTATCTTTAAGAGTCCAGTGAAAGGTTCTATTTTATATTCCACACTTAAATTTTTTTTTACTTTCAATCCACTTTAATTTAGATTTGTTTAGAAGTTCTTAATATAAAATTATTTAATGGAAATAAGTACTATCATTTCTGTAACTGATCACTGATTTTTTTTTTTTCATCCTCATGATTCTCCAGTCCAGTCAGCTAATTTAACTAAGAAGTAGAAGTATTGCTGGATCTGTTTCATTATTTTAATTTTTATTGACCATAATAGTGCTTTGCATTTAGTCCTCTTATTTGGTAATGTGTTCTTTCGTCCACAATCTCATTTGAACACACACTGGCCCTCTAAGGTAGGTAAGTTTGACAAGTGAGAAAATAGGCGAAGGAAGAAACAAAGTTCGTAACAAATGTTCCTGGCAAGTTAGTGGACGGAGGAGCTGGATTCAAAATCCTCGTCTGGGAGCCTCTGGCCTAGTGCCTGTTGGAGAGCACATTTGACGGGGAGGGACAAATTAGGGGTGTGGGACTAACTGCTACACTACATAGATAAGCATCAAGGATATACTGCATAGCACAAGGAATTAGTTCCAGTGTTTTGTAATAACCTACCATAGAGGATAATCTGCAAAAATACTGAATCACTATGAAACTAACAATTTTGTAAATTAACTACTTCAATTAAAAAAAATAAAGAGTACATTTAATAGAATCTACTCATTTGCACATAACCACTACTCTGAAGTTTTTATATCCTGTAAAGCAGGATATGTCTCCCTTCTCCCTCAGTCTTGCATATGTGATTGATTGACTTAGCAAAACAAACCCTTCCTTCCTAATAAGGTACCGCAAAGGTAAACTTTAGCCCAGACTTCTGCACTTGGTACCAGTGGAATTTATGAGGTTTTCCTGTAGAAGTCAAACATGCATGCTTGTTGAATAACCTGTGTACCTGGTTCATCTGTGTGTGACTGGTGGTGAACTTTCTAGTGGCAAAGACTGAGTTAGATGAATGCCTGCCTGAAGGCCAGGAACGGGAAAGGTAATTGAATCTGAATTGACATGTTTTTCTTTGGGGTTTGTAGCTCTTCGTTTCCTCCCTCCCTCCTTTTTTCTTTGTTATCATGTGTTCTGATCATTTCTCCCTTCCTTAGCCAAAGTTTCATGTCTGGAAAGAATTTAAAAATGCATCAATTACGAGATTTTATATTTGTGTGGGAGTATATAAAATATACCTGGTATTTAATATCAACTTTGAGTGGATACAAAATTCAGATTTCAAGAGCTATAAAATCAAGAGATACAAAAGGCTGTAAATGTAATATCTGAGGTGTAAACATTCAAGAAATACAAAGGGCTATGAAAAAAAGCCTTTCTTTTTCCTACCCCTCACTCCCTGCCTCAGGTTCCTCTCTTGGGGCACAAGTTTCTTTCATTCTTTCTAGAACCAGTTTATGCCCAATTATATTTAAAATACACCCGAGTGCTGGAACATTCTGGGAGAACTTAAGCTTTTATTCAGTTGAAGCCAAAGGAAGGACTCTGAGGGCAGCTTTCAGGTGGCCTTTAGTGGATGAGTTGGTGCAGCAACATTCCTTTGCTGAAATTAAAAGTCCTAGAATTGCCAGTTTCTGCATTCCTTTAGCTGCAACTATAGGCACTCAGAAGGGGCTTCCCAAGTGGCACTAGCGGTAAAGAACCTGCCTGCCGATGCAGTGAGACATGAGACATGTGGGTTCGATCCCTGGGTCGGGAAGATCCCCGGGAGAAGGGAATAGCAACCCACTCCAATATTCTTGCCTGTAGAATTCCATAGACAGAGGAGCCTTGCAGGGTATAGTCCAGGGGGTCACAGAGAGTCGGACATGACTGAGGCAACTTAGGACGCACATAGGCACTCAGAATAAGAATTGCCGCCTGGGGAAAGGAGCAAACCCCAGGGCTTCTTGCACCAACGACGGTTTCACCGAGTGCTTCCCTTTGCCTCGCAGGTGAACAGTCTGCGCCTGGGTGACCCGGTGGAGGCTGTGCTGCAACTCCAGGACTGCGGTGTCTTCATCAGGATCATTGACGGCATGTGAGTCTGCACTGCCTTCCCCTGTAGCCTGTCTAGCAAAGCTGTAGGCTTGGGTGGGAACTGCATTTAATTTCCTTCCCTGGTTGGCCAGAAGGCACCACAGGATTGGAATGTCTTCCCAGTCACTGTGTCTCTAAGAGAGAGGTCTCCCTCTTGTCCCATCTGGAGGCTTCCTCGCTATTTCTCGTTCGTAGGAGAGCTGCCAGGTCTCTGTGTTCACACCTCCGGGAGCCTGCCCCGGGGTTCCCTGTCCTCTTGTCTCAACAAGAGTCTTCTGTAGCCCTCATCCTTATCTTGCAAGGTCATCCTTACCTCACAAGCCCTCTTTGCAACCTGTGAGGCCAGGAAGAAGAAAGGGGAAGCTCATAAACTTGAGAGGAAGAAGCAGCACCTAAAAGTCTTTTAACTTGTTAGCCCTGCAAAGATTTGTGCCTCTCTAACCCATAGAGCATTTCTGGGGTTTTCACCTACCTCATTTAACTTATTCTCTGAAGTCAATTAGCATTTGATAAGCTGCTTGTTGTCATGTAGCCAAGATCTGAGTTTAGGCCTCTTCATTTTATATCTGTGTCTTTCGTACATTTCCTTTGAACTTCAGTTATTTGAGAAACGACTGGACTGGGGCCTCCTCTCATCTCACCTTTCTGGAGCCCAGCAAAGATGGGTCAAGCCATGACCTGTATTTATCTTTTTAAAGCTCATATGGTTCATCTTGTTTCCTGTATCCTCAACTTTAAGGAATTACGAAGGGCAGACTAACTGGCCTTTTACTTCTTTGTGCTATGGGCAAAAGTATAGGCAAACCATGATGTAAGGAATTGGGGGGGACAGTGGAGAAGACCGACTTTCCCAATTTAAAGGAAAGCACAATAGATGCTGAGTCCCCCAGACCAAGATCTGAAGTGTTGAGGCTTCTCATGTGGCTCAGTGATATTCTGCAATGCAGGAAACACAGGTTTGGTCCCTGGGCCAGGAAGATCTCCTGGGGGAGGAAATGGCAACCCACTCCAGTATTCTTGCCTGGGAAATGCCGTGGAGAGAGGAGCCTGGTGGGCTATAGTCTATGGGGTCGCAAAGAGTCAGACACGACTGAGCAACTGATCATGTATGCACCTGTATGCGTTGTATCCACACACAGCATGTAGGAACTGGTGTCAGGAAGTCAGCATCTCTGTGAAGCAGGTTGGCTGCGTTTATGGGCAGCAGCTCATTGACAGGGAAACAAGGTAGAACCGAGCTTGTGAAGGGCAGGGTCTGGGTCTAATTCATCTTCAGGTTCTCTACACCTAACTTAGGACTTTGCAGTGGTTAGATTTTAATTAATGTTTGTTAGGTGAAAATGAGCGAATGAACATATAGTTGATATTCTAGTGGGGCTGAGTGTCCCTACAACAGATGTTTGCTAGAGTGGGTTTTTTTGTTTTTTTAATCTTTTGAGATTTATATTAATAATGAGGTGTCTAATATGATTTCTTAAAGGTCCCTGTGGCTCTGACTGACCCACCTGCCTTAGTGAAGGAGGTCACTGTATTTCTTATTTTGGTACAGACACTGCCATTTCCTTTTCTTTTGGTTGTACTGCATGGGTTGTGGGATCTTAGTTCCCTGATCAGGGGTAGAATCCGGGCCCTGGAAGTGAAAATGCTGAGCCCTAACCACTGGACTGCCAGGGAATTCCTGGACAATAACCATTTTCTTTCCTGGTTACCCAGACACAGGACATTTCAACATCATTTTGAATTCTCCCCTCACCTGGGTACTGATTTCTAATGTCACCATCTTCTCAGTTTGTCCTTTCAGGAGATTTCTCACATCCCTTCCTCTGCCTCATTCTGGATACCAGACCCTCATGACTTCATTCTTCTCTAACCTGTCTTTAGTCCTGGGTATCCCTGTAGCGTGCTCTCAGGACCTTCCTCCATCCTGCTTTCAAAACTGTGCTCAACAGCTCATGGACCTCAGCAGCTCTTCATTGCCAAGAGATTGAAATCTAAAAACTTCAGTTTTGGTATTCAGAACTTTCATCAGGGGCCCATCTCTTCCCTCCAGTCTTGTTTCCTACTCATTTCTACCTCTACACCCCACTCTCTTTTTTTTTTTTTTTTTTTTTTTGATCTTGTAGACTTTCTTAAATTCTGACCTTTGTTAATTGTATCATCATGGTACTGCTTAACTTGTTCTTCCCCTAGTTGCCTATAAACTGGTAATTAGATCTAAATTTAATTAGCTTTAAGGTTTTTTTCAAGGGTACTTCATAGATGGAGTTGTGTACCACCTGTAAGTCAGCCTTTTATAACTCATAATGTAACAGCCATTTTGCAAACCCTAATGAAAGTAGATCTAGGCAACTAACATCAATGGCCAGTAAAACCATTAGGCTGGCAATACCTAACCTACAATTTAATTTTAACATCACCAAAGGAGAGGCAGCCAGGTATGACTTCCCTCATTGTATCAGATAATAGTGTGCAGCATGGATGGATCAAGCTTTTGCTTTTGAGGAGATAAATTTCCTTGCCTGATGACAAGAGCAGTAGATGTGTCCAGGGGTAAGGATGTATATCCTTGGTTTAGCCACTGTAAGTTTATAACACAGTGGGAAATTTGCATAAGGCAGGTCAAAAATTCAAGATGCCCATTTTCCAAGTTATTTTCTAAGGTGCTGCCTGAGCTTTAGATGAGAAGAGACAGGTGGGGAGAAGAGTAGCAGTGGGGAGAGAGAGAGAGTGTGTGTTGGATAGAAGTGCTATTGAAATCCCAGGGTAACCCTGATCTTCCCCCCAGATACAGGGCGATGCTGACCAGCTTTCTTTGGGAAAACGTTACTGGTGAATGTGTTCTGGCTGATTCGTTTGTGATGCTCCTACTGTTGCTAACAGAAATCAGACACCTGGTTCTCAGGGAAAGAGTGGAGAAGGGCTGGGCAGGCGGCAGATAGAAGCTCTGGGAAGTGAGCAAATGCTTGTTCCTTGGCCACTTGGCTTTCTCTCTTGGAAAATTCATTAGAGTCAACCCTCTGACAAGTTTCTCCATTTTTCTGTGTGTGAATAGCCTCAACCAAATAGGCTATCCCATCTCTTTGATATCTCTGAGGCTTGCAAATCAAAGTTCAGTGGGGGTATTTTTCCCAGAAAACTTTAAAGCCCTGATATTTGCCTTACTGATGTTGACCTCTGCTCATCCCAGTTAAAAGCATTCCTCATCGGTCAGTCAGCCCATACGTACTCAGCACCTGCTGTATTCCTATCTTTCAGCTCACACAGAGTGGTCACTTATAAATGATGCGCATGGGTCTGTGAATGTTGTCAGAATGCCTGAGAAGAAGGGGGAGACATGACTAGCAATGGTTCTGTTTGGCTTCCTGCCAAAGATGAAACTTGAATGCAGTCTTCTTAAAGGATGGGTTGTGTTTCCCCAGAACCAGAGTTTTCCAAAGCATGTTCCATGCAACTATACTATCTCAGGGGCTCAGTGGGAAAAAAATGGGTTTTGTGGTCAGATATATTTAGGAAATAATGCCTATTATGCCTTCTTCTTTAGAAAAATGTTCAGTTGGGTTTAACCCAGTATTTCTCAGACATTTAACTGAAGTACCATGTTTATTTTTTTTATCAATTGGAATACACTTAGGTAAATTACTACTCTGTGATGAGGCAGAGTCACAACATTCCAGATTGTGGGTGGGTAGGGAGGATGGCTCTTTCGGGAGTCTGTGAGGAGATTAGCATCTCTGAAGGAATTTGTAGGTGTCCCTAATCATAGACCAGCTACCCAGAGTGCTGCTTGTGGGGGTTCCCTTGGAAGAAGCCTTTGTAATCACTCCATAGCTGGAGGGAGTAACTCCCAGTCTTGGCTGGGATGCTTTTGTGCTTTGCAGGGGGATTCTCAAGTCTGCCCTACCCTCTGGAAAGTTGGTTGAAACTTGGAGATGTGGGATCTGAAGAACAGGAGGCCTTTTAGTCAGTATCTTCAGCTGTAGCCTAGATAGAAAAGTCAACTTTCTAACTTTTAAATGAGGGTAGTCACTTCTGAAAATGAAACTGCCCTTAGCCAGAGGGGCTGGGGCCAGGCCTGTATGAGAGCGCCCCCTGCTGCTCCCTGCCGTCATTGCTCTTCACACTTTGCTCACCTTTCCACTTAAACCAGCGCCCAGAAGGTCACAGATCAAGAGTGATTGTCCCTTGGCCTGGCCCCTCGGAGGCCACCTCAGCCTTCAGCCTAGTGAGTGTTGAACTTTGACGTGTCACTTCAGAGCCTTGTTCCTGCCTGCTCTTTTCAGTTCTTGGATCTGATTTCCCGTTTCCATAGTCCTGTCTCACTCTAGCCGCGTACATAGTCCTCCCGCACTTGTTCTCTTGTCACGTGTTCCCAGCGTCCTGACCTTTTACACGTGAGCCATTCCGGACTATTGACCCCAACTTCCCATCCATCTATGCTGCCTCCATCGCCTCTCAGCTCGCTTCCCACAGAGCTTTCCCATATTCACAAATGGGGCGGCAGAGTGCTGTCTTTTCCAGGAGGGCCTCAGGCCTCAAGTCCCCACTCCTCAGCCACCACACAGTTCCTTCTGGGTAAATGGTGTCTCTGTCTTCTCCCCTGCCTCCAGCGCCTGGCCTGTTTGTCTGTCAGATCCAACACAGACCCAGCCTGAAGGGATGGGAAGGTGATAGGTAATGCAGTAGCCAGGAGGGAAGGCTGGCCAAGTACTCTGTTTCTAACGCTTGTTCTTTTCCTAGCCTCGGCACTGATGAAGGGCAGCAAATCCTGCAGCGACCAGTGCCCGAGAGACTGGAGTTTGTGTGCAGTTTTCTGCAGAGTAAGCACCTTTCTTTCTGGCTGGGAAGGAGCTGCTTCCTTGGGCTCAGGCGGCCAGAAGAACCAGGTCTCAGGTGTCGGGAGGGGCAGAGGCTTGAGGCCGCCCACTGTGTGCCACCGAGATGAGTGTGGCCGGAGCGGCTTCTCTGGGTCTGGCCTGCACCAGTTGGGGGAGAGTATCCCTGCAGTCCTGGAGTATGAGTCTGGGATCCAGGTAGAGCCAAGGGGTTGATTTTGGGGACTCATCACCTTGGGTTCCCATTCCTTCCACTGCAAGGAGACAGAAAGATCCAGGTTACCTTCTTCCCCTTGCTGGGATAACAGTTTCCCATGCTAACCCTAAATTAATTGCTTAAGTGATTTGGTATAGGGGCACAGACAGGCTAAGAATGAGGTCTTGCCCTTCTACTCTACTGTTTTGTGTGACCTTTCTGGACATGGGTTCCCTGTCTGTAAAATGAAGATGATTAATAATTGCTCTTAAGATTGACGTGCAGAGTAAAAAAGGACACATGCAGAGCTTCTTCCCAGGTGGTGCTGGCAATAAAGAAACTGCCTGCCAATGCAGTGAGACATGCAGGTTTGATCCCTGCGTTGGGAAGACCCCCTGGAGGAATGCATGGCAAGCACTCCAGTATTCTTGCCTGGAGAAGCCCATGTACAGAAGAATCTGGTGGGCTATAGTCCACAGGGTCAAAAAGAGTCGGGTGCACCTGAACAGCAGAGCACACATGCACTCAGAGCTTCTAGCGCAGTGCTTCTCAGTCCCCTCCCCCATAAGCTATGGACGCAGTTCTCATCTTTGATCCAGGAGCTATCTGCCATCCCCACCTCAAGAGGATTATAAGAAAGGTGATGATGGATTAAGATAAAGCAGGGTATTGGTAATGGAGCCCCGCCCCCCCGGCAGCATAAGAAGCAGGTATCCTCCTCCCAACCCTGGTCTGACTCAGCTGCAGGCAGGCTTCCTCTGCACCCTCTGTTGGAAGGAGACTCTGCAGTGACCTGGAATCTCTGGGCTCCTCCTCTATGGTGCTGAGGGGGAGTTGGTGTGCGGGTGGGTGAGTGCTACATCAGGCCCCAGGTCTGCTGTGAATTCCCAGCCCATTTTCTCCTTGAACTGTCCCTGTAGTCCTCGGACTAGCCCAGGATAGAACTAACTTGAGGTGGAAATGTGCGTGTCATCTCCTGGCCCCACCAGCCGTTCTGCTTCTCTGACTGCGAGGTGTTCTGATGATCTCAGGGATGGTTCCCAGGAAACTCACCTTGTTTTCTACATTGTTGTCATTACAGAAAACCGAAAACATCCCTCTTCTCCAGAATGCCTGGTGTCAGTGCAGAAGGTGATGGAGGGCTCAGAGCTGGAACTAGCAAAGGTACCTGTGGAAAACAAAACTGGTGGGGGTGAGAGGGTGGCACCAGAGGGGCCTGCAGAGGGGCCTTCTCTCAACCCAGAAGTGGTGGAGGCTTTATTCCTGAGCCTTGTGGAGGCTGGTGGTAGGTCCAGGCAGCCACCTAGCTGAGGCTTGATTCAGCCAAGGATTTTAGCCCATCCTAATGACAAAGAGGTTTACTGGACCATTATTGTGGCCTCTGTGGACACCTGGCAAGAGTCAGGCCTTAGCTGGCTATCGTCGTATTTTTCTTTTTAGCTCAGTCCAGTTCACTCCCCCCTTCTGTTTCTGGGTGCTAGCATATGGAGGATGCTTTAAGAGTCATACCCTGGGTTCCATGAGTGCAGGGATTCTGGCTCCCGGCTTTTTGCACAGTGAGCACTGAATCCTTGATTAAGAGGGATGGGATGGGGAGGGAGGTGGGAGGGGGGTTCAGGAGGGGGGAACACATGTACACCCATGGCTGATTCATGTCAGTGTATGGCAGAAACCGCCACAGTATTGTAAAGTAACTAGCCCCTAATTAAAATAAATAAATAAATTTTTTAAAAAAGAAAAGTGTTTCCTGATACAGTTAAGGGCAGCAGCCTGGGGCTGCTGAATTCTAGGAGCTTTCAGAGGGTCTTGGAAGAGCTCAGAGTCCCCAGAACAAGGCAGGGGTTGGGGACTGGGAAGAGAGACAGCCCTGCTCAGTGGCTCCTCCGGCTTGGCCTCTAGATGATCATGCTGCTCCTGTATCACTCCTCCATGAGCTCCAGGAGCCTCAGGGACTGGGAGCAGTTTGAATACAAGATTCAGGTAAGCCCTGTGCCTCCACCCCACCCAACAGGCTTGCCCATGTTTCACCCCATCCCAGTTGTTTTTCTCTAAACAACATATATTATTCTTTATAAAAACTATGTTATAGTAGTTTTCAGCTCAGTTCAGTCATACAGTTGTGTCCAACTCTTTGCGACCCCATGACCTGCAACACGCCAGGCCTCCCTGTCCATCACCAACTCCCGGAGTCCACCCAAACCCATGTCCATTGAGTTGGTGATGCCATCCAGCCATCTCATCCTCTGTTGTCCCCTTCTCCTCCTGCCTTCAGTCTTTCCCAGCATCAGGGTGTTTTCAAATGAGTCAGTTCTTTGCATCAGGTGGCCAAAGTATTGGAGTTTCAGCTTCAGCATCAGTCCTTCCAATGAATATTCAGGACTGATTTCCTTCAGGGATTTTAGCCATTCATTATAGTAAGTCTGGAAAATACCAAGAAGCACAAAGAAGGAAATAACAGTTGCTAGTAATTGCATTCTCAGCAATAATTGCTAACTTTTAAAGGATATACTTGCAGCTTTTTTTCACATACATATGTTTAACTGTACCTGTACCTGAACTGTCTTTGGATAATACATAGAAATTATTCTTCCTTCATGTATGTGCTTCTGTATGTTTAAGTGGGTGTTTTACACAGACTGTCACTCCATTTCACCCTCCTTTCCTCTAGGACGGATCAGTGAGGATGTCTTTGTCTGTCGTGACAGTCTAGCTCAGAGCGGGTCCCCCCTCCCCTCCTCTGCACGGTCCCTAAGTGAAGGGGAGTGGGCGCATCTGCTCCATTAGAGAGGGCACTGCCTGCCGTGCAGGTCCTGACGATGTCCTCGCTTCCTGCGTGAGTGGCTGGGCTTTGTTTCCCAGGGCAGCAGCCGCTGCCGTGCCAGAGAGGGGAATGTCAGTGACTGGCCGGGCAGTGCCCGCAGAGCTGTGGCCTTTCACCTAGTGGTAGAAGTGTTGAGTCACCCCATCTCATACTCACTTAGCTTGTGGCTTGTCACAGGTTGGGGTTGTAGTGCTGAGGGAGGAACAAGTGGCTTCTTCCTTCCTTTAACCTTTTCTCTGCTCTAAGCTGATCATAGACCTGGTAGAAAGAAATTCTAAAGGAATAAGGAAAATGGCCAGGGAAGTCAGATCAACTCTGTAGCTTTGGAATTCAGACAGCGAAGGCAAGATTTTACAGCTGAGCTGGTGGTTAAGCCCTGCATGAGCCCTGGAGGTGTTTTCACTGAAGACAGAGAACAGCTGGGAGGGGCCAACAGAACTGTGTGTAAAAGCTTTCTGACTGGGTTGCTTTGCTTACCTGTTCTCATCTCATGGTCTGGAGTGAAGTCAGTTTGGACCTCTGTCTGACCCTGGGTGCATCTTTGGGGGAAATGAGGGGCTGGGGACAAATAGAGTGGAATGTCTCTGGGGGAACATTCTGGACTGGACCATGGGGCTCTGAGGGTAAGGATGGGTTCCAGCAGACCCTTAAGGCACCTCCAGGATGGTGCCCTCCATCCCTGCAGGCCTCCCGAACACCTCAGTGATGCTCTTTCTCTGTCTGTGGCCCAGGCTGAGTTAGCCGTCATTCTCAAATTTGTGCTGGACCATGAGGATGGGCTAAACCTGAATGAAGACTTGGAGAGCTTCTTGCAGAAAGGTGAGTAGGGGCCATTCCTGACAATCTTGTCGTTTCAGAGCTGGGGACTGCTAGGATCCTGAGTTGTCAGGAAGTTCTGGGGGTTTGCCCCAACACAGAGCACAGAGTGGGTGCTTAGGAAACATGTGGAACATGGAGTGACATGACTTCTGGCCATGTTGCCCTCATCCCAGTTCCCACAGAGCTCCTCCTCGTGCCTGGCAGCAGCTCAGCAGGACATTTGTAAGTGATCATGTCTGCTGTCGGTTCTCCTGGTTTACCCCACCACCCACGTGTTCATCTTGTTTTGTTTTAACAGTCATTACTCTCAACTTACAAGCTGGGAGTACATAGTCTTAGAACACTGTTGTTCCTTACATATTGCTCGTGTTCTAGGTGGGAAGACAGATACATAAACCAGAATGTACGATGAGGAAAAAGTGCTAGAACAGGGAGGTATTGAATCTACCAGGCATCTCGGTGGAAGTACAGTAGAAAGAGTGAGAGCACTGCCTATGGGGAAGAGCCATCTAATGACGACAGGTGTAGGGTTGGGGGTCTCGGCATGTTCACCCAGCTGCTGAATTTGGTGTTCCTTGTGTTCAGGTTCCCCGTGAGCAACTTCAGGTGGAGATGTTGCAGATGTGAGTGTAGAATGCAGGAGAGGGCTCGGGGCCAGGCTGTGGGCTTGCACGTTGGTATATGGATGGCCACGGAAGCCTTGGGCACTGTGGGCAGAGCACGCAAGCCCCATCAGAACTCTGGGGCTTGGTGGGCAGGTGGGAGAGAAAGCAGGTGAGAGAGAGGGATCCCGGGTGTTAGAGGTAGGAGGGCCTTGTGAAGGTCGCCATGAGAGCCAAGGGAAGAGGAGATTTTGAGAAAGAAGTCATGCTGGCAGTGCACGATTTCAGAATGAGGGCTTCAGCGAGGAGGCTGCTGGCTCTGACTTGAGAGGCCACTGGGACTGAGAGGAGCCCGCTCAGGGTGGCTTGAGGGGAAAAGTGTGAACACCGGGTCCGGTCTCTGGGCACAGAGGACTCTGTCACTCCTCTGTGCCCTTATAGCACTGGTCATCTGGGCAGGGAAGCCCCATACCTGGCTTAGAGCACTGACTGCTGGATAACCCAGACCCCAGGCTTCAAGCTCTGCCCAGCCTTCCTCTGCAGCTGACATATAAGTGTCTTGATTCATCCCCACTAAGGCAAATTCTCAAGTAGCATAACGATGCAAATCTGTCCACCTCTTACTGACCTCTCTTTGGCCTGTCTGCTCCTTCTGCTCCAGCTCCTGTCCCTTCCCCCCGTTCCAGCACCATCTCTGAAGAGCTCTCCCCACCCAGCCACCAGGCCAAGAGGGAGGTTCACTTCCTAGAGCTACAGAAAGTTGCCTCTTCCAGCGGTAACAAGTATGTGCTGGGCCTCTTCTCCCAGGATGGGAGGCCCTCGACACCCAGCGCTCGGATCCCTGCCTCCAAGGGGCCAAACTGTTGACCAGCCCCTGAGTCATCAGAGAGCTTGGAGTATCTCACAGACCTGTGACGTCCTCCCCTATGTCAGGATCAGTGGGGGACTTGGTTGGGATCTGTCCTGGGCAAAATGCCTGTCAAAGACTGGTCCCTGTTTATGGGATTTCTTGCTTTCTTGAAGACTAGGCTAAAGTCCCTTTTCTTAGTGCAGTTCTGTAAAGGCCAAGACAGTGCCCTCCTTTTGCAGCTGTGGTGGGTGGGGAGGCATAGAGAAATTAAGACTTGAAGAAAGAAGAGAAGCTTTCTCTAGGTCACATCATAAAGCACGAGATAGCATTGCAGACAGAACCCAGGTATTTGGGCCTCGCCCCTGTGCGCACACCCATAGAGCCCGTCCCCACCACCACCCGCGTCTGTTGTTGGTTGCTTCCGCCCTTACTTGGGTTCTGACCATGGCATCTGGGCCATCTCCTTCCTCAGCTTCCTCTCAGGTTCTCCAGCCTCCCCCATGGGTGACATCTTGCAGACCCCACAGTTCCAGATGAGGCGGCTAAAGAAGCAGCTTGCAGATGAGAGAAGTAATCGAGACGAGCTGGAGCTGGAGTTGGCTGAGAACCGCAAGCTCCTCACCGAGAAGGGTAGGTGCCTGGCTCGCTGGCAGATGTGTGTGGATGGGCAGCATTTGGGATTTTCATCTGGGAAGGTGCTGGGCTTGTCTGAGGTGTGGCCCTTCTGCCTCCTGTGTCATCTCCTCTGCTGGTCTGGGAGCTGAGCTCATCCCTGGGCCCATTGGCTGACCCCCTGGAAGCTGGTGCTATCCACGCCCCCCCCCCCGCCTTCTTTCCCTGGACCAGCTGCCCCCTCCCTCCTTGCTCCTCCCCTCATCCTGGGCTGAGTCCTCTCCTCTCCTCCGGGGCAGATGCTCAGATAGCCATGATGCAGCAGCGCATTGACCGCCTCGCTCAGCTCAACGAGAAGCAGGCGGCCAGTCCGCTGGAACCCAGGGAGCTGGAGGAGCTGCGTGGCAAGAACGAGAGGTATGGTTCTCCTGCTGTCCTTCTGCACCCAGCGCAGCGGCCATGTGCTCTTTCCTCACCGCCCCCCCACCCCCCCGCAGCCTCACTGTGCGGCTCCACGAAACTCTGAAGCAGTGCCAGGATCTGAAGACAGAGAAGAGCCAGATGGATCGCAGAATTAACCAGCTTTCTGAGGAGAATGGGGACCTTTCCTTTAAGGTGAGAGTTGGGGTTTCTGGTCCACACCTGGTAGCCCGGTGTGACTGAGTTGGTCTGGACAGTTCCCCCAGCTGGTTGAGGAGAATGTCCTCCTTCCTTAATTGGCTACTGCCAGGGACTGGCTAGTGGCCGTAAATTTTGATTAGTAGTCCTGTGTTAGAGGTGTGATTAGTTGCGTTTGGCTTGAGGAGGGCTGGAAGGATAACAGGAGCCATGCAGACCCTGGAGTTCAGCAGGCAGACAGCAGTGGTTCTGGCAGTTTTGACCCTGGGTGATGGGGGTTCCCTCTTGTCTGTCTCAGCTGCGGGAGTTTGCCAGTCACCTGCAGCAACTCCAGGGGGCCCTCAATGAACTGACAGAAGAGCACAGCAGGGCCACTCAGGAGTGGATGGAGAAGCAGGCGCATCTGGAGAAGGAGCTCGGCATAGCCCTGCAGGACAAGGTAGCCCTCTGCTTCGGGAAGTCAGGGCCACGGTCTTGACCACATGCTGAAAGCTGAATACCGTTTCCCACTCTATGGGACCTCTGGACTTCCCTGGTGGCTCAGACGGTAAAGCGTCTGCCTACAATGCAGGAGACCTGGGTTCTATCCCTGGGTTGGGAAGATCCCCTGGAGAAGGAAATGGCAACCCACTCCAGTATTCTTGCCTGGAAAATTCCTTGGACGGAGAAGCCTGGTAGGCTGCAGTTCATGGGGTCACAGAGTCGGACACGACTGAGCGACTTCACTTTTTCACTGTGGGACCTTTGGGAATTATGCTGACTACTCTTCAAGGCTTAATAGTGTGCTGTAATGGGCTTTGGTTCAGTACACCTGTATGTCCTGTCTTTGCTGTTACAGGTGTGGCTCTTGGACAAGTTACTTGACTTCTTTCTAAGCATCTTTTCCCTAAAATGGGAAAAAGAATTAGTAGCTGCCTTATCATCTGTTGTAAGATAATGCAGATAGAGCACTGAACACACATTGTCTGATACGAAGTGAAGTTGCTGAGATTATTGTTGCTATTAAGAACCCAGCTCTGCCACGTATTAGTAACCATGTAGCCCCCGGACAAGGCACTCAACTCAGCTTTGGACTCTTACTCTGTAAAAACAATAGGGATGGTAGTCTCTACCTCCCAGTCTGTTGGGTAGATTCAGACAGGCCCTGGCCCATTGTAGTTGCTTAGTGAACAGTGGGGTGAAGAGGGGCAGGGGACCAGAGGGTGCTGTGGCTGTTGCTGCCGTTGGTGTTTGGACAGTCAGGATATTTTTAAGCTGATGAGTGTTTGGATACTCCTGAGACTGAGGAAGGGTATACAGTGAGGAAATTTTAAGTAAACTCAGCCTTGGAGAAGAAATGAGCAGGTCACCCAACTTAATTCAGCCCTGGGACTGGGACTGGTAAGTCAGGTCTCCATTGGTTTCTGCCAGTTTTCCCCTAGGTCGGGGCCAGAGGAGATCTTAGTAACAGGGTTCAGTTGAGTTCAGTTACTCAGTCGTGTCCGACTCTTTGTGACCCCATGAATCGCAGCACGCCAGGCCTCCCTGTCCATCACCAACTCCCGGAGTTTACTCAAACTTATGCCCATCGAGTCGGTGACGCCATCCAGCCATCTCATCTTCTGTCATCCCCTTCTTCTCCTGCCCCCAGTCCCTCTCAGCATCAGGGTAATGGGATAATAACATTTTGTTGATGCTCATGAGGGCTTGTGTGGCAAGCTGGTACCTGTTTCATTTCTGTTCACCTGGGGCTCTCATTTACTCCCAGAAATGCCTTGAAGAGAAGAACGAAATCCTTCAGGGAAAGCTTTCACAGCTGGAAGAACACTTGGCCCAACTGCGGGAGAACCCACCCCAGGAGAAGGGTGAGGTGCTGGGCGATGTCTTGCAGGTAGGGACTCAGGGGCAGCGGTGACACCTGTGGGCTGGGGTGGCTGCTGACCCGTGCACTCCATGTTCACGTTCCTGGTGGTCCTCAATCCCCAGAGGAGCAGAGGGCATCGAGGAGTCGTGCTGATCTCTGTTTGTCTCTTTATTTCACCAGCTGGAAACCCTCAAGCAAGAGGCAGCCACCCTCGCTGCAGACAACACCCAGCTTCAAGCCAGGGTGGCGGCACTGGAGACCGAGCGGGGCCAGCGGGAAGCCAAGCTGCTCGCCGAGCGGAGCCACTTCGAAGAAGAAAAGCAGCAGCTGGCCGGCCTAATCGCTGAGCTGCAGGGCTCCCTGTCCAGCCTTGGCCAGGCCAAGGAGGAGCTGGAGCAGGCTTCTCAGGCTCAGGTGGCCCGGCTGTCCGCCCAGGTGGCCACACTGACCTCTGAGCTGGACACCCTCAACACTACCGTGCAGCAGCGGGATGGGGAGCTGGCCGGCCTGAAGCAGCAGGCCCAGACGGAGCAGGCACAGCTCACACAGACCCTCCGGCAGCAGGAAGAGGCCGCCCAGGGCCTCCGCCAGCAGGTGGAGCAGCTGAGCAGCACCCTGGAGCGGAAGGAGCGGCAGCTTGAAGAGGCCACCTCAGAGAAGGAGGCCACCCGGAGAGATCAGGCCCAGCAACTGGCTGCTGCGGCTGAGGAGCGGGAGGCTGCTCTCCGGGAGAGAGACTCGGCCCTCCAGCAGCTGGGAGCAGTGGAGAAGGAGAAGGCTGCCAAGTTGGAGGTCCTGCAAGAGCAGCTGCAGGCCGCCCATGAAGCCCAGGATGGTGCCCAGGCCTCGCTGACACAGACCCAGCAGGAGAAGGCAGAGCTGAGCCAGAAGGTGGAGGAACTCCGTGCCCATGTTGAGGCAGCCCGCCAGGAGCAGAGTGAGGCGCAGGCCCAGGTGGCAGAGCTGAAGGCCCAGTTGAGGTCTGAGCAGCAGAAAGCAACCGAGTGGGAAGGTGTGGCCCAGGAGAAGGCCCAGCTCCAGGAGCAGGTCCGGGCCCTGGAGGAGTCCTTGAAGGCCACCACAGGCAGCCTGGAAGAGGAGAAGCGCAGGGTCGCAGACACCCTGGCCGAGCAGCAGCGGTGCATCTGCAGGTTGGAGGCGGAGACGCAGAGCCTGGTGGAGCAGCATGAGCAGGGACAGAAGGAGCTGGAAGAAGAGAGAGCTGGACGCAAGGGGCTGGAGGCCCGGTTACAGCAGCTTGGGGAGGCCCATCAGGCCAAGACAGAAGCCCTGCGGCAGGAGCTGGCCGAGGCTGTCGCCTCCCAGCGCGAGGCCGAGAGTGAGTGTGAGCAGCTGGCCAAGGAGGTGGCCACCTGGCGTGAGCGGTACGAGGACAGCCAGCAGGAAGAGGCGCAGTACGGCGCCATGTTCCAGGAACAGCTGATGACCCTGAAGGAGGAATGCGAGAAGGCCCGCCAGGAGCTGCAGGAGGCCAAGGAGAAGGTGGTGGGGATCGAGGCCCATAGCGAGCTCCAGATCAGCCGGCAGCAGGACGAGCTGGCTCAGCTCCACGCCAGCCTGGCCAGGGCCCGGCAGCAGGTCCAGGAGAAGGAGGGCAGGGCCCAGCAGCTCGCCACCGACCTGGCCACCCTGCAGGAGAAGATGGCGGCCACCAGCAAGGAGGTGGCCCGCCTGGAGGCCTTGGTGCGCAAGGCGGGTGAGCAGCCGGAGACGGCCTCCCCGGAGCTGCTCAAGGAGCCTCCCAGGGCAGGAGACAGAGAGTCGGAGTGGCTGGAAGAGCAGCAGGGACGCCCGTTCTGCAGCACGCAGGCAGCACTGCAGGCTATGGAGCGTGAGGCTGAGCAGATGGGCAGCGAGCTGGAGAGGCTGCGGGCCGCGCTGATGGAGAGCCAGGGGCAGCAGCAGGAGGAGCGTGGGCAACAGGAGAGGGAGGTGGCGCGGCTGACCCAGGAGCGGGGCCGGGCTCAAGCCGACCTTGCCCTGGAGAAGGCCGCCAAGGCGGAGTTGGAGATGCGGCTGCAGAATGCACTCAATGAGCAGCGTGTGGAGTTTGCTGCCCTGCAGGAGGCACTGGCCCAGGCCCTGAGGGAAAAGGAGGGGATGGACCAGGAACTGGCCAAGCTTCGTGGGCAGGAGGCAGCCCAAGGGGCAGCGCTGAAGGAGCTTCAGCAAACCATGGAGCGACTGAAAGAACAGCTGGCCAAGAAAGAGGAGGGGCGCCCACAGTCTCTCGGGACAGCCAGCCGAGAAGACACTTCTGGATTGCGAACCCAGTCCGAGGCTACTGGAAAGACTGAGCCAGAAGGCTCTGAACTGCAGGCTCTGCAGGCAGAGGTGAGCCGGCTGGAACAGCAGGCCCGCGAGTACCAGGAGAAGGCCTCCAGCCTGGAGCACAGCCTTGAGTCTGAGCGTGCCGCCCACGCAGAGCAGGCTGGTACTCTGAAGACTCTGCGGGGCCAGTTAGAGCAGAAGGCCCAGGAGCTGGGGAGCAGTCAGGACGCCTTAGCCTCAACCCAGAGGGAGTTGGCCACCCTCCGCGCCAAGGCCCAGGAGCACGGCAAGGCTGAGGACGAGTGGAAGGCCCAGGTGGCCCGGGGTCAGCAGGAGGCCGAGAGGAAAAACAGCCTCATCAGCAGCTTGGAGGAGGAGGTGTCCATCCTGAACCGCCAGGTGCTGGAGAAGGAGGGCGAGAGCAAGGAGCTGAAGCGGCTGGTGGTCGCCGAGTCGGAGAAGAGTCAGAAGCTGGAAGAGCGGCTGCGCCTGCTCCAGGCGGAGACCGCCAGCAGCAGCGCCAGGGCCGCGGAGCGCAGCTCTGCTCTGCGCGAGGAGGTCCAGACCCTCCGGGAGGAGGCTGAGAAGCAGCGGGTGGCTTCTGAGAGCCTGCGGCAGGAGCTGGCCTCACAGGCGGAGCGAGCAGAGGAGCTGGGCCAAGAGTTAAAGGCCTGGCAGGAGAAGTTCTTCCAGAAGGAGCAGGCCCTCTCGGCCCTGCAGCTGGAGCACGCCAGCACGCAGGCCCTGGCGAGCGAGCTCCTGCCCGTCAAGCACCTGTGCCAGCAGCTGCAGGCTGAGCAGGCCGCTGCCGAGAAGCGCCACCGGGAGGAGCTGGAGCAGAGCAAGCAGGCGGCTGGTGGGCTGCGGGCAGAGCTGCTGCGGGCCCAGCGCGAGCTCGGGGAGCTGCTGCCTCTGCGGCAGAAGGTGGCAGAGCAGGAGCGCGTGGCCCAGCAGCTGCGAGCGGAAAAGGCCAGCTATGCGGAGCAGCTGAGCATGCTGAAGAAGGCTCACGGCCTGCTGGCGGAGGAGAACCGTGGGCTGGGTGAGCGGGCCAGCCTCGGCCGGCAGTTTCTGGAAGTGGAGCTGGACCAGGCCCGAGAGAAGTACAGCCAGGAGCTGGCAGCTGTGCGTGCAGACGCTGAGACCCGTCTGGCCGAGATGCAGCGGGAAGCGCAGAGCACTGCACGGGAGCTGGAGGTGATGACCGCCAAGTACGAGGGTGCCAAGGCCAAGGTCCTGGAGGAGAGGCAGCGTTTCCAGGAGGAGAGGCAGAAACTCACTGCCCAGGTGAGGCCCTGGCTCAGCCTCACCCCTGGAGAGGCAGGGACATCATCTGTCTAACATTCCCCGGCTTCCGATCCCCACGTGATTCCAGAGTGTCTGGGTGGCAGGAGGAGATATGGCTGCTAGTGCAGGTCGTCTGTGGCCCCTGCTGGCCTACAGAAAGTCTCAGTAGCCTCCCCTTCCCCGAAGGCTCTGTCTCTGGTGAGGCAGGCTGTGAAAGCCATCAACCCCTTGAGGCACCCTGTCATCAGGAGGCACACTTACAGTGGAGGCCCCAAGAGCCACCGGGGCCTCGAATGAGCCAAGATGGCATTTAAAGAGGCTACTAGACATCTGGTTCCTTGGGGGCAGATCAGAGCCTCGGTGAGGTCAGCCTGGGAGCAGGGCGGGTGCCTTTTGGGCCCCCATCTCACGCTGTCTCCGTTGCTCCCCCATGCGCAGGTGGAGCAGCTAGAGTTATTTCAGAGCGAGCAGACTAAGCAGGTAATGCCTGAGGTCCTCGATAAATGCTGGCTGCTTAAGCGGTGACTGGTCTCGGTGCATGACCCCGGCTGCAGCTTGCCTCCGTGGGCTCCTGTTGTGAACTGTTTGTGAAGGGGCAGGGTCACGCCGTGGAACCCAGGCCGTCCCGGAGTGCGGTGTGCTGGGCCCTCTCAGGCCTCGCCCCACCCATCCCAGGTCGGCCTCTCCACCCGTCTGTACTCTCATCGTCTGTCAGGGATGAGGGGTAAGGCAGGCTTCGTCTTTCCCGTACCAGATCCAGAGACAGCCTGCCCTCGGGACTCCCAGACCTCCAAGTCCTACTCCAAGTTTGGGTACTTAGCTGTGGGGACTTGTTGCAGTTTGGCCACAGGCCTTGTATAGCACAGCTCCCTTCTTTCCTGCAGAAGCCAGAAAGGTGATGTGCCAGGCGGCCCCCACAGATTAGCAGGTCTGTGAGCTCAGGACGCCTGCCCATCACCCTCTGGGGTTTTTAACCCCCAGCATAAGATAGATGTCTGGGAGCAGGAAGGCCAAGGTTGAGAGGAGGTGAGGTCTGACTGCCTCACCCTTACCAGGGTCTCTGTGCTGCCCTAGACATCAAAGCTATCAAACTGGCATTTAATGGGCGCCCCCTTCCTCCACCCCCTTTCCTACCCCATCATCTGGGGCCTGCTGAGGAGGTGGGTCCTCCTCTCCTCCCATCCCCTCCTCCAGGGAGCCTGAGATGATGGGGAAGGTCAGATGGAAGAGCAAACAGTTAGCAATGGAGCTCCCGCCTTTTGCCTTCACTGATCGTGCTTGAGCTCCCAGAAAGCCCAGGGGAGCCAGGAGCGTCTGTGGCTGCCATGCGCCCTCTAGTCCCCTTCCTCCCCGAGCCCTTTCCTCTCTCTGGGGGTGGGGTGGGTGTGGAATACGTGTGCTGCCCTGCTCTCGTCTTCCCAGCTGCCTGACCCATGCTAATCACAGCTACCACACTGCTAGCGCCAGCCCTAATGGCCTGTGGATATTGGGGAGAGGTCTGAGCAGTTGGGCTTTTGCTCTGGCAGTTTCTTGGGTGGGGGTGGGTAGTCATTGAGTGTGTCTGCTGGTGTTGTAGACTGGGTCCCCTGTTCCTGTCCCGCCGTGGGAAGGTTGGGGCTGGGAACGGCGGCGGTAGGTTGTGGTGGGGTGTCAGCTCCCGAGTGACTCTGCTACCTCTGTCTCTGAGGCAGGGGGTGGAGGCAAGCGCGGGCAGGTGGCTCTGACAGCACTTGCATTGGGTCACGTCACTCAGGCCCTGCCCACCAGCCAGGGCGGCAGGCCATTCCCTAACTGGAGGCCAGAGGCGGCCCTGAGTTTCTTACAGGGACACTGGGGACTGGCCTGGGGAAATCCCGTAATTTGTCTGGACCTTCAGCGGAAGGCCCCCTGAGTCTCTCTCCTCTTGCCTCCCTGCCCCAGGTGGAAGAACTGAACAAGAAGCTAGCTGACCATGAGCAAGCCAGCAAGGCGCAGCAGCAGAAGCTGAAGGTGGGACAGCAGGGGATGGGCCTGCCCTCCATCGGCTCAGGGGAGCAGGGAGGGAAGGCACCCTGGGCCTGGCAGCCTCAGGAGCCCCGCCTGTGCCTCTGCGAGCTCCTGAGGGAAGATGACCAGAGTGGCTCCCAACCCGCAGACCTTCACTATCTGTTGCAGTAGCCACTAGCCACGTGTGGTTATTTAAATAAAAACTGCCGTTTCTCAGTCGCGCTAGCCACGTTTCCACAGCTCAGTAGCCATGTGTGGCTAGTGGCCCCCATACTGGACAGGGCGGATCAGAACACCTGCAGCACTGCAGAAGCTTCCGCTGGGCTGTGCTGTTTAATCTTAGGGAGTGAGTGTTAGTGACGTTTGTACTACAGTGCAACTTAATGTTCTTTCTTTCCATGGTATCACCTTCTTTGGTTTAACATTTGCTTTTTTACAACTCTAGGCTTCACAGCTTTTAGTTAAGGGCAAAGGAACTTGGCCCCAGTGGCCCCAGGAGGGTCACAGGGGTTGGTAGGAGCTCGGAGCTGTTTGCCCAGCTCACTGCCATGTACTCCACACCATGTCACTGTCACGTTGATAAACAGGCTGAGTGCACTCCTCTCAGGGGCCTTCCCGGTGCCGGGAGATGAGGAGGTAAGGCTGGTTGGCCCTGTCCAGTGCCTGCCACAGACTTAGCACTTGCTGGTGCAAACTGCGGGTGGACAGAGAGGCTGCCAGAGGTCTTGCGCCCAAGGAGTCTGCGGTCTGTCTGGGAGGCGGTGTCCGCAGCATAACTGAGCCCACACCGGCTTTGGAGTCAGGTGGGCAGAGGCTCAAATCTTACTCTGCTGTTTAGTCCCCGTGACCAGCGTGCTTTCAGTCTCTGAACTCAGTGTCTTCATCTGTGAAGTGGAGCTAAAGCTAGTTCCCAGAGTGGTTTTGAGGAGAAGTGAGTTCTCGTGTCCTCAAAGAGTACACACGCCATGTGCCTAGATCCCTGGTGTTCCCAGGGGTCAGTGCCTTTCCTTCCCGGGAGACTGTCCTCATGGAGGGAGGGTGAGGTAGCTTGTGCCTGGTGTCAAGGCGAAGGCAGGCTGCCAGAACTCTTCCAGAAAGGGCACTGTCTGGACAGGAAAACCTCCTACAGCAGCTGGACTCTGAGGGGTGCGTGATGCTTAGGCTGGAGTTGGGAGGGGCCCAAAGGCCTGTTGTGTGTCCTCAGAGAATCTGCAACAGTAATTCAGGAATCTGAAAACACTGTGGAGCCTAGGAGGCTAGGGGTCGGTGGATTTGGGTGGGACAAAGAGAACAGCGGCCATCAGCTTCTCTCGTCTTTCCAGGCCCAGGGCGGTGAGAGCCAGCAGGAGGTCCAGCGCCTCCAGGCCCAGCTGAGTGAGCTGCAAGCCCAGCTGAGCCAGAAGGAGCAGGCAGCTGAGCACTACAAACTACAGGTGAGGAGCCCGGCCCCAGCCCCGGCCCCTGAGCCCCTCACTTCTCTGACCCACCACCCACCCACCCTTCCGCCAACCCAGATGGAGAAGGCCAAGACTCATTATGATGCCAAGAAGCAGCAGAACCAAGAGCTGCAGGAGCAGCTGCGGGGCCTGGAACAGCTGCAGACGGAGAACAAAGGGCTGCGGGCAGAAGTGGATCGGCTGGGCCGGGAGCTGCAGCAGGCCGGGCTGAAGACCAAGGAGGCCGAGCAGGCCTGCCGCCACCTCACCGCCCAGGTGCGCAGCCTGGAGGCACAGGTGAGGCTCTGGCTGCGCTGACTCCGTCACCTCCCGCACACTGGCTTCCGGTGCCCTCCTCTCAGCCACCCTGTGGAGGCCTGCCTTCACTCTCCCTCCGCCCCCATTCCCAGGTTGCCCATGCTGACCAGCAGCTTCGGGACCTGGGCAAGTTCCAGGTGGCGACTGACGCCTTGAAGAGCCGGGAGCCCCAGGCTAAGCCTCAGCTGGACTTGAGTATTGACAGCCTGGATCTGAGCTGCGAGGAGGGGACTCCACTCTCTGTCACCAGGTCAGGGGGCACCCTTCCTCCCCCAGTCTGTTGTCCGCCCAGTGTGATCAGGCAGCCTCCTGGGCACTGGGGCTGTGAGAGAGGAAGATGGGAACCCTTTGCCCTCTGGAAGCTTGTTCTTAGAGGAGGATGACGTATTAGAGGTATTAGGCCAGATGTTTGTATGTAGCATAGTGGGAGTGAGAAGAAATGAGTGGTCAGAAGAGGCTTCATGGAGGCTGTCACTCCTGCTCTTGAGTCTTGAAAGAGACTGTAGGTGTGTGTCCCATGGACAGAGAAGAGTGATAACAGCAAAGGCCGAGAAGGAGCCTGGCTGGACAGTGAACTGGGGAGGGCTTGGGCCCAGGCCCCTGAGGGCAGGCTGGACTCCCCACTGAAGGAGGCTGACATTTAGACCTGATCCTAAAGGCACTGAGGGGCCTCAGAAGGGTTTGCAGTTGAGCACATGGTCAGTTTTGCATCTTAGCCTATCTATCCTGATAGGGAAAACTGAGACTTTAATGAGAATAATAAATGTATTTTTATGTTAAATGCTTACATGTGCCAGAGATACTGTTACATACACGTGAGAAATATGAATTCATATATCCCATGACAACTCTCTGAGGTAGAGTCTATGATTATCTCCTTTCACAGAGGAAACTGGGGCAGCCCGGGGTCCCACAGTGGCAGGGCTAGGCTTGACCCCAGGCAGCCTGGCTTGAGTCCTTGCTTGTCACCACCGTGTGTCTCTCAGAGGCTGTTGTAGTCGAGGTGAGAGGGGCGAGGCAGACAGGGAAGGAGAGGAATGGGGTGTGGTTGGAGGGCTCTTGGGTTTGGCAGGAAAGGGAAGAGATGGAGGCTGGCTGGAGGTTGCTCCCCCCAGCTTCGTGTTGGCTATAATAGGAAATAAAGGAGGAGGAACAGACAGTGGACTTAGTTTGGGACACGTCGTTGTGGAGTCCAGAGGGCAGTCTGGGGCTGTGTCTGGGAGGGTCTGGAGAGCAGGGTCTGGGAGTTGCCTGTATTGAGCTCAGGGCACCATGGGGTGGGTGGGCTCACCAGTGACGGAGAGGATGGAAGGCAGGGCCCCAGTCAAGGACTCTTCTTGGTACCTCTGAAAAATCAGAGGGTGGGGTGCTTGACCTGGTGGTCTTGTAATAAGTGTCACTGGAACAAAGGAATGGACAAAATGCGGTATAGCCCCAGGAATGGCGCCTCAGCAGCTTTTTCCCCACAGCAAGTTGCCTCGCACCCAGCCGGATGGCACCAGCATCCCCGGAGAGCCAGCCTCCCCCATCTCCCAGCGTCTGCCCCCCAAAGTGGAGTCCCTGGAGAGCCTCTACTTCACACCCATCCCTGCTCGGGGTCAGGCCCCCCTGGAGAGCAGCCTGGACTCCCTGGGGGACATCTCCCTGGACTCAAGCCGGAAAACCCGCTCCGCTCGTCGGCGCACCACGCAGATCATCAACATCACCATGACCAAGGTCAGCAAGGTCCGGCTGCTGGGAGTGCGGCTGTAGGACAGCACTGCTCGCTTCCTCTCCAGGGCCCCTCCCCATCAGGTCTCCAAAATCGCCTCCGAGGGGCAGGGCTGACTGGTCCACACCCGTGGACGAGAGCAGCAGAGCGGTGACTTGCTTTGGCCTCCTGTAGAAAGGGGCCGGGCTGGCCTCGGCTGCCTGTCCCGACAGGCCGCCGTGCTGTGTACAATAGCGACCCTGTGCAGGCTCAAGGGGACAACGCAGAGAAGCCTCCCAGCACGCGCCCGGGGTGACAGATAGTTGTGCTGCCCAGGGGGCTGCCTGCCTGTCTCCCTGGGGATCTGGTCCTTGTTTCCACATCCCAAGGAGTTTGGGAAAGAAAGGAGAGGAGCACTTCAGCTACCAAGAAACTGAAATTCTAAAAGATGATCCCCTGTTGCGCTTGGTCAGAGGGACCTGTGGGACAAGCCTGATGCGCTCAGGAGACATGGGGTCCAGCCCCAGCTCTGTGACCCTCAGGCCAGTCCTTTCACACCCCTGTACCTCACTTTTAAGATAGCCTGAGGCACTTGGCTCAGCCTCCCTCAGAGCATTGTTAATAGACTCAACAGAACAATGGACAGGAGTCCTGACAGCTTCAGCACCTTGTGTGGGATTAACAAGGCCCATTTCTTGCAGACGGGCAGCTGAGGACCCCATGCAAAGCAGTGTGGACACGGGCAGCCATGGGATCTGAGGCGCTTTGGGAAAGGAAATGGGAGGCTTTTTTTTTTTTAATGTTGATGTGTTTGGCTATGCTTGGCGGGGGGTGGGGGTCTTAGTTGTAGCAAGTGGGATCTAGTTCCCTAACCAGGGATCGAACCCCCCTGCACTGGGTTCAGTCTTAGCTGGTGAGCACCAGGAATGTCCCAGGATGTCAGGCCCCACCCCTACTGCAGCAGATGTGTCTTCTCTTCCAGAAGCTGGATGTGGAGGATCCAGACAGTGCCAACTCCTCCTTCTATAGCACACAGTCAGCCCCTGCTTCCCAGGCCGGCCCGAGAGCCGCCTCCTCCACCCAGTCTCTAGCCCGCCTGGGCTCTCCCGACGATGGCAACTCCACTCTGCTCAGCCTGCCTGGCTACCGGCCCACCACTCGCAGCTCCGCCCGCCGTTCCCAGGCTGGGATGTCCAGTGGGGCCCCTCCAGGTGAGGGGACTGTGGGGGCCTGACACCCCCGAACATGAAACTGGACAGATCCTGACACGCCAAAGGACAAGCCGCGATCCAGCACCCAGCCCTGTCTCCTCCCTGCCTGCTCTTCACCCAGGGGCTGTGCTAGGCAGTAAGGCTGACGTCATTCTCAGCCAAACGCTTCATGTGGGGCTGGGATTCCCCACCCAGGAGCACTCCTGGCCCCTTCTCAGGTGGGGAGGGGCTGCCAGGAGCCAGACTGCCAGGGATCTATCCTCAGATTCCTTTCTGAGGCTCTTGCCTTCAGGGAGTGCTTTGGGTATGGATTCCTGGCCCTCCATTAGTTTCTTCTGGTGTCACAACCTCTGCATGGGACCCCAGGGAGGAGGCAGGGAGCCAGTCCCCAGGGAAGAGATGGTTGTGAGCCACGTGCCCGTAGCTGCAGCATGGACAGAGCAGACCTTGGGGTGCTGCAGTTCAAGGGCCAGGACGGGAGTGGTGGCACCAAGGCCGGCAGGGTGCTGCCTCCACCCTCTCGTGCTGGCCTTGCAGCCCTGCTTGTTGCTGTCTCCCTGCCCACCCCCCCCCCCCCACAGGCAGGAACAGCTTCTATGTGGGCACCTGCCAGGACGAGCCCGAACAGCTGGATGACTGGAACCGCATTGCAGAGCTGCAGCAGCGCAACCGAGTATGCCCACCGCACCTGAAGACCTGCTACCCTCTGGAGTCCAGGGTGAGCTCTGGGGTCCCCTGCCAGGGACCCGCCCCTGCTGGCTTCCCTCTTCCTCCTGGACATCCCTCCCCAGTTTCCCGGCCTGCCGAGGAGAGGGGCCTGCCTCTGGTCAACTAGCCGACAGGGAGGAACTCGGGAGGAGGTTCTGTGGAGGGCAGGAGTTTGCAGAGGTCTCCAGGGATGGCTTCTGAGGCTGTGGTGCAGGACATGGGCAAGAAGACAACAGGAGGGGAGCCGTTTGCAACAGGAAGGCTCCAGATGCCCAGCCAGTGAGGAGTTCTAGGGCAGTCCTGCTCCATCTCCAAACAGCTCGAGTCCACCGACTGCTTCTACCCCACACAGCCTTCCCTGAGCCTGCCTGCCATCACAGATGAGGAGATAAAAACCGGCGACCCCCGGGAGACCCTGCGCCGAGCCAGCATGCAGCCAACCCAGATAGCTGAGGGCGCCGGCATCACCACACGGCAGCAGCGCAAGCGGGTTTCCTCAGAGACCCACCAGGGTCCCGGCACACCCGAGGTGGGTGACTTGGACTTTTGTCACCTCTGGTGGCCGCCACGTTTTTGAGTATATTAGCAGGGAGTCTCTTGGTGCAGGAGGGAGGCAGGTGCTGGCTGGACACGGTCTACTTGTCTCTTGTGCTCTCGGCCTAACCGTTCTCTTCCCCATAGTCAAAGAAGGCCACCACCTGTTTTCCGCGCCCCATGACCCCCCGGGACCGACATGAAGGGCGCAGACAGAGCACTGCTGAGGCCCAGAAGAAGGCAGCTCCAGCTGTGGTTAAACAGGTGAGCCAGGGGCTGAGGGAGAACCTGGAGGGGCCCAGGCAGCCCGAGAGCAGCTGTGCGGCCAGTGGTGGCCCGGTCTGACAGCCCTTCCCAACAGGCTGACCGCCGCCAGTCTATGGCCTTCAGCATCCTCAACACACCCAAGAAGCTTGGGAACAGCCTTCTGCGGAAGGCAGCCTCGAAGAAAGCCCCCTCCAAAGCCTCGCCCAACCCCCGCAGCGGGACCCGCCGCTCTCCGCGCATCGCCACCACCACAGCCAGCGCCGCCACTGCTGCCGCCATCGCTGCCGCCACCCCCCGGGCCAAGGGCAAGGTGCGGGCACTGACAGGGAAGGGGGAGGGTTCAGCTCCTAGAAACCCAGTGAGGAGCACGGGTGACCCCCACCCAACCACCCCGGGGCTCCTCCTAGGCAGGCCGAGTAGGCCCCTGGAGGGCGAGGGCTGAGAGCAGGTGCTCCCCTCTGGTTAGCTGCTCCTCATCGAGGAAAGCAGAGGATAAAACACCCAGAGCTGCTCAGCCCCTGCAAACCTGAGGTAGATGGGTCCAGGGCTGCAAGGGGACCACCCTGGTCTGGGCGTGTGGGAGCAGGAGGGGGCGCAGGCTGGCACTGAGCAGCTGTCTCCGTCTCTTCCAGGCGAAGCACTGAAGAGCCAGTACCAGTGAGTGGCCCCACCTGTGTTCCTGATGCTGCCCTCGCCTGGTCCTCCTCCTGTCCCTTTCAGTGCCTTCTCTCAGCTCCCAGGCCAACAGTGGCCAAAATCCTAGAGACAGTGATGCTGCCCACACCCTGGCCGGGACTTGGCCCATCCCCAGGTGAACAGGTGTGTCCTCAAGGGTGGCCCAGAGCCTGGGCAGTCTGGGTCCTCTCCCTCCTTGCCTCCTGATGTTTTCCTAGAGTAAAGTCACTTCTCCATCGTAACCAGATTTGAGGCTGGCTTTGTGTGGCTGGGTCCTTGGGCCTAGCCAGTCCTCCCAGCCTCTGGATCTAGAAGGGACCATTGGAGGAGCAGGCCCTGGTCCCTGCTGCTCCTGGCCGCTGGGCCTTGCAAGGGCCCTTGCTCTTGAAGTCCAGGACTGGGCAGTGGCCCAGTGGGAGCACCCCACCCCCAGGTGCACCCATCCACCCAAGGACCCAGGTGCCCAAAGGATGCTCTTTTCCAGGAGAAGGGCCCTGCACCTCGGGGGGGTGGGGTGGGGGGCAGCCCTCAGTGGCAGCTCCCATCGCCCACCCTCCCCAGATTTGCGCTGGGGTGGGATTTGGAGTGATGGGAAGGTTTTTAAGGGCCAGAGATGGATCTTTTCTAAATGTTATTACTTGTAAATAAAGTCTATTTTTTCTCCCTTGAATGTCGAGATGCCTTGATCTGTGTGGGGGAAGCAGGGAAACTCCAGACCACCTACCTTCTCTCAAATCCCTTCTCCTAGCCTTTCTGAGGCCACAGGATCTTCCACTCTGTTTCTGACCTCTGCTCCTGAGGAGCATTACGGGCTGGCCTCTTGTGAGGGCCTGGGTCCCTGAATCTGGTTTTGTCTTCAGAGTGGCATCTTCTCTCATTCCATACTCCCCCTTCGCACGAGCCGTGTTCTGTGGTGGAACAACGGCCTCAAGAATAAGTGACTGGACACACGTCAGATGCTGCCATTGAAGATGGTTTATGAATGCCCCCCTTGGGCCTTGCTGGGGTGACAGAGATACAGCTGTGGGTCAGCAGCAGCCTCTGTCCGTATCCCAGGAGCCCACAGAGGAAACAAATACATTAAATCGATACAGACTGTGGCCTGGACCTCAATAAAGAAGTGGTGTTTCAACCAGGTGGTGGTGGAGCTTGGGTTCACTGTCGGGATGGTACGGCAGAGGGGCCTGGCTGGAGGGAGGGGCTTCCTGTGGCAGGGGGCACACATGTCTTCGGCCCAGCCTGGGGGAGTGAAGCAAACAGGATCAGGACCAAGGTGGGAAGAACTTCCCCCTAGGCCGTGTCTCTCCTGCCTGTGTCCTGGTCCTTTTAGTTGCCACCTCAGGCTCAGGCAATCAGTGGACATCAGCTGGAGGCTGCTGTGGGCAGAGCCCACCCTTTCCTTCCCACACTGAAGCAGGGCTCCTTATGTCCTGGACGCCCTCCCTTGGGTTCCTCACCCAGAGCTGGGCCAGGACAAGGTGACGCTGGACAGTCTGCCCAGGATCCATGAGAACACAGGAGAAGTTGGTATCTCGCAGGGCAGGGCTCAGCTCCTCCAGCACCAACGGCCTCCACAGCTGGGTCCACTTGCCCCTGTACTCTCGCCTGGAGCAGAGGAAGGAGAGGCTGTGAGAGGACCGCAGCAGGTGACCGCCCCCAGCCAGCCTCACCACCACGCCCTCACCTGGTGCTGCCCTCCCGCAGCCGGCCTGGGAGGTGCTCGATGAAGGAGCCGTTGCCCAGCCAGTAGAGGATGCTGAAGTGGGGGAAGCGGCTGCAGGCGGTACAGGACAATGTCAGCGTTCCATCTAGGGAGCACATGTGGCTGTTAGTCCTTCTGCAGAGCAGACAGACCCTCCCACCTCCGCCATGGTCTGCCAGCCCTGCCCCGTGATTCAGGAATCTGGAATGGGAAGTCCAAGGAGAAGGCTGAGCAAGAGGAATCTGGGGATGGGTCCCTCATCTGGGTCCTTGACTCCTGAGCTTGTTTCTTCAGAATGCCCCAGGGTTTCTAGCACCCAGCTTCAGTGACTCTAGGAGCTCTGGCCAAGGAGGCAGCACAGTAGGCAATCACTCAACTGAGAAGGCCAGAGGGCAAGTGCGCCCTGGGAGGAAGGGCTGGGCTTGGAGCCACCTTAGTCAGGGCTCTGGGAGTCCTGTTCTTCTGAGGCCTCTCCATCCCACACGACAGCATTTTGGGAGCTGTGAGCTGAGCCCTGCACCAACTTGCGATGCTGGGTGGGAGAGGGAGAATGCCCACTGCTCAACCGAGCTGCTTGGTTGGTGACAGGCTACGTGGCAGAGGGTTGGAGGGTGCATGCTCAGAGGCCAACCCACCCTTGGTGCCACTGTGCCCTCAGCCCCGCCCTCAGACCACTGTGCCCTCCCATCCCATTAGAATAGGTCCTTACTCAGTGAGACTTCCACTGCTGGCCAGGTCACTGTCAACGCTGGGCACTGCTTAGCTGCTGGGAGTGCTGGGGGCCGCGAGGAGCAGAGATCCTTTGCCATCCCAGGTGAGGCAGCTGTGGTGGCCTGAGGCACAGGTGTGGCTCCGGCCAGGTGGGAGATGACGTGGGCACAGAGGAGCAGGGCCCGAAGAGGGCTAGGGTCTGAGGAGAGGACAGTCAGAGGTCAGCAGCTGTCTGACCTCCTGGGACTGCTCGGCATCCTAGCTCTGCTCTTACTTGGAGACGGAGCTGCTGCCAGGATTAAGTCTGGCAGAATCTTGGCTCTGCTGTGAACGGCTGGGGCAGAAGAACCCCTCCAGCCCTGGCTCTTGGCTCTCTGAATGGAGCACGGGGAGACCCTGGAATGGAGCCAGAGCGCAGCATCCAGAGGCTGAAAGTCACAGCACAGCAGCCGAGGGGACCCACCTGGGGTCAGGCTCCTCTCTGGTCTCAGGCCGCACCCCACCCCCTCCACCCGTACATGCACAGCCCCAGGGCCCACCTGGAATCCAGTTGTGTCTCATGGTCATGATGAACTGTGTCAGGAGCTGCCGTGCCTTGCTCTATTTATCTGTGACAACTTCCTCTCTAGGGAGGCGGGGGAGGCAACCGTGACAAACGGCTTCTCCTACAGATTCCAGGCACAAGTAGTACGGCCTTCCTGTGGGCTCCACAGCCCCTTCCTACGTCTGAGTTTTCAGGGGGCTGCCAGGCACTGTCCACTCTGCCCCGTCCACCTGTCCCAACTGACAACTCCTGGAGGACCGGCATCAAGCACAGGCTCTTCCAGCCCCTAGAAACAAAGCCGGGGGATCCCCACCCTAGTTCTTCCTACCATCAACATTATACTCGTCACTAGTGCAATCAAATGCTTCATTACAGGATGGAAACTGAGGCCCAAAGAGGACCAGGGACTTACCTAGTCACAAAGGGAGGAAAAATTCTCTCCGCTGCCAGAGCTGTTCTGGGAAGGGCAGGATAGATAGTGAAATCCTTCTGGGAAAGCACTGCCTCCCCCTTCTATTTTACTTTCACTTTTATTTAAGCAGGGGATCTAGAGCAGGCTCTGGCCACCAGCAGACACATGTACTCCACAGCAGTCTGCACCTAGTCCCGAAGGTCCCTGCACGCCGCGCCTTCTGCTAAGCTGGAGCTCACCGCAGCCGGGAACCTTCTCACTCACTCCCAGGCCCCCTGCTCTTCAGGTGGTATCAGCCTGGGGTCTTCAACCATCCTCAGCCTCACCCTCCAAGCACAGGGCCATGAACTAACGAAAGTCTCTCACACACGAATTCTTCCATCCCAAGACTCTGCCCTTCTATGTGAACAGAAAAGTCCTGCTTCTTCCTTCAGTCACACTATATTCAAGGGGACAACTGTCTGAGGCACTGGGGACCCAAAGTTGGATCAAGTGGACCATTTCAGACTCACACCAGCCCATCTACATCTTGGCCTTTCTCAGGCTCCCCACTCCCTCCACCCAACACCCGCCCCTTATCCCCATGAATCCTTCTCACTTCTGTCATCCCAGCTCCTTGGCCAGAGCTAGAGATCTAAGCTCATCAGGAAGTCTAGTCTCCCCCTGCCTGGCTCCCAAGAAGCCCTGAAGAGCCCTGTTTTCTGGAAGCCACCCCTTTTGGAGCTCCCCAGCTCAGTTCGGCTGTGTCTGGCCCCACGTGAGCCCCACTGTGGGAGCTACACATCCCGGCCTCCACAGGAACCTCTCAGACAAGCTTGGAATACAAGCTGGAGCACTGGCCCTACAGGGAAGAGAGGGTGCTTTCCAGGGAGGAGTGGGTACATCCAGCACTGGCTGGAGCAACAACAAAGCTACAGAAGTCAGGGTCACACATGTGGCCTCAGGGGCAGAGAGACCAGGGCTGGTGATCCACAGAGCAGGTATGAAGGACCAGACCTGAGTGTCTGGGATCAGGAGGATGGGGTGCTGGAGACAGAGCCAGGGAGGCCAAGAGATGGAATGAGGTTTGGAAGAATCGTCAGGAACATGGCTGCAATCTCAAGTGTGTTGTGTGTGTGTAAAAACCATACATTTCCAATTTAGATGTCAGAGACTAAAAGTCAACTCCTCTTCTCCAGGGCTCCAGCTCACATCTTCTCAGTCCCTCCCCCACTGCCTGCCCAGGAGCTTCTGGGCTGCAAGACGCAGAGAAGCTCCTCCCTAGGAGCACCAGTGTCTCCAGCAGGGAGGTCAAGACTGTTGGGGCTTCTGAGGCCCAGTCCTCTGGGGAAGAGGGTGGGGATGCGAGGGAGAGGAGACAGGACTCTTACCTGTGAGTGTAAATAAGGCCAGAGTTGGGCTGTTGGGAGGTCATGGTACTCAGGACTGTTGAAAGATGGAGAGAGAGCCTTGGAGAGCCTGGCCTTGGCTCCTCACATGACCTGATGTGGGGGAGGAGTGTTTATTCACTAAGTCATGTCTGACTTTGTGACCCCCTGGACTATAGCCCACCAGGCTCCTCTGTCCATGGAATTCTCCAGGCAAGAAAACTGAAGTGGGTTGCCATTTCCTTCTCCAGGTGATCTCCCCAAGCCGGGGATCGAACCCACATTTCCTGCATTGCAGGTGAATTCTTTACCGCTGAGCCACATTAGGGAAGCCCTAATGTGGGGGAAGGAGGGACAAAAGTGAAAGGATGACCCCAGGCCCCAATCCACTGAGGACGGGCCCATGGGCATGAGCGGCATGTTGGGCAAGCTACAGTTGGGTAACAGAGCGACTGGGGAGAGGGGTGGTTGCAGCAGGGCACTGACCTCAGGTCGTGAGGACAGTCACCCTGTGATGAACCAGGGCCCCTTCTGTGACAGGACAGAAGCCCAGCAGGCCATCTCACTCAGGGATGTTGGACAGGACCCACCACTTGCAGGACCCAGCTCTCAAATGGGAAGAGCAAAAAGGCAGCAGAGGCCAGGCAGGCCTGGGGACCACAGGGAAAGAGGTGGGAAGAAGAAAAGCAAGATGGATGTTCAGCTTTCCAACCCAGCTCACGGAGCTTTATTAAGAACAGATGACAAGATCCTGCTTGGTTCCTTCTGCACCTGAAGGGCCATATTCCCTAGGAACCCAGCGTGGAAAGTCCAAATTTGCCTTCCTACTTCCTTCAAAACCCCTAGGACCAGAGCTGGGGCCTACCTGAAACCCCTTTTCAGACACCATACTCACCTGGCCCTGACCCTCTTCCCAGCCACCCCAGCACTCGTGCTGCTGGGCCCAGGCAGAACCCAGGGATGACGGGGCTGACATGAGGATATTCCTTGAGATGGGAATCCCCTGGCAGCTTCAAGGGAAGAACGTGTGACTACAGGAAGAAGTCTCACATCTATCAGTCCCTCCACCGCAGACACACAGACACACACGCTCACTCGGGCTTGCAGGGAAGGAAGTGATGTGGCAGTGGCGTTCGGCACATGTCACCACTTCTGGGCAGAGCGCCAGCTTGCACAAGTGGCCCTCAATCACTGCTCTGTATAGATGGTCTCTGTTCCTGACTGAGTAAGCCCTGCTTAGGGGCAGGTTCCCCAACAAATTCTCAGGGAATTCCGAGGTCAGGGCTTCCCTCACTGGAAAAGCCATGACAGGGTTTCACTTGCCTCCACCAACCTATGGCCCCCGAGCGGGGAAGGCCCGCCCATGGTCTTAACCGGGAGGAAGGACAATTCACCCCCAGTGCTCTTCACTGGCACCGGCCACAGTTCTCTGGCCCTTCCTCACTGAGTGAACCAGGCTCGAGCCCCACGCGTGGAAGGAAGAGGGGGGCAGGGCCTGGGGCTCACAGCCAGAAGTAAGATGGCTCCTTTACATCAAAAATGTTGTGGCTCTGCTCCTGCCCTGCTCAGGCAGGGAGGTGAGGCCTGGAGGAACTGGGGCAATTCCTAAGCTCCACAATAAAAAAGGTTTTTAAATATATTCATCAAAATAGTTTTCTTTTAAAAAGCCCCCACTGCTGACAGCCCCACTGGCTGGCTCTCCATCACCTCCCTCCCCAGCCCGGACACAGCCGGTGGAGTCCTGAGTGGCCCAGTGCCCCTCTGAGTCTTTCCCACCCAGGAGGTCTTGGAGGGCAGGGAGGAGAGTGCCCTGAGGTCCATGGTGGGTGGATGTTCTTCTTCCTGACTATTCCAGGCCCAGAATATAGTTGATGCCTTGCACCAGGCCAATGATGACAGGCTGCCACGCTACCAAGTACCGAAGCCAGTCCAGCAGTTGCCCGTACATGACATGAGGCCTCTCCCAGCTGTCAGTGCGTTAAAGAAAACAGGCTACATGTTCGAGCTGCTGAGGCTGGCCTAGGGGATGGGTGAGAGGGTCTGCCTACACGTTCCAGATGCTTCACAGAAATCAGCCTACAAAGAAAGGTGCTTTCTAGAAAGCCCCGCCCAACCTCTCCGTGTTGGAACACAGGGCTGAAACCAGAGAATGGGGGAAGTGGGGCAGAGGGGATCAGTGCAGAGGACCAGACAGATAAGGCAGAGGGTGGAGTGGTGAAATAAAGCTCTCCATGGCCGATATACAGAGAGGGCTCTGCGTGAACCCCTCTCTAAGCTGGGACTGCCAGTGAGCCGGAGACTGCTGTAGATTTCTTCGGGAAGATGGGGAAAGAGATATGGTAACCTGAAGGTTCTTGTCCAAAATGGGAAGTTCTCTAGGTCAAGGAAGGGGTTGAGTGTGGGGACAGAGGCATACAGGGGCAGAGCAAGAGGCTGGTCACAGGGGATAACTCCTGGTAGAGAGGCTCCAAGGAGCCCCATCCAAGGGCACTGAACATGGGGGCCCTACTGAGGCCAAGCGGCCCTGGAGAGGAATCCCTTCTCTCCACTTTACAATCCACTGCCGGGAAAGACACTGGAGAGGGTGCCTGGGAATCCAGCTCCGCGGAAGCACAGACCTCACAAGACTGTGGGGAGTCCCTCTGAGGGCATCAGGAACCACAGTCCAACCCAGTACTGAGAACAAAGAGAAGCCCTGACCCTCAGCTTGACCATGGAGTTACTGAACTAGACTCCAAAAGCACCAAGCAAGGAACCATAAGGAGGAACACCACGGCCCTCCAAAGCCCAGCTAGTATCCAGGGGCCAGAAAACCCCCATGCAGAGAGAAAGGGCAACTGGAAGAGGTCCCTGGATCCAGGGGAAATGGGGCAGGGGCAGCTGAGAGCAGCACAGGTCCTGTGTTCAAAGTGGAGGGGACAGGCCTGGTCTCCAGCCCCGCCTGTCACAGGTGAGGCATCGCACGTTAGGTGTGTCACCGTGAGAAGGTTAGTCATCCTTGAAACTGTTTCACTGGTAACAGTAGGATACCATTACCCAGGTCACAGGCTCTAGAGAACTGAGTGAGCTAAGAGAAGGAAAGCACCTGGCACAGTGCCACCAGGTGCACTGTAAGCAGGCAGGCGGAGGAAGCTGCTCTCACCACCCGTCTACCCTTGAGGGATCCTGAATGGTGAGAAGCTGAGCTGTTGGTCCTGCCCCACATCCCACCCACCTCCCTAGACCACAAGCCAAATGGACTAGTGGGCAGGTACCAGACTGGGGGCAGGAGGAGCACCCCAAGACCCACTTGAATGCATGCCAGTACTTTCTCACCACTGCCCACTCCCAACGAGACCCCAGAAAGGATACGGGTTGCTGAACATCCTCTTGAGGTCTACCTTCTCTTTGCAGTAGGGACACGTCTGCTTCTTTCCCACGATGCACCAGCCGCGGATGCAGAACTCGTGGAATCTGAGCGCCACGGGTCAAGGGAAAGGGTGGGCAGCGAGGATAGCACTCCAGCTCCGGGACGGGCTTCCCGGTGTCCAGGCCCTAGCTCTGGAGGGAGGTTCAAACCCTGGCTTCACCTCTTACCGGCTGTATCATCTGGGCCAAGCTGATGTACACCTCTGGCCCTGCTTCCTCATACGTGAAGTGAGGTTAATGAACTCTGCCTTACAGGGCCACTCTGGGCAAAATGGAGAGCACACGGCATAGGATGGGAGCCGAGTAAGGACGTGGTAAATGTCAGAGGTGCCCTTCAGGGGCACCTGATTCCAACACTGAGGGAGCCAGTTAGAGGATTCTCCTCCCTGGTGACTGACCCAAACTTGCAGCAGCTAGTGTAGCTGAGGCTCCCTTCTGACCTGGCCAGGCTATACACGCTGTTTACCCAAGAGTGAGAAAGACTTTCTCACATCTGTGAGAAAGACCAAAGGAGGCAGCCGTTTCCACTCCCTGGGATTGGCTTCCCTATCAGAGGACATCACCCAGATGTGACTCCCCTCCCTTCAAAGGTCCGGATGGCATGCCCAGGGTCATGACGGTCCCCTCCCTCCCTGACTGGAGTGTGCACGTGGTGAGAGAGGCAGCCCAGGAGCTCCAGGCAGGATACACGTGATTGCAAGACAGCCTATATGTGTTCTCGATGATGCCCTCTTCACTGACATCCACAAAGATCTGCTGCCCACACACGGCACACACACTGTCCGAGAGGTGCTTGGTGGGCATGCCCGACTCGCTGTAGAACTGGGAGAGAAGAGCAGGAGGAAAAGAGAGAAAAGACGTGAGAATCAACCAAAGTGGGACGATACCAGCGAGGCCTGGGGTCTTCTGAAGAGAACGTGACACGGCAGGTGGGGGATCCCGAGCTGGAGAACATCTCACTGTCAATCATCCTCATCTCTGTGGGGAAGATGGGGACTAGACCAGAGATGGGCTGGGAAGTCAGATCAGACAGAACCTGAAGACTGGTCTGGTCATCATCAGGGCAAGGAGACAGGCAGGGAGAAGGGTTCAGGGCTGCTGACAGGGAACGACGTCAGCTAAGCCACGCTGTGGTTCCCTCAGATGGGCAACATCTCTTCTCCAAGACGCACACCAGTGAAACACCTGGTGCAATGGTGGTTGGGTGACAAGGACATTTTCAGGCACTTGTGGCAACAGTAAAACAGCTTCAACCCATCTGAACAGCATTTGGCATGATGTCTCAAACTGCCACACCATTTAACCCATTAACTTCACCTTAAGAAATTCAAAGAAATTTCTTTTAAAAAAATATCAAAGAAGCTTCATGCATACAGATATTCATTTAAATGTTATTTATAACTAAAGAAGCGAAGAGTCTGGCAACCTCTCAAAAAGTTAACATAGCAATACCATATGACACAGCAATTCCATTCTTAGATAATACTCCTAAAGAATAAAAACCGGGCCTAGCCACACACTTATACACCAATGCTCATTAGCAGCATTAATCACAAATAGCTCAAAGGTGGTAACAGCCCAAGTGTCCATCAACAGAGGAATGGATAGACAAAATGGGGTCTATCCCTCCAATGAAATGTTACTCAGTCACAAGAATAATGAAGTTCTGATACATGCCAAAACATGCAGGCACTTTGGAAACATGCTAAGTAAAACAAGTCAGACACAAAATGATAAACATTGCACTGATACATGAGTCTATTTCTATAAAATATATAGAATGGACAAATAAATTCATAGACAGAAAATAGAACAGAGGTAACCAGTGGTAGAGAGGAGGAAATGGGTTATTGCTTCTGTTTGGGATGATCAAAAATTTTGGAAATAGCACACTTAAATGGCTAAAATGGTGAATTTTATGCTACATATACTTTCCCAAAAAAGCAAAAAAAAAAAAAAAAAAAAAAAGGCAAACAAAAACAAGCAAAGAAATGGAAAGAACCATAAATGACCAACAACAGAAGGATGCCTCAATAAATTGTGGCACCCACTCAAGGGGCTAGACAGGCAGTGAGTCAACTGAAGCTTGAGATACAACATTAAGTGTCAAAAGCAGGGTACGAAATTGGAGGCACAGTACTGTTGGTACCATATGTAAAGTCAAGCAAGCAAATCAATCAAAAGGTCAGAAGGAAATGCATGAGAATATTCACGCCAGTGATGTCTTGGTCGTAGGATTATAAATGGGTGTTTTTCATTTTGCCCACTTTTCTGCACTCAAATTTTCCCTAATGAACACATATAACAGGCAAACCTCAGAGATACTGTGGGTTCCACTCCAGAACGCCACACCAAAGTGAGTCACACACATTCTTTGGTTTCCCAGTGCATTTAAACGCTATGTTTCTACTTACCACTAGGTGTGCAACAGCATTATGTCTAAAAACCCAACTATGACAGGAACATCCAAGACCACAGATCACCGTAACAAATAATAATGAAAAAATTCAAAATATTGCCAGAAGCACCAAAATGTGACACAGAGACACAAAGTGAGCAAAGGCTGTTGGAAAATGGTGCTGACAGACTTGCTTGATGCAGGGGTGTCATAAACCCTCAATTTGCAAAAAGCAAAACAAAAAATTATCTGCGACGTGCAATAAAGCAAAGCACAATAAAAAAAGGTAAGCCCATACCTTAAAAGATTATTTACTACCATGATTAATCACAGTGAATAGCAATTCCATGCTCCAAAAAGAAATTCAAAATTTTGCATACTTTCCGGGTGGTTTATTGTTCAATAGCTACATAGCATTTCCCCTTGATCCCAAGAATAAAAGACTTGAATTTTATTTGTTGAAACTATTGTTTTTTCCTTTTCATTGTCTTAAAAATGATGGTAAAACACACATAATATAGAATTTACCATCTTAACTATTTTTAAGTATACAGTTTGGTAATGTCAGTAAGTATATTCACATTGATCTGCAGCTCATCTCCAGAACTTTCATATCTTGCAAAACTGTAAAATTCTTTAAAAGGCTTCTGTATTTATTATTACAATTTGATCTGTACCTATAAAGGTAAGTAGATTATACTTAGCCTTTTTTGTATTGTTATTTTCCTAACTTGAGTTTGCTCTGTTTTTTGTTTCCAAGCAAGTGTCTTCTGAAAACTTCACAGACTGTTAGCTGGTTGAGGGACAACAGTGGAAGGGTGGGCGTGAAGGAGCTGGGACAGGGAGTAGGGAGGACACAGCTACATCTGCCACAACCTCCACTCCACATGGGGCTTCTCTGACTTCAAGCAGCCCTTCTGAGAAATGGCCTCTCCTGACTCCCAAAAGTCCTCAGGGGTAGAAGGCAGAGATGCACCAAGAATCCAACCCTCCCTCACCATCTTGCAAGAATGTCTGAAGTGGCCCAAGGTGAGCTTGTTACTGTCACAGAACCCTAGAGCAGCCCCATCGCTGGGGAAACCAAAGCCCAGAAAGGAAAGAAACTAGCTGTGATGAGAACCCAGACCCCCTGACTCCTAATCCAAGTCCTACCCAAGACGTCCACTGACATCTAAACACTGCAGAAATGCAGCTACTTAGCTCAGTGAGGGCGAATAATTCAAAAGGTTCTGATTTGTGTATCGAGGGCGCAAAAGGATAAGTGAGAGTTGGGGTAAAGCCAAACCCATGGGAGCCCACTAGCAGCACTTCTCCAAAGCAGGAATCTGAATGTTTGTGCTGAAGGGACCTCTGAGAGAGACTCCACCAGAGTTCAAGAGGCTGATGGCTCTGAATGTGCCTGCCTGAGTATTTCTAGGCACATCAACTCAACAGCGAAAAGAGAGACCAAAAAGTGTGAGCCCAGCTCTGGCACCAAATCCTTGCACACTTGTGCAGCACAGAAACACCACCACTCACTCGAGCCCATGGCATCAGCAGTGAGAAAGGGGAACCCTCCAACTCAGGACAGGAGAGCTCTGAGGAAGAACTTAACCTCAAGCCACTCCAAGTTCTGCCCCAGGATACTGGGGCAGGGATATAGCATCAGACAGAACCTGCATGAGGTGATGAGAGTAGGAGGGACACCGAGGCAAAGTTCTATTAGGGCTCTAGCTTCTCCATTCTCCCTGCAAGCTAGTGCAGCTACAGGCCAGCAGCGTCAAATCCCACAATGTTTCAACAAAGTTATCAGATGAGTCTGTCAAGTCAGGAAGGTCCCAGCAACCAACAGTTCGCAGAGCCCCCTGAGACTGTATGAGGAGGCCTCCGGCTGAGTGAGGTAAAGTACAGGCGGGAAGATTCCGCTTTAGCCTCAAGAGCCTGATGCCTCAGTGTGGAAAGCGTTCCAGGGGCCACACAGCGTGTCAGGACAGATTGCACCTCCATCCTCTGTCACTTACTATCTTGATGATCTTGAGCAAGCCACTCAAACTCTTCTTTCCTTTCGTCAGATACACTGGGTACCTACTAGGTACCAGTCACTCGACTAGCTCTTGTGCTAAAATGTTGGAAAAACACAGACCTGGCCTCTGTCCTCAGGAAACCTACAGCTAAGGGAGACTGGCATTTAATGGCCATACTACTCAAAGCAATCTACAGATGTAATGAGATCCCTATCAAATTACCCATGACATTTTTCACCGAACTAGAACAAATGATCCTAATATTTACATGGAACCATAAAAGACCCAGAATTGCCAGAGCAATCCTGAGGAAAAAGAACAAAGCAGGAGACATAATGCTCTCAGACTTTAGGCAATACCATAAAGCTATAGTAATCAAAACAGTGTGCTATTACCACAAAAACAGAAATATATAGATCAATGGAACAGAACAGGGAGCCCAGAAAAAACCCACATATCAATGGTCAATTAATCTTCAACAAAGGAGGCAATAATGTAAAATGGAAAAAAGACAGTCTCTTCAGCAAATGGTGCTGGGAAACCTGGACAGCTGTATGTAAATCAATGAAGTTAGAACACACCCTCACACCATGCACAAAAATAAACTCAAAACAGCTTACAGACTTAAACATAAGATATGACACCATAAAATTCCTAGCAGATATCATAGGCAAATATTCTTTGACATAAATCATAACAATGTTTTCTTAGGTCACTCTCCCAAGGCAATAGAAATAAAAACAAACAAACAAAAAAATGTGACTTAAACTTATAAGCTTTTGCATAGCAAAGGAAACCATTAAAAAAAAAAAAAAGACAACCTATGGAATGGGAAAAAATATTTGCAAATGATGCAACCAACAGGGCTTGATTTCCAAAAAATACAAACAGGTCATACAACTCAGGAACAAAAAACCAAACAGTCTAATGGAAAAATGGGCAGAAGACCTTAACAGACATTTCTCCAAAGAAGATATACAGATGACCAACAGGCACATGAAAAGGTACTCAACACTGCTAATTATTAGGGAAATGCAAATCAAAACTATAATGAGGTATCACCTCACATCAGTCAGAATGGCCATCATCAAAAAAAAATCTACAAACAGTAAAAGCTGGACAGAGTGTGGAGAGAAGGGTAAGAATTACTGTTGGTAAGAATATAAATTGGTGCAATCATTAAGGAAAACAGTATGGAGGCTCCTCAAAAAATAAAAATAGAGTTGCCATGTGATCCAGCAATCTCACTCCTGGGCATATACCAGATAAAACTACAATTCAAAAAGATACATGCAACCCTATGTCCATAGCAGCACTATTTACAATAGCCCAGACATAGAAACAACCTTAATATCCATCAACAGATGAATGGATAAAGAAGATATGGTATATATACACAATGGAGTATTACTCAGTCATCAAAAAGAACAAAACAATGCCATTTACAGCAATCTCTAGGACGGACCTAGAGATTACCATCCTAGGTGAAGTAAGGCAGAAAAAGAAAGACAAATACCATATAATAACACTTATATGTGGAATCTAAAATACGATACAAATCAATGTATCTACAAAACAAAAACAAACTCACAGACAGAGAGAGGAGACTTGTGGTTGCCTAGGGGTAGGAAGGATACAGGAGGGAAGGAATGGGAATTTGGTATTATCAGAGTCAAGCTATTATATATAGGATGACAAAACAACAAAGTCCTACTGTATAGCACAGGGGACTATATTCAACATCCCATGACAAACCACAATGGAAAAAATATGAAAAAGAATATATATATATAACTGAGTCACTGTGTTGTACAGAAGAAATTAACACAACACTGTAAGTCAACTATACGCCAATAAAAATTTTTTTAAATGTACATAAAATGAGAACTAATTACTTAGAAGGCTAAAATAAGAATTAGTTATTTAAAAGGCGTTCAAAAGGCTATCAAAGAACACTGCAGTGAAGGGGTTCCTAACTAAGCCGAGGTCATCTGAGGAGGCTTCCTCAGAGGAGTGGCGTTTCAGGCTGAGAGGTGAGGCATGAGTAGAAGTCAGTGAGATGAAGAGAGGCAGAAGTGACGGGAGGAGGCCGGGGGCAGGAAGAACCTGATGCACTTGACAAACTGAAAGAAATCTGTAAGAAAGAGGAAAACAGTAAGTCCTTATGGCCAAAATGGAGGATTCTGGACTTTAAATGAGAAGTCATCTAAAGGCTTCATTTTAGACTCGTATTGTTTAAAAGATTACTCAGTCTTCCATGTGAAAAATGGATTGGAGATGAGGCCAAAATGGATTCAGTGAGACCAGCTAAGAGACAGTTACAATATTTTAAATGCAACGGATGATGGGGGCCTATGCTCAGGTGATATGCTATGCTAAGCAGCTTCAGTCACATCCGACTCTGTGTGACCCCATGGACAGCAGCCCACCAAGGCTCCTCTGTCCACGGGATTCTCTAGGCAAGAATACTGGAGTGGGTTGCCATTTCCTTCTCCCATGCTCAGGTGATAACTTGAGCTAATTTGATGGCAATAAAAATTGGGAGAAGTGGACCGATTGTTGATATCAAAGAGACAGCTGACTAGGAAAGGCCTGGAGTTCAGAATAGAGTTCTGGATTAAGATCTGGAAGTCATGGAAAAAGAGAGGAAATAACTAGTGAAGAATAGAGAAGATGGTTTCGCCTTGAGCTCATAGGAACAGTAACATTTAACGGGAAGGAAAATTAGCAGAGAAGACAGAAAATAACAGAGAGAAAGAAAACCAGGACAGGGTAATGTCACAGAAGCCACTGTGGGGAGGTGGCGGGGGGGACCCTTTGTAAGAAGAAAGAAGTGCTGAGTCAACTGTGCTGTTGACTGCTGAGATCATAATCAATCCCCCAGAATAAGTGACATAGAGTCCCTGGTGATCTGAGTAAGAGTCACTTCAGAAGAAGGGTATGACTTGAGGTCAATTAGAATGGACCAGGAAGTAGGTGAAAGGTGATCAAAAAGGAAACAGAAACTATCCACAAATTTAGCTGTCAATGACAGGAAATGGCTTAGTAGCTAGAGAAAGTGTGTCAAAGAAAGGATATTTTTTTCAAAAAGAATATTTAAATGATTAATAGGCAAGAACCCAGTAGAGGGAGAAGTTGAAGTCATAGGTGAGAAAGTAAGTCAATGGTACACCAGGTCCCTGAGGAGGCAGGAGGTGTGGAATCTAGAACACAGGTAGAGCTGGTCTCTGAAGGGAGAAAGGACACTTACTCCACTGTTACTGGAGGGAAGGAGGAGAAGATAGGTGCAGACAGAAGTAGGTCTGTAGGTACGGTGTCAGGAATTGGGGGGGATTCCTGTTTGCTTTCTAGTTTCTCAGGAAAATAGGAGGCAAGATCATCTGCTGAGAATGAAGGGCAGAGGGAAGGGGTGTTAGAGGTTTAAGAGTGGAGGTTTGAAACAGAGGTTACTCAAAGTGGGAGAGGGTGCGCTCCAGATGAAGAGAGTCAGATTTCTCCTTTTGCACAGGAGCTTGTCTGTAGTAGTGGCTCAGGATACAGGCGTTCTAATCCACACCATCGACCATCACAGGAAATGTGTGTCATGACGCCTCGAGGGCTCTTCTGGTCCATCCCTCCAACTAGCGAGGAGACTAATGGCCAGGGAGGAGAGCCTCACTCGAGGCCAGACAGTTGGTGGCAGGGCTCAGCTGGCTCCCTGTCAGTTCAAGCTGGCTTCAGAAATACTGAATAAATATTAATATTAATAATTAATAAAAAAAAATACCCACTTCCAGGGTTATAGTGGAGGAGATTACATACCACAGAGTGGTTGAAGGTGATTTAAGACAAAAGATGGCATCAAGAGAGAACTGGCAATCATGGTCAATGATTTGTCTGTCTTGCTTTATGTGTTGAGTATGATGAAAATACAAAGTCTACAAGGGCCCTGTGCTCCAGGTGATTAGATATAAAATATGTAGCACAGCAGGACTATACAGTAGGTAACAGTAGTTGCTATCATCATCACCATCTGAGTGTCTGCCATGGGCCAGGATACTCTGCAAAGTGCTTGACATTAACCCATTTGTTCCTTACCACAATTCTATAAGGCTGTCAGTATTATTACAGCTAAGAAAAGAAGATCAGAAAGGTAAAGCAACTTGCTCAAGAGTATACAGATAATTAAAAGTGGAGGAGAATCTGAAACAAGGTCTGTCTGACTCTGACCCCCCAGCTCTTTTTACACTACTACTTCAAGTCAGATGAATGGGTAGCCAGCCCTGTCCTCCTATTATCTGGGGCTACTGAGGCTCCAGGAAGTGGGAAGTCTGAGGCACAGCAATTTGCTCAGGAGACAGAAAATGTGAGCTGGGACACCAGGCCTAATGCAGCACAATGTGTTCCTACCCTGCCTGCCAATCAATCCCACAGAGGAGGAAGTCCCAGAAATAAGCCTATTTCCCAATGCTCCATTGCCCCACCCCTCCATGACTTTCGGGTGTGAGTGGAAACTAAACTGACCGTCACAAGCTTATGACCTCACAGTAACCAGCTGGAAAACACAGACTTCATCCAAGAGTCCCTTGAATCAACTGACTCAACAAAACAGTTACAAATTTCTCCAAGTGAGGCAAAACAAAGAGCTACTCTACACTAACTAAAAAGAGTAGCGTAGAGTAGTGTAAAAGGAGTTAAGAATACTTAATACAACTATAAAACATCATAGTTTTATTTCTAGGAATTGTGAAATTAATTAATCACAGATTTTTTTTTTAGGTCAAACCACTCCCAGAGGGGGACCAAGAGATGAATCAGACCTAGTTCCTGACTGGTACAGCTCCAAAATCAACTATGACTCTTTGGGATAGAAGCTGTGATCACCAAATATACAAAAGACTATGAAAAAATAAACAGAACTGAAAATGTGATACAAAGTGAAATATTATGTAGCCTTAAAAAGGAATCAAATTCTGACATGCCACAACAAATGTAAACCTTGAGGATATTATGCTAACTGAAATAAGCCAGTCACAAAAGACAAATATTGCATATGAGTTCACTTATGTCAGGCATCCAAAGTGGTCAAATTCATAGAGACAGACAGAATGATTGTTGCCAGGGGCTAGGGAGAGCAGAGATTAAGGAATTATTGTTTAATGAGTATAAAGCTTCAGTTTTGCAAAATGAAGAGCTCTATAGATGGATGATAGTGACAGCTGAAGAACAATGTAAATGTATTAACGCTACTGAACTGTACACTTCAAAATGGTTAAGACGGTATGTGTATTTTTAGCAGTTTTTTAAAAATAAAGCTAGGGCTGCTACTGAAAGTGAGCAATGAAGCTAGTAAAGGCTGCACATGGTCACATTCTGTGCACTGTAGACTACTGATAAATAACTGTTGCTTGAATAAATAAATGAATGAGTTGGCTAATGAATGAGTAGAAAGCTGCTGCCTCTTGACTTCCTCAAATTACCCTCCCCAAAGCACTGATCAGATTCTGGCTTCAAGACCACAGATATTCTTTTTTTAACTTCTTTATTTATGTTTTAAATTTTTTGGCTGTGCTGGATCTTTGTTGCTACACATGGGCTTTCTCCAGTTGTGGCGAGCGGGGGCTACTCTACAGTGGCAGCTCTTGGACTTCTCATCTCATTGCGGTGGCTTATCTTCTTGCAGAGCACAGGCTCTAGGTGTGCATGGGCTCAGTAGTTGTTGTACAGGGGCTTAGTTGCCCTGTGGAATGTGGAATCTTCCTGGGCCAGAGATCAAATCTGTACCCTCTGCAAAGGCAGGTGGATTTTTAACCACTCCACCACCAAAGAAGCCCCAGGAATATTCTTGAAATTCAGGCTGTCATGATTCAGGGGCCTATGTGTTTCTGAGCAGACCAAGGCCCATCTGACCAAAGTGGGCAGAAATAACAACAGCTTTGAAATTCTCAGGGTTGGAGAGAATTCTAAGGTAGGTCCCTTTAATCTCATGTTGGAGTCTCTTCTCCCACATTCCTATCTGATCTAATCTGCTGGCATCCTGAGCCCTAGCAGAAGACCTGTTACTAAATCTCATCAATATTTACCAAAAGAACTGGAAAACAGTTAAAAACAGAAAAATGAATTAAATGAATTAACTCCTGGTGACTCACCCGGTACTATCACAGGCCATCCTAGTATTCCTATGACCCCCAGGATGGGACCCTGGGGAAAAAGCAAACTGCTATTTCAGTAAGGTCACATTCTGTTGGACGGGAATTTTCAGAGTGACTCCTCTGAAAGAGACAGTTGGTTACAGTGGCTCCTCTGAAAGGGAAAGCCATTCTCAATGTCAATTACTTAGGGGAGAGGTAGCTATCAGGTAAGATACTAGGATTCAGAAGACTAGCCTGTGGTATAAAGGAGGGGCAGCATTATTTTTATCAAGAACACAGGCTCTGGGTGTTGGCATCTGGAGGACAGTCACTGTTCAGGTGTGGATTCCAGGTTGTGGGTGCTAAGATGACACCCAGTACACTGACACAAGCTGAGTTGGATGAGGCAGGGTCTAAATGCCCTGGAGAGCAGGCCACCTGGTACTTCAGATCAACCTCATTCAGATGCTCACACTTTATTTTCCTGCTCTCATCCTCAACTCTTTAATAAAGTCCATTGTGATTGTTTGATTCTTACATTCTGTGCTAAGAGGTACAGTGAGGTATGTGGTTTACCCTTGGGACAGACTGTTATCATGGAGTGGTGGGGTAACTAGTGACATCCCATGAAAGGAAGGAGAATATAAGGGGTCAAGAGCTAGTATGTGAGGCAGTCTCCACCCTAACGAGAAATTCTCCCACCAGGTCTCCTGGTGAAGCTGGAATTTATTATTATTAGGGAATTATCTTATGAAGGATTATCATTTACAATCACTAGAGTACCCAATAATTCTTCCCAAGAACATGGGAAGAGGCCCAGGCCAAATCCCATCTTGCAGAGGCCAATGTAATAACTCCATCTCCCAGAGGAGATGCTAACTTGGTGATCAATTCTGAGCTTAGCTCCACCTGGACAGAAAAGGGATTCTGCAGATTAGTCATTAGGGACCCACCTGGGAGGGAATAAAGGCTATATTTAAATTGGCAGCTGATAATAACCTTGAGATAAAGTTGGCAACTACTTGGGAAAATCAGAGAATTTGTCCTGTAAAAATAGAAAAAGAAGAAGAAATCACTAGAGGGTAAAGGACAGGATTCCAGTAAGAGACTCTCTGAAAAACTGGCTGTGCCACCGAAGGAAACAGTTTTAGTGAACAGCTGCTGTTGAAAGTAAAGTGAGTAATTAGACAATCTAGGGTCTGGAAATTTCTTCAGGGAGTGAACTAGCTGAATGAACAGCTGAAGACACAACTAGATAAGAGAAAGTGAGATGCTGCTAAAACATGAGACAGCTGTTCAGAAAAGAATCTAATAAGCTGTCTAAAATCCAATACACTTTGTTTTCTATTTAATCCATTATAGGAAAGATAAAGAGTCCCATGATACTGACACACAAAGTCCCAGACCCAAAACTGTACTTGGGTGACATTATGCAAGGTGATAGGGCTTCCCAGGTGGTACAGTGGTAAAGAATCTGCCTGACAATGCAGGAGACACAAGAGACGCAGATTCAATTCCTGGGTCAGGAAGAACCCTTTGAGTAGGAATGGCAACTCACTTCAGTATTCTTGTCTGGAAAATTCCACAGACAGAGAAGCCTGGCAGAGTACGGTCCATGGGGTCACAAAGAACTGGATATGACTGAGTGACTAGCACACACACCCAAGGTGATAGCTGAATCTTCTGTTTAATTTGAATTGCCCTAAGCCTACCAGCCCAAGGCACAAATGAGATCATAGCAGCTGTGACATACAAATTTGCACAGCCAAGAGGTCGCACCTGCAAAACTGCCACAAGCTCAGCAAGAGGTCCTGAAGTGCCTCACATGAAGTCAGTGCCAAGCCTTTCTTGTTCTTTTCAGGTGGTCTCCACTGATATCTCCTGCCTAAAAGCTAGGACTTGTATGTGGAGGCAGCAGGAGAACCCACTTCCCTGATGTTCTAGGACTTCTCTCCAACTTGCCAAACTTCGACCTAGAAAGAACTTCGGAATACCCTTCAGCCCCCACACACCAGAGTCACAATTATTTCAGCACAGAACTGGAGAAATGTCTATTAAACTTGGAAATATTTTTTTGGGGGGCGGGGTCTAATGGAATGATACCAAGATGGGGAGCACTTCTGTGTTGTTCACACAATTTCAAAAAGAACTCATTATTTCTACAAACAACAAAACAACAAACATATTTCCATTGCGGAAAAAAAAAAGAGTAAGGATATTGAGTTGGGTTTCTTAGACTTTACCTATATTTTAAGCTTGAAGAATCTTTGCATGGTCTCCACCTGGTCCTCTCGCAGCATTTCCTATCTCAGTGAAGTATCCGAGGAGTTGCTTGAGTCACAAATGTCAGCTTTGGTACCTACTTTTCTTTTCTTCTTGTTTTTTCCTTCAGTTCCCAGGATCAATCTATATCCAAGTACTGTCAAACTTACCTCCAAAATACCTCTCAGTCCACTTCTCTCCCTTTTCACCATCTCTACGCTAATCCAAGCTGCCTTCATCTTGTGCAAACTACTGCAACTGTCTCTTTAAATAGTCATAGTGGGTCACACTGATCTGTGGACCCCTCTCCGATCTGTTCTCTACCCAAGCAGCCAGAATGATCTTTTCCAAGTACAAATATGATGTTACCATTTTCTATATTAGCCCCTTAGTATTTTAAGTATAAAAATCACAATCTTTCATTTGGCCTATATGGGTTTTTCTAGTCTAGCCTTTATTTCTCTAGACACTTCTACTATAATTCAGCCCCACAACCACATTAGCCTTAGTTCCTCAAAATTCTCACCTTTTCTCCCACTACAGACCTCTTACACATGCTATTTCCTCTACCTGGTACACACTTCACTTTTCACTTCATCTGGTTAACTCCCACTCATTGTTCAGGTCAGCTTAAAAGTCACATCAGGGAAGCCACTGTTGAGCCCCAAGACTAGATCAAATGCTGTTAACTGTATTTGTTCATAGTATCATGAACCTCCCTTGATAATATTTATTAGTTATAATTTCTAATAATATAACTTTGTTATATATTATTATAATATAATGTATCATATATAATTTATTGGTGTTTTAAATTACTTTAATACCCATTACTTTAATACCCAATGGACAGTAAACTCCATTTGGGCAATAATCATGTTTATTTTTGTGCACCTTTCTAATCTAAGCACATTAGATGTGCTTAGGGACACAGGAGACATTAAATAAGTATCTGTTGAGTGACTCTCAACTTCTTGTAGGGTAAAGTGACTTTTACCTTATGGCTTAGAGTTAAAAATTCCAGGGTACCTCTGAGATCTAGCTTTCCAAATTTTAAAGAGGGAATCTCCATATATACCACTCACATCTTGAAGGATTTTGTATGGCTTATCTCTTCCATCAAACAAGAGATGCTATCCTGAACTCTTTGAAGGTGGCAGGAGGCAGTAATAAAAGCCCAGGTGAACTCACCCCTATGGTCGATGCCATGTAGTCTGCACACATTTCTGCAAAGTCCCGCTCAAGAACACCATAGTAGAGGCCATAGAAGAGGAGAGAAATGCCAAAGTCCATGGCATCTTCAGGTTTGATCCTGTAAGGGAAGCAGTATGGTCTATAAGCCTTGCCCTGAGATGCACTTGCTTTGCATTACTATTCTGGGACACATAAGGCAGTGCCTAAAATTAGAAGCCTCAAGAGTAGAGCAAGTATTGGCAAACTAAAACCAAGTCCAGCCTGTTTGCATATGGTCTGTGGGCACCTCCTGACAGGCGAGGACTGGAAGCTGTGAAGACCAAGTCAGAGTATCCCCTTCTGCCCATTTCCTCACGGGGTTTCCAGTGCCTGCCTCCTGTGACTGATGCCCACGCCTTGCAGCGGCCTAGGCTCTGCTCTGATTCACACTTACATACTGGGGACTCCACCACTGGCAACCACTGCACACCAAACAGGGCGATTTTCGGTCTGGAAGTGAGCAACTCACTAATGAATTGCCTCACCTCCAGCAAGTTGCTTAAGTTGAAATGGCCAAGCCCTTCAAAAGGAGGGAGGAGAAGAGCAGGCTCTGGGTGTCACTGGAGCAGATTGAAACTGATCACAATGCTCACCCGCCCTCATCAGGCCCCTCCTTTAGAGAATGTTTCACCTGCTGGCAAGTGGACACACAGAATGCCCACCATCTGAGACAGTTCACCCAGGCAAATACATGGGGCAGGGAAGCGTTTTCCCTCTTGTTATGTAAATACCTATAAACCATCCTAAATCTTGCCTTTTGACCCATGAAACCTAAAATATTTATTTGGCCTTTTACAAAAAAAAAAAGCTTCCTAACCATACCTTTAGAAAAAAAAGATACAGTTAGTAAATATACACATACCCGTTACATACAAGTTTATGTTGCAACTACACATATTCTGTATCATGTCACCAAAGTTAAATTTTGGTCCAAATCTTCTTAATAAGGACAATATGCCTATAATATTAGGAAGTTTGTTTTAGTGATTTCATGGACCAATAATTTGCAAACTTGAGTCTTCAAATGTTTATTAAAGAAAACTATCTTTGTTAAAACATTTGTATGAAGAACTGAATATGTTCACTTAAGACTGTAAATTATATTTATCTCAGAAAGTTGAATTTGCCCACCAATCTTGTAATTTGATATCATGGTCTTACACCAATTAACCTAATTAGCAGCATAAAAATGGTCAAGATTCTCAAGTATGTTTTCCTCCTTATGTAGTTTATCAAAGAAGAAATTATAATTCTAGAATAAATACCTTTAAAAACATAACATAAAACATGGAGAATCTTGGTTTTTACTTTTTTTAATCACAAAGGTTAGGAAGCTATCTGGAATCTGGGTTTTCTTTGATGAGCCCTAATGACTCTTCACTGATAAATTCCTATAAGTATCTGTGGCACCTATTTATTCTTTCAGCCTATACTACACCTGGAAGGAAGAATTCCGTGGTTGTCCTCTCACTATATAAAGTAGGACTGACGTCTTTCAGTATCAGAAACTGCTGCCTACAGTGTACTCGGTTTGGGGAAGAGGTCAGCGGTCATGAATTTAAATTTTAATCCTAAATCTCTAGCTTCAACACACTGTCCCAGGCTTAGAATTCCTCAAGACTCACAGCCTACAGCACCCATTCCCTCAGCCAGGAAACCACATTTCTACCCTTTTCTGCCCTACTTATTGTACCCTCCAGTCCCAGAGTCATTATGATTGTCACAGTCATTGTCCCAGAGTCCAGGACAGGATTATCTGGCTTTTGCTCTAATGAGCAGGGGGGGTGGGAGGGGACCTGTATGCTGAATCAGATCTTTTGAAAAGCTTATGACAATAGGAAGTAACAGCCAGAATCCCACTCCTAGTCGTGTATCCTTAAGGAAGCAACTCGGCAATGTTATCTGTGGCAGCAGTACACTGAAAAACAACCTACGTGCCCAACAGTGGAGCAAGACTTAACAGTCCACAGGTTAATTCTGCCTCCTGAGAAATCTCTTAAAGGCAGAATGTCAGCTGTGTTACAAAGCAACAGTGCTTCTGTTAAACCTCATCTGTGATTAGAACATAGTATCTGGATCCAGGGAGTTTTAAACCTGATGTGTTCCTTGGAGAAGTGCGGCTTCTGGGCCTGGGTGGCTCCCAGACTCATCTGTGTGGTCTCATTCCCTCACATCTCAGCCCTGGGACTACTGTAAGGACTCCAGCAGGCACTGCCTTGCTATTTCCAGTCTTGTATCGTTCTAGGTGGATCTGCTGCCAGGTGTAACCAACTGTTCCATGAGTTCAACTGTCTAGCCTGGGGTCAGCAAACTTTGTCTGTAAAGGTCCAGATTGTAAGTATTTTAGGTTTATCGCCCTAAAAGTTTCTGCCACAATTATTCAACTCTGCTGTTTTATTGCAAAAACAGCCACAGGCAATGTGTAAACAAGTGAGTGTTTCGGGAGAAATGTTTTATTTTATAAAAATTGAAGGCAGGTCAATTTGGCCCATAGGACATAGTTTGCCAACTTCTACTCTCCTTGAACATAAGACCACTAAGGTAGAGTGGATGTTGTAAGAAACAACACACACATGGAAAAGGAAAATGGTTCTGTTGGGGTGATGGAGTTACGGGTAACTGGCTATAATCATTCCTATGCTTATTTTTGTTATTATAGTTTTCCATTAAAATATAAATTCTTAGAAAGCAAAACCAATGATTTGAGACTCTTAATTCTGTATTATCAAGACATTCCTTTCTCTTTGCCAGCACAAAATCAGAGAGGGGTCACCCATCCTCCCATCCTCCACAGCCCAAGTCACCTATCCTAAGTGCCATATTCCTCTTGCTAATACTCAGGATGTACCCAGGAACAAAGGTACATCTCACCAGTTCCTTCTCCCCAAACACTAGCAAAAACAAAAGCAAAGGGTACTCACTTGAATAACAAGTTAAGACCAAAGAGGGTAAACATAACAGCCATGTAGCCAGCGATGCCAGTGGCGTAGCTGATCTTATAGACCAGCAGGAACCACTTATACACCAACCTGGAGAAAGGGGAGAAAGTCAGTAATGCAGACACAGAAACATGGCCTAGGAGCCTCTGGATCACCAGAAGTCCTCTCTCTCACATCAATGGGGACATCAGGCTCTTTGCTTAGGACTTATATTGAGCAACTGCAGTTACTATACATGGCTGATCACTCCCCCTCAATTGCAAAACACCTCCACATACCAGGGAGGTATTTTGTATTTGTACTTTCCCGGTCTCACACCAAGGGAAGAAAAGGGAGCATTAAAGGGAGGTTTCAACATATGTAAAACAGACAGCCAACGGGAATTTGCTGCATGTCTCAGAAAACCCAAACAGGGGCTCTGTATCAACCTAGAGGGGTGGGATGGGAGGGAGATGGGGAGGGAGGTTCCAAACAGAGGGGATATATGTACACCTATGGCTGATTCATGTTGATGTTTGACAGAAAATAAAATTCTGTAAAGCAATTATCCTTCAATTATTTTTTTTTTAAAAGGAGGTTTCAACATCAAACAAAGAATGCCTGCCTAACCTCAGACAACTATGTCATCTCAAATTTAGGTCAGCTGGATAAGGAAGTGAAAACCAGTAACTACAGCTATGCTCAGAAGGAAACAGTTATTCTTGTCAGGAAAGAGGATTCAAGGAGAGATGAATAAGAGGTAGAATTAGCTACAGGCTTTTGTAACTGAGCATGGTTAATCTGAATACTGCTTTGTTCTAACCCATAGAACAATAACAAAATGAATGATGTCTAATGAGTTTGCTTCTGAATTTTTTTCCCCCTTGGAGGAGAAGGGATAAGGAAGGAGGCACTCAAAGAATACCTTTATTTGGATATGTGTGTGTGTGTGTGAGATGGTGGTGTGGGTTGGGGAGTGGGGGTTGGATGGGGGTGTGAGATTCTCCTGAAAGAGGGGCCATGCTCCCTAGGATCCAATGAAAAGAAGTATGGAATCTGTTGGTTGACTGCAAGTAGGTTCGGAGAGGAAAGACAGTTCCCAGAATGTACCAGAGCCTTTTAAATGCTGTGGACATAGGTACCTTATATCACGGGCTACTGTTCTACCGGCAAGGAGAGCTTAAGAGCAACTCAGCAAGTCTGTCTGGCTCTTGAGAGCCAACGAGGTTACTATCACTCTGCTGGGCCTCAGGGAAGATGCTCAAGGTCCCTCCCTGCTTGGGCCTCCCTGCTGCGGCTAAGCAAGGGTGTAATGACTTCTCAGGTTAGCAAAGGGACCCAAACACCTTGCAGTGTCCACCTTCAAAGACCACAGAAGCTCCACCATCCAGAGTTTGCAATGATCAGCTGGGAGTAAGACACAGCAGAAAGGATACAGCATTTTAGGAGGAAGCTGGATGAAGTGAGGTTTAGTAGCTGGGTAACCCCAGATAAGTCATATTAACTTGAGACAAGTTTATTAAGTCCTAACACAGGAACCCCTTACTACCTTTCTCACTGGATTGTACACAGCTCATTTCCTAGTGTATAAAATACATGCTCAATAAATGCTGCATAAATAAATCTGGATGTTTATGAAAGTGCTTTGAAACTGTAAAGCATTACTGAATGCTAGTTGTTAATCATCACTGAAAACCTCTCATGTTATAAACATATTTTCAGTCATTTAGCTAAGATATTTAAATTACCTGATGATGTTTAACATGCTTTATTACATTCTTTCTTCATATCACCCTATATGAGATAGCAATTATCATCACATTTTTTAGGGATAAAGAATTCAAGGCTGAGAAACATGCAGTCATATGGGTCATATAATTAACAAATGGCAGGGCTGGGGGTTTCCAATCCACATCCATCTGGCTCCAGAGCCTGTATATTTTATGATGGCTTTTAATGTAGGAGACTTTCCAGGTGGCTCAGTGGTAAAGAACCTGCCTGCCAAGCAGGAGATGCAGGTTTGACCCCTGTGTAGGGAAGAACCCTAGGAGAAGGAAATTGAAACCCATTCCAGTATTCTTGACTGGGAAATCCCATGGACAGAGGAGCCTGGCGGGCTGAAGGCATGAGCTCACAAAAGAGTCAGACACGACTTAGCAACTAAACAACAACAAACTGCTGCGGCTGCTAAGTCACTTCAGTCATGTCCAACTCCGTGTGACCCCATAGACGGCAGCCCACCAGGCTCCTCCGGCCCTGGCAAGAATACTGGAGTGGGTTGCCATTTCCTTCTCCAATGCATGAAAGTGAAAAGTGAAAGTGAAGTCACTCAGTCGTGTCCGACTCTTAGCAACCCCATGGACTGTAGCCTACCAGGCTCCTCCGTCCATGGGATTTTCCAGGCAAGAGTACTGGAGTGGGTTGCCATTTCCTTCTCCATAACAACAAACTACCATAGCCAGACAGGCGCTTCTGATCACTGACTTCACCTTGTAGGTAAACTTTACTTTGTAGAATAAAACTTAAAAGGCCAAGAAAAGGCTGGCAGTAAAGCAGAACAAAAGAAGCATGGGGAAAAGAGTAAGTTTCAAGTTGGAGGTCTCTGGATCAGGTAGTCACAACTCTGAGACTGGCCAGTTCCTCTGCTAGGCTCTCCTGGACCTGCACACGTGTCTCACAGCACTTACCAACTGCACTGAAACAGCTGCTTTCTTGTCCATCTCCTCCATTAAAACGAGTACTCCTTGAGGGCAGGGACCATGTCTTATTCAGCTCTGTATCCCCAGCACTCAGCACAGGGCCTGACACAGAGCAGGTGCTTGTTGAATGAATGAACCAGAAAATCTCTCTTTTTTTTTCTGTCAAGCATAGATATAAATGACCTCACAAGCTGGTTGGGAGGATCAGATGAGAAATGCATTTGGAAACACAAAGAATTATACAGGAAGGGGCTGCTTTATGACCAAAGATGGAAGTATTGTTTGTTATAATTCTCCAGTTTAAATGTGCTGAGATTCATTCATTCAACAAAAATTCAGAGTAGGCTACTATGTGCCAGGCCCTTTGGCAGAGCCTGAATATACAGTGACAAACAACATGGATGTGGTTCCTGATCTCACAGTTAGTTTAGTGGGGGAGACAGACGCTTAAAATAATATTTAGTCATAAACTGTGATAAGTTCTATGAAGGAAAGCTACAGGGCACTAGGAAGAGAATGTAACAAAAAATCTACTCAGAGATCAGAGAAGAGTTCACAGAAGAAAACAACACTTAAAACGAGACCATGAGGACCAGGATTTGCTTACTTATATTGTTAGCTTTTAATATAAACAGACCTTGATGTAAATAAGCCGTTAAGGTAAGTTATAGGGAAATATCTGGGGGGTTTTATTCTGTGAACGGGGCAGGAGGTCTCCCAATCAGCTTGTTTTGGCAGGGCTGTGTGCCAAGTAATCTCGGCAGATAAAAACTGCAATTTTTTTTTTCAGTTTAAGCCCACCCACCTCCCATGCATCCCAACCCATTAGTTTCAGGAAACTTGGCTCCTTCCCACTACCCACTGGCTAAATTCTCACCTTGGGGTTGTCTGGACTAGTGGTTTTCGGGTGGCTCGGAAGGTGACAAAGGCTGTGACAGCGGAGAACAAGATCCAGATCACGAGAAACCTCCACCAGTGCAGCTTCACTGTGAAATAGAGGGGAACAACCCACATCTGAAAGAGGGTCACCATCTGAAACACAAACATAAGCACTTCAGCTCTAGCCAGCTCCCTCTGCAGCTCCATCCACAAATCCAGAGCATATCTTTTGTGTTCCCTTTTAGCCTGATCCTCTCTGTGCTTCCAGTTTTGGATAAAAGCACCTCCTAGTGACCCAAGTTTGAAACTCTGGGACCATGCTTGACACCAACCTTTTCCCCACCCAACCTGTTCATTGTACCTACTCTTTCCTTTCCATTTGAGTCCTTGCTGTCTCTTACCTGGCTGACCATTACCTCTTTATTAAGTCTCCCTGAATTCAATGTCTCTGCTCCAGCCTATTCTTCCCAGGAGCACAGTTAGTCATGAACACGTCACTCTACTGCTCAGAACTCTCTGAGGTTCCCTTTCTATAGATAAGATCTGACATCCTTAGACCCAACATCCTTAAGCAGTCATATCTCCCTCCCACCATGGAGCTCCAAACTACTGTTTCAGGATCATCTTCTACCACTCCCCATGACTGCAGTCAAGGTATCCTGCTCTAAAACATCCTTCCCACCTGCCTTTCAGCCTGAGAGTATCACATGAGAGACACATGAAGCCTTCAGTCTCGTTGCTAGGCAGAATAAGTCATGACTTCCCAATGCTCCAAAAGCATTTTTCTTTCTACCATCATTACAGGGCTTATCTAGAGTATGAGGCTAGGTTCGAATTCATTCTCTACCTTACTGTAAGCTCCTTAAGAGCAGTGACAAGGCCATACTCTGGCCCATGATAGATCCTCAATGAATTTAGATAAATGAGGGGAAAGTAAGACTAGAACCTTAAGAGGGAAGCACATTTCTATGATAAGAGTATCTATTTTACTTTCCGTCCTTCCACCTTGAACTTGTTAGCTAAGGCGTTCCAAATGTATAAAACGATTCTAAGTCAGAAGTTGGGACCAACACCAGTCTTCTGCTTCCCCAAGTCTTCTAACTCCTTCCCCAACCACCCAACTGTCACTAGATGGCACTCTTCTCAGGTGAGTAGCAGGTATAAAAAAGATAATTGGCACTTAGAGGCTTTCTTCCTGGTATTAAGTGAAATCAAAGAATGTATTTTTTTAAAAGGGAGGGTGGCTATAGAGAGGAAAATAGTAGCTAGCATCCTAAAGTTCCACAGAAGAGAAAACTTTTGAGAAAATATTTACTCTTGAGGATTTCTAGACCAGTGCTGCCTAGTCCAAATATAACATGAGTCATATGTGTAATTTTAAGTTTTATAATAGCTATGCTTTAAAAAAGTAAAGAGACGCAGATTATCTTAATTTTAATAATATGTTTTATTTAACCCAATACATCTAAAATATTACCCTTTTGACACGTACTCAATATAATCTACCCATGAAACATTTTACTCTTTTTTTGTAATAAGGTTTTAAAATCCGATGTTTTATATTTATAATATATCTCAAAAGAGACCAGTCACATTTCAGGAGTTCCACTGCTACATCAGACTGGATAGTGCAGCTTAAAGCATCTTTTTAGTGTTTAGCTACTACTCTTTTATAGACTGCTCTGTGGCAAGAAAAAGCCTTAGCTTTTTAGTGTTATTTTATATATTTGAAAAGAGACAGACTGAGGAAGAGAACGGTGATCAGCCACTTTGCCTTAGAGCTCCTAGTGCTGTCTGCCCACTGGTCAGTGAACAGTGCTGCCCCAGTACCAGTTCCACTGTACAGGAACCTGCAGTTGACTCCCTGAATGAAGCATTCTAAAATATCCTGGCCTTATAAGGAAGGCAGGATAGGGGAAAAGGATAATTAAGGAGTTTGGGATGGACATGTACACGCTGCTATGCTTAAAATGGATAACCAAGAAGGACCTACTGTGTAGTACATGGAACGCTGCTCAGTGTTATGTGGCAGCCTGGAAGGGAGGGGAGTTTGGGGGACAATGAACACATAGTATATTTATGGCTGAGTCCGTCTGCTGTCCACCTGAAACTATCACACATTTTTAATGGGCTATATTTCAATACTAAATAAAAAGTTATTAAAAAATAAAAGTTAGATGAAAAAAAAAATTCTGGCCTTACAAAAAAAGTGTGGAGGCACCAGGACGTACTAACAAATGGCTACCCAAATAATGCTCCATGTGACATTCTAGGAGATACATGGAGGAGACCAGAAAAGTGCATCACAACAAACAACTGCAGATTATTTAAACTAGGGGATAAGGCAACTAGAATCATGACACTAAAAGAGGGTAAATGAAGGTGGGTGTGGAAAGAAGGGCTGCATGGTTTTCAGCCTTCACATCATTTGCTTTGACAGGCTCATGGGGGTGTTTATAAAGCAGTAGGCCCAGAGACTTGAGAAGAATTCAATCATGTGGTCCAGTCACATATGTTTTGAGAAAGAACAGGAATTCTTGTCTACTTCCAGCTTTTCCAAAAACTTGGCTTTTTACATAAAAACAACAAGCCTGCCCTCACAGCCTCTTTCTCACTCCCCATCACCAATAAATAGCATGTTCTGATGGGGAGTAAGTCTGGGCTTCCCTCGTAGCTCAGTTGATAAAGAATCTGCCTGTAATGCAGGAGACCTGTGTTTGATTCCTGGGTCAGGAAGATACCCTGGAGAAGGAAATGGCAACCCACGCCAGTATGCTTGCCTGGAGAATTCCATGATCAGAGGAGCCTGGCAAGCCACAGTCCACAGGGTCGCAAAGAGTTGGACATGACTGAGCGACTTTCACGTTCATTTTAGGTTCTTCAAAACAGATGTCCCAGTAGAAGCCCAGTAAATCTGGATTCTAGTTCTGATCTGCCTCCAAATCATTGGGTCACCGCAAGGAAGGTTTGACTTGATTTTCAAAGCCCTTTAAGTTCTAGCACACTAAGGTTCTGTTAGACCTTATCTGAGCCTGGTATCTCAGACTCCCTGGGAGAGTGAAGGCAGTGTTCATTCTCACTCATCCATCAAGTGTTTACTGTGCATTTAATGGGAAGAGAAATAAACATGACTTCTAGTTCCTGTCCTCAAGGAGCTAACAGTCTAGCAGCAGGAGAATAACATAGCTCAAACCCTTATTTAATGACTCAATAAAACTTTAGACCCTTTCTAAAGAAGAAGAAATCATTAAAGATCAAATGGATACAGTAGAATGATACAGTGAAATGACTAGCGACTTTAGAATTAAAGATATCTAGATATGAATCCCAATATAGCTACTTACTGAAGTCACTCAGCTCTGATAGCCTCAGTTTTTTGAAGTATAAATGAGGTTAACAGTATCTACTCCATTAGGCTATACAGATTATGTGTTAATGAATGGAAAACTTTCAGAACAGTACCCAACAAGGCAAGAATTCAATACAAGTAATGTAATAAATATAATGTAAGGATTCAATATGATAGCTCTTTTATTTCAATGGCAGCTTTCCAGGTGGCTCAATGGTAAAGAATCAGCCTGCAATGCAGAAGGCATGGGTTCAATTCCTGGGTCGGGAAGACCCCCTGGAGAAGGAAATAGAAACCCACTCCAGTATTCTTGCCTGGAAAATCCCATAGGTAGAGGAGTTTGGAAGTTGCAGAATCCACCAAGTTACAGAGTCAGACATGACTGAGTGACTAAAAACAAAAATATTTCAACGGCAACAATGCGTATAAAACCATAAGCACAGCTGCACAGTGAGCACAGTTGCTTAAATAAATGAGAACTCTTACTAGGGCTTCACATGATTGAAGACTCACAAAGTCACATATATAAAGGAGCAAAGATTGCAAAGAGGTAATGAAAATCATCCACATATTAAAAGTGGTGAGGTATCAAGACACTCTCTACCAGGGAAGTCTGAAAGCCAGATCTTGTTCAGGGCCTTGAAAGCAGCTGCTGGGGTGAGAGCCCAGTGCCTGACAAGGGGCAGGCAGAGGGGCTGGGTGAATACAACAGTCTACCATGGGGAAAATGGTAAGTAACAATTCTGCCTGGTTAATTTATTTGTGTCTACTGTAGTATCTACTGGCATTCTGCTTAATAAATTAAGTTGAAGGCATTTTTAATGGCTAGCTTGGCAATAAATGGCTGAAAGTTACTTAAAATTCTCAAGACTAATGGCAGGGACTCTGGTGCCATCTGGTGGCAACACTCTGGTTCAACAGTTTGTTTAACCAAATGCTTATACCTGATGCTATGAAAAGATGAAACAAGGGGGGACCATGGCTCTAACCTCTCCTCCAGAATCTGGGGTAATGAGACATAAATGCATGAACTGGGCAGTCATGCAAAGCATCAAGCACTGATATGGGAGTTCAGAGGAGAGATGCAGCAGTGCTGGCAGAAGCTGTCAAGGGGAGACTGGCCAGAAATGGCAGCGCTCTGGCTGGTTCTGAAAAGTGAAAGTGAAAGTTGCTCAGTCGTGTCTGACTCTTTGCTACTCTTTGCTACTGTATAGTCCATGGAATTCTCCAGGCCAGAATACTGGAGTGGGTAGCCTTTCCCTTCACCAGGGGATCTTCCCAGCCCAGGGATCAAATCCAGCTCTCCCACATTGCAGGCGGATTCTTTACCAGCTGAGTCACAAGGGAAGCCACAAGCAAAGCTGGTTCTGAAGGAGGTTTCATTATGGTGTTTGTGCATGTGTGTGTGTGTGTATGCAAGTGCACATGTGTGTGCGAAAGCCATTCATCCTCTTTCCCTGAATCTGCAAATACGAAGCTGAAGTGAAGACCAGCCTGAAACTGACTGACTGATTCTTTCAGCAAACATTTGCCAAGGGACAATCCCAGCTTTGCTGATCTGGAAGGTAAGAATAGCAACATCCCACTTACCTCTCCACAAGACTACACAGTTAACATGATGCTGTTATATGCTACAGTAAGAGTTACCAAGCCCTTATTTAAATGGGCTTTGTTTAGATTTCTTTCATCTCAGAAACCGTAATTCATGAAGACAAAAAAGAGCTGCCAGACTACATCCTTCTCTGGACACTAGATCCCTTGCCAGAGGCACTTCTGACTTTCAGTATTCCCTTCACTTCTTTTCCTATGTTGTGGGGACAGAGATCACCTACTATGCTTGACTGCAGAGGAATACCAAAGATGAAATGAAAACAACAAGTCCAGATAGCACAACAAAGTAAGAGACTCACAGCTTGGAAAAAAAAATGGACAGAATAAATGGACAGAGGTCAACCGGAAGAAGGTCTGGGATATGCTCCACAGCTCTGATCAATACTGTCATGAATGATTCATATGAAAATACAAAGGATCTGCTTATCAAACTGTGAGCAGCACAAAGCTTGGGAGAAAGGAGAGAGGAGCAAGGCAGTGAACATGGAAAGCAGAAACAAGATCCAAAATGAATGAAGCTCATTCCTACAGTTCTTCTAGCTCTACCATTCTGTGATCTGATAAGCTGAAATGAAGAACCAAAACTTCAGGCTGAAACTTCACCAACTACCCAAGTATTGGATAGGGAAGGAGCTGCTCACATGAAAGAGATCCAGGGGTTTCACCTGACTACAAATTGCCAGGGAATATATGCCAAGAGGGTCATTATCAAAAAGCCAAGGCAACACTATGCTACTTAACTAAGAATAAACCCTGAATGAAGGAGCAAGTAGCTCTACCGCTCTCTGCTCTGTCAAAGCATCCTTTGGCCCTGAGATCTGGTTTTAGGTCCACAATATACAAAGAACATTGATGAATAAACATGACCATAACAGAGTAGCCAGGACTACAAAGGGTCTGGAAACCAAATCACATAACAAACAGCTGAAGATGCTGGGATAACAGGCCTGGACAAAACTAAAGGAAGGCATGGCTATTATCTGAAGATCATCCAGAAGCCCAGCAGATACAGTCAGCATGGTTTCTGTGACCTGGTAACACCTCACACATTGCTAGAATATTCCAAAGGGCAAAAACTTGGTTGGCAATTACCTCCTACCACACCCCTGGAAAATGGTCAACCTATCATAAGAAACAGATATTCCAGTGATAAAAGATGTGCTATGTTCTTTCCTATTGCTGACCTGAAAAAACCTGCCTTTTGTCTACCTTCTGCCTCTGGGTCAAATTCTTGTCCCTCAGAGAAGTGCAGAGTATATTTACTCCCTATTTCTTATGCCTACTCTCCTAATACCCAAAATTATGTCTTTTTCCCTCAAGTCTTCTCCTCTTCAGGTAAAAGTCACTCAAGCAGTCATTTAACAAACACTTGCTGGGCATTTACTGGACACCAGGCTAAGGACTGGGGAATTCAGAGTTGATAAACAAAAGCTTCTCAAGGAGAAGTCTACTGAGAAGAAACAGCAATAATGTAGTATAATAAGTGCTATAATGGAGTAGGTCCTGGTGGCCAAGAAAGCAGAGCAGAAGTGCCCCACCCAACGTGGCGGAATTATCTCTGTCCTGGGTGGTCCAACAGGTGCAGATGGAGAAAGGCATCATGATGCGGGAACAAGGTATCCTTGAGAGAGTACACAGGTACCTGAGGGAGGTGTGAGAAATGAGCCTAAAGAGGTAAGCAAGGCTCAGAGAAGGCTGATCACACTTAGGAGTTTTTAATTATATTCCGAGGAGAAAAGTTTTTCTCACAGAAAGTGGATTACAACCCTTTACCATCTTAGTCAGCATTCTCTAGCCACATTCTAGTGACCCTCTTATTGTCTCAGTCTGAGAAAAATCTATAGTACTTTAAAGATTTCCAGGTATGAGATTCTGCCACTCATCCATTACAGGAGGGAATAGCAGTTCAGGAGACAGGAGTTTGAAAAGATACTATATTTGGTAACATACACGGATGATGAAAGCTTCTCCTTGGAGATCTTTTAAAAATAGGATAGATACTTTTCCAGGCATAGGCTTACTCCTTCCCCTAACATCCCTGAGGGAGGTAAGGAGCAAGTAAGATTAGACTCTGAATAGATGATGAAAACTGAGTTACAGGGACACCAAACATCAAGTCCTGGGCTAGGCTTCCAACCCAGATCTTCTGTCTCCCGAGTCCTGCCTCCCAGCACTGGTCACCAAGTTAGGGGGAACCCTGAAGAGGCATAAACAACACAGACCAAAGTGGGGATGGTTGTGAAAATACTGAAATCCAAGAAGAGGACACGGGCAAAAGTCATTAAAGGAAAACTCAGGGTGGGGGGGAGGGGGTTAAAACCAGAAATGACTATGGCAGAACTGTCAACAATCTCTTGAAACTTTTGGAAATCTCAAAAAATGGTTGAGTACTCTATGGAAAGAGCACTTAACCAAGAACCAGACTTTACATCCAGCTCTCCAATATGATGGTCACTGCCCCTGGCAAATCACATCTGGATTTTGCACTTCGGTTTCCTAATCTGAAAAATGGAGACAAACCCCTATCCTATCTTATAGAGCTATTTGTTGTGAGGTTCCAAAGCAATAACAGATGAGAAAAGTATTTTGTTTTTAATCAGCAAATTCAAAACTATAAAGCACTGTAAGGTATTATTACAGTTGCTGCTACTGAAAAAAAAAGTACCTGAAATTTAAATACAGAAAACAGTAGGATTGCCTGCTCCCAAGAGCAGTTAATTTAGACTCTTCTTTTAATCTAAAATTTCTTTTCTTTGAATTCCTAAATTACAGAAAGAAGTTTGATAATCTTCACAGTGAAACCAGTAGATTGGCATACTTGCTCATAATCAACCTCGTGGCTGGCAACATCAGTGCTAGGTTCCAGAGTCTAGGACAGTGTTTCTCATTATGGATGAATTTTCTCCCCAGGGGACACCTGACAATGTCTGGAGATAGTTTTGGTTGTCACAATCAGAGGGAGGAGATTGTAGGTAGAAATCAGGGCTGGTGCTAAACATCCTACAATGCACCTCATAGCCCCCGGAAAAAATAAAGAATCATCTGGCCAAAATGTTAATATGCTCCCTATTGAGAAACATGGTCTAGGAGAACAGAGCTCATGTTTTTCTACTTAGTGGTCACGGGTGCCCAATGGAAGCTGGCCACCAACCAGCACTAGTAAAGAATAGAAAATTTCATTCAGTTGGAGAGAAACAGAGCCTTATCAATTAATTCCATCATTTCTTGACATGCCCTGAGAAGCATTTTCTGTGAAGCTCTGACAGCTAATCTCAAACAGCTCATGTTTCTACTACTCAACAACAATCCGAGAGCTTCTCCTTTATACAACATTCTCAAAGGAGTTGTTTTGATTCTTGTTTATTCCCATTCCTTACTCCACAGACAATTTAATGTGTTTAATATGTGTATTTTGGCGGGTTTTTTTTTTGAAATAACAATAAAATTTACTTTTCACATAGATCTGAGTAGCAAGACCATTTTTTAATTTTTTTTTTTTCTGGAGTATAGTTGCTCTACAATGTTGTATCAGTTTTAACCATTATTAATCACCACAGTTTGAACTGTAAACTCATAGCTATAGCAAGTACCTAAAATCTGTTTAAGCAGGGAGAAGAACTTTAGATGCCCCAGGATGGAAAACAAGGAATAACAAGATGGGATATCCAAATAGAACAGCAAGGAATAGAATCCTCAGTCCACAGGATGGTTCAAAAATCTAATCTATAAAGTACCAATCCTAAAAATAAAATCAGAGCAATCTGGGGAAACAGACTGCAACACATATGTCAAAATGCTTATTCGTAATATATAAAAAGCTCTTATAAATCAGTAAGAAACATTCTAAAGAATCCTAAGCAAGGAAAGAAATGTGACTGGACACACCACATGGTTCAGCTGTGAATAACATTTACATGTCACAATAATGTAAATAGGGAAACTTATTTACTAAAAACTGGGAGGCTCAAACGTGTGTATGTGATGGGTATAGACGTAGTGGTATAAGATAATCACCACTTTCCATGGCAGCACGTCAATACATGTTCAAAAGTAAAATTTTATATATATATTTATATATGTTTTATATTATTTATTTATATTTATATATATCACACACACACACACATATATATATCAAGGATGAATAGAGATACGCAGAGGATTGTTGGTTTCTAAACATTATAGAACTACCTGACTTTTAAATTAGATATTTTCACCATATTAGATTTGACAAAGATTAAAAATACTGAGGATTCTCTATATTCTCTTTAACACTGGGTAATAGCACTGTTTAACATCTGTTGGTGGGATTGTAAACTGCTATAACTTTTGTGAAGGGCAACTTGACAAGATCTATTAATAATTAAATATCAATTCCACTTGAACAGGCAATTCCATTTTTAGGAATTCATTCTACAGAAATGCTGGCCCAGCTATGCAAATTATTTCTGTAAAAAGTTTACTGAATCACTGCTGTAACTAAGATAAACATCGCATTGAACAAGTCTATTGGTGCCATTTTTCTAACAGCATTTACTCAGTTCACGTGAGTCTGTGTGTCACATTTTGGTAATTCTCACGATATTTCATCGTTATTACTATATTTGTTATGGTGATCAGTGATCTTTGATGTCACTACTGTATTTGTTTTGGAACACCACAAACTATGCCCATATACGATAACAAACTTAAATCAACAAATACTGTCTATGTTCTGAGTGCTCCACTGACCACCCATCTCTCTCCCTCTCCTTGATAAAGTCAAAGTGTTAGTCACTCAGTTATGTCCAACTCTTTGCAACCCCATGAATTGGAGCCTGCCAGGCTCCTCTGTTATGGAATTCTCCACGCAAGAATACTGGAGTGGGTTGCCATTTCCTTCTCCAGGGGATCTTCCCAACCCAGGAATCGAACCCAGGTCTCCTGCATTGCAGGCAGATTCTTTACTCTTTGAGCCACCAGGGAAGCCCCTCCCTCTCCTTGGGTCTCCCTATTCCCTGAGACACACAATAATGAAATTAGGCCAATTAATAACCCTACAATGACCACTGAGTGTTCAAGTGTTCAAGTGAAAGGATGGACTGGTTGGATCTCCTTGCAGTCCAAGGGACTCTCAAGAGTCTTCTCCAACACCACAGTTCAAAAGCATCAATTTTTCGGCGCTCAGCTTTCTTCACAGTCCAACTCTCACATCCATACATGACCACTGGAAAAACCATGGCCTTGACCAGACGGACCTTTGTTAGTAAAGTAATGTCTCTGTTTTTTAATATGCTATCTAGGTTGGTCATAACCTTCCTTCCAAGGAGTAAGCGTCTTTTAATTTCATGGCTGCAGTCACCATTCGCAGTGATCTTGGAGCCCCAAAAAATAAAGTCTGACACTGTTTCTACTGTCTCCCCATCTATTTCCCATGAAGTGATGAGACCAGATGCCATGATCTTAGTTTTCTGAATGTTAAGCTTTAAGCCAACTTTTTCATTCTCCTCTTTCATCAAGAGGCTCCTTACTTCTTCACTTTCTGCCATAAGGGTGTGTGTCATCTGCATATCTGAGGTTATTGATATTTCTCCTGGCAATCTTGATTCCAGTTTGTGCTTTTTCCAGCCCAGCGTTTCTCATGATGTACTCTGCATATAAGTTAAATAAGCAGGGTGACGATATACAGCCTTGACGTACTCCTTTTCCTATTTGGAATCAGTCTGTTGTTCCATGTCCAGTTCTAACTGTAGCTTCCTGACCTGCATACAGGTTTCTCAAGAGGCAGGTCGGGTGGTCTGGTATTCCCATCTCTTTCAGAATTAGGGAAGTACAAATTAAAGCACAATGAAATCCCACTTTTATGCAAAATAATGTGGCTATAATACAAAAAAAAAAATGGAAAATAAAGTGTTAAACATGGAAAAACTGGAACCCAATATAATGTGAGTTAGAATATAAAATGGCACAGCTGCTATAGAAAACCATTTGGCAGTTCCTCAAAAAGTTAAACATAAGGTTACATATGACTCAGCAATTCCACTCTAGGATATATCCCAGAACTGAAAATAGGTGTTCAAATAAAAACTTACAGTGAATGTTCATAGCCACACTATTCAAAACAGCCCAAAGGTGGAAACAACTCTCAAGTGTCCACCAACTAATGAATGGATAAACAAAATGCAGTATATCCACACAATGGAATATTATACAACCACAGAAGGAACAAAGTACTGGTAGATACTGCAGTGTGAATGAACTTTGGAAACATTTTTAAGTGAAAGAAGTCAGGCACAAAAGACCACATATTGTATAATTCTATTGATATGAATATCCAGAATAGGCAAATACATAGAAAGCAGCTTAGTGGTTGCCAGGGTGTGCTGGGAAGGGGGAAATGGGAAGTGATTGCTTAATGGGTATGGAGCTTCTTTTCGGGGTAACAAAAATGCTGCTGCTGCTGCTAAATCATGTCAGTTGTGTCCGACTCTGTGTGACCCCACAGACGGCAGCCCAGTAGGTTCCCCCATCCCTGGGATTCTTCAGGCAAGCACAATGGAGTGGGTTGCCATTTCCTTCTCCAATGCATGAAAGTGAAAAGTGAAAGTGAAGTCGCTCAGTAGTGTCTGACTCTTAGTGACCCCATGGACTGCAGCCCACCAGGCTCCTCCGTCCATGGGATTTTCCAGGCAAGAGTACCGGAGTGGGTCACCAGCGCCTTCTCCAACAAAAATGTTCTAGAATAGTGACAGTGGTTGCACAACAATGTGGATGTGCTAAAGGACACTGAATTATACACTTTAAAACAGGTAAAATAGTGAATTCTGTTATGTGAAATTGTCCTTAACAAAAATAAAATCTATTCCATTTTCACAAAAAATAGTACCTGAAGATATTTGTATGTCTTGAGCATTTTTCTCTTAAGAATAGGAGCAAGAAAGTCCCTGACATTAGCTTTAGAGTTTACAAAATACTTCACCACGCGAACTTACATAATCTTCACAACACATGAGGCAGACACTATGACCCCAATTTAGAGATAAGAAGAACTGAGTCTCAGAGCAGTATAAAGTCATATGGCCAGGAAGCAGGAGCGTTGGCTAATCAAGTCAGACAGTCTGACTTAGCGTATTTACTGTTGCAAGGCAAACAGCTCCAACTTCTGATAAGCTTGAAAAAGGACAGGAGATGCCATTGTGTACATACATCTTGGAATTTTTCTTCTTCCAAAGTTAGTATTTTAAAGCAGTAAAAATATTCACTGTATCCAAGTTAATAAAAGTTTTAACAAAACCAATATAGATGATTATTGAATAAGAGCAGCATAAAGCAGGACATACAGATTTCCTCTTCCAATTTTCTAAAGATGAGTTTAAGTTTCTTGGTGAACAATATGCTATAATGCTAGCATGTCCTCTCACCAATATAGTTCAGCATAATGTTTACAGGGCATGGCAGTAAGTAATGAGATGACTGTACATTTCCTTATACAACTGGCCTCATTAATTTACATTAACTAGTGAATGGCACATTAGTGGTTTTCTAACACTCTGACGAGTCCTATAGATGTTCCTGAGAAAGCGGAGGGGTGAGGGTTACCAGCCCAAGCAGAGCATCCTCTTATTTTCTACATGAGGTTTTTTCTTAAGATACTGTTTTAAGTAAGGATGTCATTACTTTTTAAAAAATACATATGGAAAGACACTGCAGTATATATATGCAGTGAAATATTGAAATTGAAATGAAATATGAAATTGAAATCTCTTCAATTCTTCAGAGATTTTAAAAAATCTCTGCAGATAAGCTAACATTATATAATTATTACTAAATACAAGCACAGAAATGCGAAGTAGGTTCACTCTACATTTGACTTAAGAGTTTTCTTAGTTTCTAGGTTCAATTAAACTATCCTGATAATCCCCATTTTATAGAATAGGTATTGTGAGCACACAAGGAGAAACAAGTGACTTATCTCACATGGCAGGGTGAAGCACAAATAGGGTCTAGAAATCAAGCTCCATCCAGATGGCTTAGTCTGTTGGATGATGCCTAGTTCAAAAAGCCTTGGTTGTCATGCGGTCATTCCATGCACTATGACCTGAAGGTACAGATGTCTCTACTTGAGGTACATGACAATACTTGAGGTGGCTAATGTGCCAGTAATGTCTGGAACACATGCCAGCTCAATGGCAAAATTAGTCTCTCTTCCTCCTATGTTTCAGATTATCCCTTGGTTCCCCGGATAGAAAATCCTTTCCAGAAGGCACAGTCAAAATTATGAAACATGAAACAGAAGATCTGGATTCAAATCATGTCTCTATCAATTAGTTTCCCCTTCATGCCTGAACTATCTGGGCCTCAGTTTGTTCACAGTACTTACCTCAAGGGCTATTAGGAGGGTTAAGTGAGATAGTTTAGCAGGTCCCATCCTGTGGGCTACAGACCCCATGGGTATCTCTGGCCATATTATAAGAGGTCTGAAAAAGCACATACTAGAGAAAAAGAATCATTTAGGGTTTAAGATTGAAAGCTCTGGAGTAAAATTGTCTGGATTCAAATAATGGTTTTACCACTGGAGCAGGTTACTTAGCCATTCTGTCTCAGTTCCTCATCTGTAATTGGAGGCAACAGTATTCAATGGATTATTGTGAGGATTAAATGGGGTATATATGTAAAATGCTTAGAACAGTGGCTGGCATAGTAAGAATTCAATAAATGCTAGCTATTACTGACATTTACTGAATTAGTAATTGCTATTACCTGAAAGAGATGGGAATACGAGACCACCTGATCTGCCTCTTGAGAAATCTGTATGCAGGTCAGGAAGCAACAGTTAGAACTGGACATGGAACAACAGACTGATTCCAAATAGGAAAAGGAGTACGTCAAGGCTGTATTTTGTCACTGTGCTTATTTAACTCAGATGCAAAGTACATCATGATAAAGGCTGGGCTGGATGAAGCACAAGCTGGAATCAAGATTGCCAGGAGAAATATCAATAACCTTAGATATGCAGATGACACCACCCTTAATGGCAGAAAGTGAAGAAGAACTAAAGAGCCTCTCAATGAAAGTAAAAGAGGAGAGTGAAAAAGTTGACTTAAAGCTCAACATTCAGAAAACAAAGATCATGGTATCTGGCCCCATCACTTCATGGCAAATAGTTGGGGAAACAGTGGAATGGGAGGAGAAGGGGACAACAGAGGATGAGATGGTTTGATGGCATCACCGACTCAATGGACATGAGTCTGAGTAAACTCCAGGAGTTGGTGAAGGACAGGGAGGTCCGGTGTGCTGCAGTTCATGGGGTTGCAAAGAGTCGGACACAACTGAGCGACTGAACTGAACACTACTATATGTGTTTACGTATTCTTTCAAAGTATAATTATCATCACATGGATGCTTGCCAAGTTTTTTATGTTAAAGAAGGGTTGTTATACTTGAAAAGGTTAAATACTTTTAAGATAATAGCTGTAAAAGAATTCAGTTTACTACCTGCCATGTCCTCATCCAGAGTAGTTACATTTATGATTTCAATGTTTTTTAATTTACTGAGGTTTACTTTGTGGCCTAACATATGGTCTATCCTGGAGAATGGGCTATGTGCACTTAAGAAGAACATGTATTCTGCTGTTGTTGGGTACAGTGTGCTGTGTATGTCTGTTAGGTCTAACTGGTTTATAATGTTGTTCAAGTCCTCTGTTATCTGTTAGTCTTCTATCTGGTTATTCTATCCATTATGAGAAGTGGGGTACTGAGCTCTACAACTATTACTGTAGAACCATCTGTTTCTCCCTTCAATTCTGTTAATTCTTGCTTCACCTACCTGGGGACTCCTTTGTTAGGCTGCATATATGTTTGTAATTGTTGTATCTTCTGGCTGCAGTGAACATTTTATCAATATGTAATCACAGCAAATAGATGGGAAAAAAGTGGAAGTAGTGACAGATTTTATTTTCTTGGGCTCCAAAATCACTGTGGATGGTGACTGCAGCCATGAAATTAAAAGATGCTTGCTCCTTGGAAGGAAAGCTATGACAAACCTAGACAGTGTATTAAAAAGCCGAGACATCACTTTGCCAACAAAAGTCTGCATAGTCAAAGCTATAGTTTTTCCAGTAGTCAAGTATGGACATGAGAGTTGGACCATAAAGAAGGCTGAGTGCCAAAGAATTGATTTCTTTGAATTGTGGTGCTGGAGAAGACTCTTGAGAGTCCCTTGTACAGCAAGGAAATCAAACCAGTCAATCTTAAAGGAAATTAACCCTCAATATTCACTGGAAGGACAGATGCTGAAACAGAAGCTCCAATATTTTGGCCACCTAATGCAAAGAGCTGACTCACTGGAAAAGACCCTGATGCTGGGAAAGACTGAAGGCAAAAGAAGGGGGCAGCAGAGGATAAAACTGTTAGATAGCATCACCAACTCAATGGACATGAATCTGAGCAAACATCCTTCTTTATCTTGTGTACCTTTTTTGATTTAAAAGTCTATTTTGATAAAACTCCTAGAGGAGAACATAGGCAAAACACTCTCCGACATAAACCACAGCAAGATCCTCTATGACCCACCTCCCAGAATATTGGAAATAAAAGCAAAACTAAACAAATGGGACCTAATGAAACTTAAAAGCTTTTGCACAACAAAGGAAACTATAAGTAAGGTGAAAAGACAGCCCTCAGATTGAGAGAAAATAATAGCAAATGAAGAAACAGACAAAGGATTAATCTCAAAAATATACAAGCAACTCTTGAAGCTCAATTCCAGAAAAATAAATGACCCAATCAAAAAATGGGCCAAAGAACTAAACAGACATTTCTCCAAAGAAGACATACAGATGGCTAACAAACACATGAACAGATGCTCAACATCACTCATTATCAGAGAAATGCAAATCAAAACCACAATGAGGTACCATTACACGCCAGTCAGGATGGCTGCTATCCAAAAGTCTACAAGCAATAAATGCTGGAGAGGGTGTGGAGAAAAGGGAACCCTCTTACACTGTTGGTGGGAATGCAAACTAGTACAGCCGCTATGGAGAACAGTGTGGAGATTTCTTAAAAAACTGGAAATAGAACTGCCATATGACCCAGCAATCCCACTTCTGGGCATACACACTGAGGAAACCAGATCTGAAAGAGACACATGCACCCCAATGTTCATCGCAGCACTGTTTATAATAGCCAGGACATGGAAGCAACCTAGATGCCCATCAGCAGATGAATGGATAAGGAAGCTGTGGTACATATACACCATGGAATATTACTCAGCCATTAAAAAGAATTCATTTGAACCAGTTCTAATGAGATGGATGAAACTGGAGCCCATTATACAGAGTGAAGTAAGCCAGAAAGATAAAGAACATTACAGCATACTAACACATATATATGGAATTTAGAAAGATGGTAACGATAACCCTATATGCAAAACAGAAAAAGAGACACAGAAGTACAGAACAGACTTTTGAACTCTGTGGGAGAAGGTGAGGGTGGGATGTTGCGAAAGAACAGCATGTATATTATCTATGGTGAAACAGGTCACCAGCCCAGGTGGGATGCATGAGACAAGTGCTCGGGCCTGGTGCACTGGGAAGACCCAGAGGAATCGTGTGGAGAGGGAGGTGGGAGGGGGGATCGGGATGGGGAATACGTGTAAATCTATTGCTGATTCATGTCAATGTATGAAAACCCACTGAAAAAATAAATAAATAAATAAATAAATTTAAAAAAAAATAAATAAATAAAAGTCTATTTTGTCTGACATTCAAGAGCCACCAGCTCTTTCTTGGTTATCATTTGCATCAAATATATTTTTCCATCCTTTTACTTTTATCTCATTTCTTTGTATCTAGAGTATCTTGCAGACAGTATATGGATGGATAATGTGTTTTCTTAAATCAATCTGACAATCTGCCTTTTTAAAGGAGAATTTAATTCACTTGCATTTCAAGTAATTACTAATAAGGAACCATTTATTTCTGCCATTTAGCTATATGTTTTGTATGTTTCACATTTTTGTTTCTCATTTCCTCTTAGTATCTTTATAGGTCTCTCTGCTCTCCGACCCTGCCTTCTCATCACTTGCTACATTGCCTCCCCACTGTCATTGCCTTTTTAAAATATTAATCTAAAGATTCACTGGAGGCTTGGTCTTTCTCATCTATTTGAATAGCTCCTGATGAACAGTTCCTTCATGAATCTATCCCACAATGTTAAAATGAAGGACCTACCTTTTCTGGCCATGATAGTAGGTTCAGGGGCTAGCCCAGTTTTCACCATCTGAATCACTTGTCCCTTAAAGGCACATTCACCACACACCATTCATACACACAGTTTATTATTATTATCGATTCCTTGCCTACATGAGGCCTGGGTTAGGTTGGACTCTAGAATACTTAAGAAGAGTCTCTTGATGACTGGTAAACAAAGAAATGAGCAAAGTGGCTTACATTGTAGGAGCGGGGATGTCTCTGTTTCCACTGCACCAGGAGCAGCTGGGCCACCACCAAGGTAGCGATAAGGATGAGGACCATTTCAGCATGCATGGCTTCGTGGCCGCGATGCTTGGCATGCATGCGTGCGTGCTCAACCCTGAAAGCCAAACAGATGCAGTGAGCTAGGTCAGGGATGGTGTGGTGATAAAGGGGCAGTGCTTTCCAGGGATACCTACTGGTCTATAGCTCAGAACACACTGTTTTAAAAAATAATAAAAATTTTATTTTTAGCTGCACATGGTCTCTGTTGCTGCATGTGGGCTCTCCTTAGCTGTGGTGAGAGGGGGCTACTCTCCAGTTGCAGTGCGCAGGCTTCAGTAGCTGTGGGGCACAGGCTTAGTTATTCTGAGGCATGCGGAATCTTCTTAGACCAGGGATTGAACCTGTGTCTCCTGCATTGGCAGGCAGATTCTTAACCACTGGACCACAAAGGAAGTCCAGAACATATTCTTAAACTGTACAAATTAGGGGCTAGAAGGACACATGCCTTAGAAGACAGGAATTCTGAGACAGAACAGGAGTTCTAGGGGCTCCAGTCACCAAGGTTAGGTATGGGGTTAAAGGTTGGTGGTCTGCTCCCCACCCCTAATGGTAGCAACAGTGGATTCCTTTCTATTTTGGTCCTATTTCAACCTGTCACAGGAAGGAGAAAGTAACCGAGAAAGAAGATCACAGCCATAAAGGCTCATACTCTTATTCAATGATATTTATGACACCAATAAAGGAGTAATATTGCAAATGTGTGCTAATTTCAAGGTTAAAGTCTTGCTTTATTTGTCCTACCCTCTCTGTCAGGATCAGAGATCCTTAAGACTAAAGCCTGAAAAATCTGAACTGCTTCAGCTTTATACTACTTCACTATCAGTGTCCAGAGGTAAATAGTCTCTTCATGGGCTCAAGGACAGAAAAGCTAGAAACTCTTATTTAATCCAAGGCTGGCATTCTCTTGTCTTGAGGATTGGCAGAGAGTGATTCCCTTGGCCAATACAGGCAAAAAGTTTCCTCTGAGAACAGAAAAGTCAATCCTACCATTCTGGGTCAGAGTCAGTTAACGGAGAGGAATAAAGGAATTAGAAAACTGAATACAAATGTAACCTGTGGTCAGGAGTTTTGGTGCAAGTTCTTCATGGTGGTGATGGTGGGGGTTTAGTCGCTCTGTTGTGTCCAACTCTGTGACCCCATGGACTGTAGCCTGCCAGGCTTCTCTGTCCATAGTATTCTCCTGGCAAGGACACTGGAGTGGGTTGCCATTTCCATCTCCACCCAGCAAGTTCTCCATACCAGAGAGTATCAGGGAGAAAGGGAAAGGACACATAAATAGTATGTATCTTCATGGAATTCCCAAGGGCAATGAGAGACTAAACAAGAACCACCAGTGGGATGCATTATAGACAGATAAATCATAAAGAAATATAGCAAAAAGTTAGTTGTAGATTCTAGGTGGTAGGTACAAGGGTGTTCACTGTACAATTCTTTCAACTTTTCTGTACAGGAGATTTTTCATAATATAATAAAACATTAGGTGGGAAGATTTGGTAGGCAGCCAAATGTCAGCCAGCCAGGCAGCCACAGTACCTAAGGGTTAATCTTACATAAATTGTTATCCTAGGTGGGAGAATCTGACAAAATATATTAATACAGGGAGAAGTCAGAAACTTAGGTTCAGAAACACCTATGTGATCTTAGCCAAGAGAATGTACATCTCTTCACCACAATTTCTTCATCTATCAAAAGGAGTCTATATCTTTTCTGCCTCCCTCATAGGATTATTTGTTGCCCAAACTAAAAGGGCAATGGATATTTAAAAACCTATGGGCTGTGGGGAGTTATAAAGACAATAAAAGATAAGTTTCCTATTTTCAGACAGTATATAACTGATTGAATGTGTACAAGAAATCAAAGAAAGGATTGAGAAAAAATAGAAGTCATCTAGCTCAAATTTGCAATCCTGTGTTGGAATACCTCCATTGGCTGAGAATATATGTCTCTTAAAGTAACCTATTTAGAACCAGCAGTGTCTGACACATTTTTAGTACTCATATGTGCCTATGAAGGAGTAAAATTCTAATGCTTTAAGAAGCAGGAAGCTCAGTATCTCACAATATATGATTTTTTTTTTTTTTTTTAGTATTTATTTATCTGCCCCAGATCTTAGATGTGGCATGTGAGAACTAATTCCCTCATCACGGATTGAACCTGGGTCTCCTACATTGGGAGTATGAAGCCTTAGTCAATGGACCACCAGGGAAGTTCCAATATACACGATTATTTTAATGATGTTTCTGATAATGAGATAAAATCTATCTTACTACAGCATCAATCCTTCAGACTTAATTCTATGCTCTGGAACATATCCACTCTCTCTTTCCCAATGCTGCCCCTTCAAATATTTGTCATAGTATTATTAAAAAAAACAAAAAACAAAACCAGGCTTCCCTGGTGGTTCAGTGGTAAAGAATCCACCTCCTAATGCAGGAGAAACAGGTTCAATCTCTGATCTGGGAAGATCCCGGATGCCACGAAGCAACTAAGCCTGTCCACAACTACTAAGCCTGCACTCTAGAGTCCCAGAGCTGCAACTACTGAAGTCCATGGCCTAGAGCCATGCTTCGCAACAAGTGAAGCCACTGCAAACTAGAAAGTAGTCCCTGCTTGCTGGAACGAGAGAAAAGGCCCTTGCAGCAAAGAAGACCCAGCACAACCAAAAATAAATATGAATAAATAATTTTGTTTTAATTCCTTAAAAAAAAAATCCTGTTCTTACCACCATTTTCCTGGGCCCTTTTAGGCTAACAGTTCTAAATCTTTTAAACATGCATATAACATAATGTGAAGACCATTAATTCTGAATGCCTTCTAGATGTATTTAGCTAAAGATCTTTTAATGTGTAGTATTTACAATACAATCAGTGTGGACTCAGCAAAATAGAACACAGTACTACTGTTACTTCCCTTAAGGCAGATAGCATACTTTCAATGAACACGTTCCAAAATGTGGAATATTTTGGTAGCTCAGGTATAGAACTGGCGCATATTACACTTAAAGTCACCTAAAATCTTGTCATTTGAGTCACTATCTTTGCCATTCTATATTTTTATCATCAATAGTTTTCCTCTAAATGAAGTGCTTTTTTCTCACTATTAAAACTTCACTGGGTTGATTTCAGCTCATTGGTCAGCTACCTTGTGAAGTTTGAGGGATAAGCACTCTTGAAACTCATTTACTGAGGAGAAATAATGACAATAAGATATTTGTTGACTCACTCTGGTTACAAAGCAAGTTAGTAGCAGATGTGAGATCAGAAGATACATCTCCCATTTTCTCAAACAGAGCTCTCTGCCCTGGTTCCCAGATAATGATGATGCTAATGATGATAACCATCCTCAAAACAGGTAACACTTACTGGAAGTTTACCACATGCCAGGCACTGTTCTAAGAATTTCACAATTATTAATGTTCACAACAACTCTATTATGGATACTGTAGTTTTCCTCATTTTACAAATTGGACAAACTAAGGTAATATGAAGTAAACTTGCCCAAGATCACATCACTAGGAAATGGCAGAAGTAGTATTCAAACCCAGATGGATGGTTTGGTGCAATTATCTATTTACTCCTAAGGATTGAGGGAGCTACCCAGGAGTGATTCAAATACTGGGAAAGATCTCAAATGACCTGTCCTCCTCGTCACAGGTCACTGCCTCCTGCAGACAAGGAAGCAAAAAGGGCAGGTATCCAACTCTATCAGTAGGATTAATCTATGGTTCCCACCATGAGGGGCCCGTTCTGTCACACTTACTTCCATTGCTCCTCTGGAGAGAGTTCTGACATATCCACCTGTAGAAAGACACCACCATAAACATCCATTACTGTCTTAGAACTGTTCCTGCCCAACATACAGGGATCACACATTTGCTAGCGTTAAAAGTATGAATCAGGATTTGTGGGATATGAAGCTCGATAAAATATTCTGTCATATAACACCATCTGACTCTAATTGGCCTCCTTAGACTAAGCATCAGTCCCTGTTCTGCTGTCAGTGGTATGACCTTCCAACCGCAAAGCTCCAGTTCTATTTGTTAGTCTTACCCTTTTATAGCAGGATTTCTTAAACCTGGACACTAGTGATAGTCTGGGACTGGTTAATTCTCTGGGTTGTTTGGGAAGGGGGTGTTTTGTAGATTGTATAATGTATAGGCATCCCTGGCCTCTACCCATAGGTGCCAGTAGCATCTTCACAGATACAACAACCAAAAAAGTCTACAGATATTATCAACTGTCCCTTGGGGGATGAAAAACTGCCCCCAGGTGAAAAACCACTGCTCTAGAATAACACTAGAAAAGTGGTGGGATTGCATCACTGACTCAATGGATATGAGTTTGAACAAACTCCAGGAGATGGTGAAGGACAGGGAAGCCTGGCATGCTGCAGTCCATGGGGTCACAAAGAGTCGGACACAACAGAGCGAATGAACAACAGAATAATACTAAATTCTTTGAGTTCAGAACTGAAGTCTTCTACTCCCTTGTAGCCATATGGAAGAAAACCCAAACCTCAGGACATAAGTCACTCAATATGTTCTTACATTGAACTGAGCTGAAAATGCCTTTTTTTTCCCTCTTTTTTTCTTTCAGGGGAAAGCGTGAACGCAGTCCCCCACTACCACAAATTATGCAGTCGAGTTTCCCACATTTGGGGAAATCGCAGAGGTCAGCACATCCGGAGTGCAATGGATAAGCCTCGCCCTGGGAAAACCACCTTTGTGATCATGGTATCTCCCCTGCCAGGTAAGTATTGAAAATGCTTTTTGATGTAGAGAAGAAAAGCCCTCATAAACACTCAGAGGAATCAATAAACATATATTCCTTTAGCACTTATGAAGTTCAAGACCCAGTTTCCCACTGTTCCTCTGATAACTTCAGAAAAGTACCTTAAGTGGAATGTTTGAAGTAAAATGGGCAGAACTCCACTCTGCTACTAAGTAAATTGGTACATATTTACCATGCATCTTTTACGTGTGTGCACTGGGAATGTTCACCATTGCTTAAGGAGGGGTTTCTGGTTTCTACATATCCCATCTAGGGAAGGAAGGAAAGGGAGGAAAGAAAGGAAAGGGAGAAAAAGAAAAAGGGGAGGGATAGGACGGTAGGGAGAACAGGGGAAGAGAGAGAGGAAGAGAGAAACAATATCCCAAGGCTTCCCATAGCCAACAAAGGTAATGAAATCAACCACCCCCTTGTCCTACTTTACACTGTCTCACAGAATTTATTCAAGTGACCTGACTCAGCCCTTCATCTCCCTGAAAGGTCAGAGGTCCTCTCCAAGAGAGGACAAGTAGATGTAGGAAATGGAAAGGCCCAGCTGGGTGGCACCTGAGCAGACAATTTAGAACCACAGTCTTACATTATCTTAGATATGCTTTCCAAGTGATCTAACTGCTGCTTAAATCCAGGGCCAGGGCCAGGGTGACATAAGCAAGGCATCGAGGACTCAAAATTTACAGAGGCACACATTTTCAGGTACTGACCCTGCACTTGCATGACCTTAAGGGTGAGTGCCTCCTTCAAGTCTGTGCCCTGCACTTTGTATGCTTCACCCTAGGCCAAGTCCTGCTTATGTTTCTCTTGCTCCCATTCTAGATAATCTCACAGAGCTAAGGAGAATACACTGCTTTTGTGTCTTTCAAGAACAGCAGAGCTGAGCATATATTAAACACTCAATGAGAACTTATGGAATTGAACAGAATTCCTTCCAAGAGGAATAATAAGTAAGTATGCTGACAAACCAGCATCCTACCTGGAGATGCTTAAATGAGGATGTAAACAAACACTTGAAAAATACCTAATGAGCATCTGGGAAATAAGTATTTGTTTTCTGGAGGCACCTAGAAATCATGCTTTAAAAAACTGCATGTCAAGCAACAAATGCTGGAGAGGGTGTGGAGAAAAGGTAACTCTCTTACACTGTTGGTGGGAATGCAAACTAGTACAGCCACTATGGAGAACAGTGTGGAGATTCCTTAAAAAACTGGAAATACAACTGCCATATGACACAGCAATCCTACTCCTGGGCATACACACCGAGGAAACCAGATCTGAAAGAGACACGTACACCCCAATGTTCATCACAGCACTGTTTATAATAGCCAGGACATGGAAGCAACCTAGATGCCCATCAGCAGACGAATGGATAAGGAAGCTGTGGTACATATACACCATGGAATATTACTCAGCCATTAAAAAGAATTCATTTGAATCAGTTCTAATGAGATGGATGAAACTGGAGCCCATTATACAGAGTGAAATAAGCCAGAAAGATAAAGACCAATACACTATACTAACGCATATATATGGAATTTTAAAAGATGGTAACGATAACCCTATATGCAAAACAGAAAAAGAGACACAGATGTACAGAACAGACTTTTGGACTCTGTGGGAGAAGGCGGGACTGGGATGTTCTGAGAGAATAGCATTGAAACAAGTATACTATCAAGGGTGAAACAGATCGCCAGCCCAGGTTGGATGCATGAGACAAGTGCTCAGGGCTGGTGCACTGGGAAGACCCAGAGGGATGGGGTGGGGAGGGAGGCGGGAGGGGGGATCGGGATGGCGAACACATGTAAATCCATGGTTGATACATGTCAATGTATGGCAAAAACCACTACAATATTGTAAAGTAATTAGCCTCCAACTAATAAAAATAAATGATAAAAAACAAAATAAATAAAAAAAATAAAAAATAAATAACTGCATGTCAAAACAAAACAACACAACACAACTACATGTTCAAAAAAGCAAGACAAGTCTGTTGAATGGAAAACAAGGAAGATCCAGAGAACCGGGCCAGGCATGGGGACACCTCTCTGTGAGACAGTGGTCAAGCATGCTACTGTTTGTGCCTTAAAGTATCTCTCACTGGAAAATAGATTGTCTTCTGACTTCATTGTGGGGCTGTGAGAATATACTAGTATTATATTGCAAATGATTTCACTGCCTTTCCTCCTAGGAGCGTATGTGCTCAGTTGCTAAGTCATGTCCAACTCTTTGCGACCCCATGGACTGTAGCCCATCACAGTCCTCTGTCCATGGAATTTTCCAGGCAAGAATACAGAAGTGAGTTGCCATGCCCTTCTCAAGGGAATCTTCCCAACTTAGGGATCGAACTTTAATCTCCTGAGTGTATTTTACAAAGTACTTGGAGAGGCCAGGGAACTGAATGTTGGTGAAGCACAGGGCAGTGATGCTTTCAGGGCCTCAGGGAAAGCTCAGAAGGGCAAGCTCTTAAGCTGAGACTAGACCTGGTGCTTAAAGGACCATTTAGCATTTCGTGGAGTAGTACGAGTACTGGAGTGGAGTAATGCTAAGAGTCAAGAAATGATGTGGCTTTAATATTTCCATCCTGAACCAAAAGATTTTAAAGATTATATCCAAACCAGTCATCCAGCTCAAGTGGAAAAACAAGGAAAGCTATAAGCTATATCTGTAAGTAAGCTGTACCCTAGAAATACATTTGCATTTTTCCCCTAACTAATGAGTTTATTCATCTGGGGCTAAGCATTAAGTCATTCATGTCCCCTGTCCAGGCTCAGGTAGCTAATTAGGCAGGCTCTCAGGGTAGGACTGATAGGCCCATATTCCACTCCTAAGACTCATACACAGAATGTCTTTTTGACAATCAATCACTACTCTCCTAGGATTTCACAAAGTTTCTAGTTATGTAAATCTACCAAAGTCCAGATTTGAAAGAAGTTAAACCAAAAATGTCAGGCAGAAGACAAGATAAAATTTCACAAAAATGAAAAAGGATCTGCAGTTGACTGATATATTTTCTCAGGTGCAAAACACAGCTGGATCCACCAGTGTAATCCCACAAGCAGGCCTCTGTCCCCCACAAATACTGATACTCTGGGGTCTCTTGAGTCTTTACACAGACCAATTAGTTTGTCCCTTCAGCCCTTCTCTTCTACCAAACCACATTCTCCCTTCCTGCAAAATGTTAGCCAAATCCTCCTGGATCCAGAAAGGCCTATTAGACTGACCCCACTCACTGAAGGGGAAAAAAAAAATCTTCACTGCTTTGAGCATGAGCCACAGTCCAGAAGCATCAGCACCCTGAGAGCTTAAAAACAGAGGCTTCAGAATCCATCCCAGACCTCCTGGATCAGAAGTTGCATTTAATAAGATACCCGGGTAATTCACATGCACATAAAAGCACTGCTATTGCATTCCAGCACTCACATTCAGTCTGTTCTACAGTCACACACCTCCACGCACCTAAACTGCTTTTGTTAACAGCTTTTCTGAGATCTAATTCACATAGCATATAATTCACCCATTTAAAATGTGCTAGTCACTGTTTTCAGTATATGCAGAGTTGTGCTACCATTACTGCTATTTAAATTTAGAACGTTTTTACCATTCTCAAAATGAAACCATATACCAGTCAGCCATCACTCTGCAACATCCCTCAGCCCAAGAAACCACTAATTTAATTTAATTTCGATCTCTATCTACACATTTGCCTATTCTAGGCATTTCATTTCATCACATTCATATACATATACATTCATTACATTCATTCATTACATTTCATATAAATAAGATTTGACAGTATGTGGTCTTTAGGGAATGGCTTCTTTCGCTTAGCATATTTTCAGTGTTGCTACAGATATTATAGTCATTCCTTTTTACTGCCAAATAATACTATATTCTATGGATATACAATATTTTCTTTGCCCATTCATCAGCTGATGGACATTTGCCCTGTTTACAGCTTTGTGCTATTATAAATAATGCTGTTATGAACATTCACTTACAAGTTTTTATACAGACATGATTTCATTTCGCTTGAGCATTATTTAGTAGTGGAACTGTCTGGTTATATGGTAACTCTATGCCTAACCTTTGGAAGAACTGCCACCCTGTTTTCCACAGCAGTTGCACCATTTTACATGCCCACCAGCAGTGCATGAGAGTTCCAATTCCTCCACATCATTGACAACACTTGGTATTATCTTTTTGGTAAAAAGCATCCCACTGGGTGTGAAATGGTAGATTAATGTGATTTTGATTTTGCATTCCTCTGATGTATAACGACATTGAGCACCTTGTCATATGACTATCAGCCATTCATGTATCTTCTTTGGAGAAAAGTTTATCCAGATTCTTCATCCACTCCTTAAAAATAGACTTTTCCCCCAGCAGTTTTAGGTTCACAAACTTCCCTGGTGGCTCAGACAGTAAAGAGTCTGCCTACAATGCAGGAGCTGCTGCTGCTGCTGCGTCACCTCAGTCGTGTCCGACTCTGCGACCCCATAGACGGCAGCCCACCAGGCTCCTCCGTCCCTGGGATTCTCCAGGCAAGAACACTGGAGGGGGTTGCCATTTCCTTCTCCAATGCATCAAAGTGAAAAGTGAAAGGGAAGTCGCTCAGTCGTGTCCAACTCTTAGTGACCCCATGGACTGCAGCCTACCAGGCTCTTCCGTCCATGGGATTCTCCAGGCAAGGGTACTGGAGTGGGGTGCCATTGTCTTCCAGGTTCAACCCCTGGGTCAGGAAGATCTCCTGGAGAAGGAAATGGCAACCCACTCCAGCATCTTGCCTGGAAAATCCCATGGATGGAGGAGTCTGGTAGGCTATAGTCCATGGGGTCACAAAGAGTCAGACACAACTGAGCGACTTCACTTTTAGGTTCACAACAAAACTGAGTGGGAAGCAGAATTTTCCATATGCTCCCTGCTCCTCAATATGCACAGCCTCCCCCACCAACATCCCTCATCAGAGAAGTATCTTTGTGCCAACTGAGGAACCTACATTGACATATCACCCAAAGTCCATAGTTTAACTCAGAGTTCACTACTGATGTACATTCTATAGGCTAGGACAAACATAACATTCTTATGGACACGTATCCATAAACAAGAGTATCATGAAGAGTAGTCTTACGGACCTAAAAATTCTCTGTGCTCCTCTTATTCATCCCTCCATCCTCCCTAATCCCTAGCAACCACTACTCTTTTTACCATCTCCATAGTATCACCTTTTCCATAAAGTTGAAATCATGTAGTACATAGCCTTTTCACATTGGCTTCTTTCACTTAGTAACATGCATTTAATATTCCTCCATGTATTTTCATGGTTTAAGAGCTCATTTCTGTTTTTAGTACTGAATAAAATTCCACTGCCTAGAAGTACCACAGTTTATTTATCCATTCGCCTACTAAGACACTATGTGTGTGCTGAGTCACTCAGTCATGCCCGACTCTGCAACCCCCGGAACTACAGCTTGCCATGCTCCTCTGTCCATGGAATTTTCCAGGCAAGAATACTGGAATGGGCTGTCATTTCCTACTCCAGGGGATCTTCCCAATGTAGGGATTGAATATGTGTCTCTTTGTCTCCTGCACTGTCAGGCAGATTCTTTACCACTGGGCCACCTGGGAAGCAAAAGACATCTTGGTTGCTTCCAAATTTTGGCAATTACGAATTAAGCTGCTATAAAGATGTGTGTACAAGTTTCTGTATGAACATACATTTTCAGCTCCTTTGGGGATATACTAAGGAGCACAACTCCTGGATATGGTATGGTAATAGTTAAGTTTAGTTTTGCAAGAAACCGCCAATCTACCTTCCAAAGTTTGATGGAAGATATTATCTTGCATTCCCACCAGAAATGAATGACAGTTCCCGTTGCTCCACATTCTCCCAGTATTTGGTAGTGTCACTGTCTCAGATTCTGATGATTCTAGTAGGTGTGTAGTGGTATCTCATGCTGTTTTAATTTGAATTTCGCTGACTACATGAGGTGGGACATCTTTCATACGCTTATTTTCTATCTATATATCTTCTTTGGTGGGCAGTATGTTAAAGTCTCTAGATTACTTTTTAAACAGGTTTTCTTCTTATTACTGAGTTGAAACAGTTCTTTGTATATTTTGGATAATGGTCCTTTATTTCTTTGTCTATTTATTTATGGCTGTTTCAGGTCTTAGTTGTGGCATGTGGGATCCTGGGCTTCCCAGGTGGCTCAGTGGTAAAGAATCTGCCTGCCAATGCAGGAGATGCAAGAGACATGGGTTCAATCCCTGGGTTGGGAAGATCCCCTGGAAGAGTAAATGACAACCCACTCGAGTATTTCTTGCCTGGAAAACTCCACGGACAGAGCAGCCTGGTGGGCCACAGTCCATGGGGTCATAAAGGATCGGACACAACTGCAAACACACACACACGTGGCATCTCAGTTCCCCAACCAGAGATTTAACCTGCATGCTCTGCACTGGAGGGTGGATTCTTAACCATTGAACCACCAGGGAAGTCCCTGACAATCTTTTTTCCTGACAATCTCTTGTAATTGATGCATTTAAACAACTAATGTTCAAAGTGATTATTGATACAGTTGGATTAATATTTACTATATTTGTTACTGTTTTCCATGTGTTGCCCTTATCTGTTTCTATTTTTGTCTTCTTTTTCTGCCTTTTGTAGTTTTAACTGGAAATATTATATGATTACATTTCCTTTCCTTTCTTAGCTTATCAATTATACCTTTTTTTTTGACCACACTGTGCAGTCTGTGGGATCTTAGTTCCCCAACCAGGGATTAAACCTGGGCCATCAGCAGTGAGAGCACAGAGTTGTGACCACTGGACCACCATGGAATTCCCTACACTTTTTACTTCTTTGAGGTTGCTCTAGAATTTGCAGTATACATAAATACTAAAATCTACTTTCAAATAATACTGTATCACGTGACATAGTGTGATACCTTATAACAACAAAACAATCTTAATTCCTCCTCTCATCCTTTGTATCACTGCTGTCATTCATTTCACTTATCCATAAATACACATACATACACAAGCATATGCAGTCAAATGTAGTGTCGGTATTACAGCTTTCAAAAAACTATTCACTGTTATATCAATCAACAACTTGTAAACTAAAAGAGCAACTACAAAATTCCTATAGCTTATATATTTAATGGTGAAAGACTGAATGCTTTTCCCCTAAGATCAGAAATAATGTCAGGATGTCCACCCTCACCACTACTATTCAACATACACTGAAGTTTCTGGCCAGCAAAATAAAGTGATAAAAGGTACAGATTAGAAAGAAATAAAACTGTCCTTATTTGCAGATGACATGATGGCCTACACAGAAAATCCCAAAGAATCTATGAAAAAAAATTCTAAAATAACAGCGTTCAGCAAGGTGGCAGAATATAAACATACACACAAAAGTTATATTTCTATATTAGCAAAGAACATGTGGAAAATGACATTTAAGATACAATAAAATTTACAATTAAAAGAAGAATTAGCAAAATAAATGTTTTTTCAGTCTACTTTCACTTACTCCCTTTCCAATGCTTTTCCTTTGTTTAGGTAGATCTGAGGTTCTGACCGCTCTTATTTTCCTCTCTCTAAACAACGTTTAATATTTCTTGAAAGACAAGCTTCCGTATGTGCTCAGTCATGTCTGACCCTTTGCCACACTGTGGACGGTAGCCCGCCAGGCTCCTCTGCCCATGGGACTTTCCAGGCAAGAATACCGGAGTGGGTTGCCACTTCCTTCTCCAGGCTACCTTCCTGATGCAGGGATCAAACCCGAGTCTCTTGAATCTCGGCACTGGCAGGTGGATTCTTTACCACTAGTGCCACCGGAAGCAAGACAGCCTACTAGCAACAAATTTGCTCTATTTTTGACTGTCTTTTTAAATTTTTTTATTTGGGTCTTTGTTGCTGCATACAGGCTTTCTCTAGTTCCAGTGAGCTGGGGCTACTCTAGTTGTGGTGCACAGGCTTCTTAATGTGGATGCTTCTCTTGTGAAACATGGGCTCAAAAGTCGTGGTGCACCAGCTTAGCTGCTCCCCGGCATGTGGAATCTTCCCAGACCAGGGATTGAATCTGTGTCCCGTGCACTGGCAGGTGGATTCTTAACCGCTGGACCATCAGGGAGATCCTATTTCTCCTCTTTTGAAGGCTGATTTTCAGGATACAGAAATCTAGGCTGATGGGGGTTTGTCTTTGCTCTTCTATAGGTAAAGTGTTTTCTCTGCTGGCTTCTTTCAGAATTTTTTTGTCTCTGATTTTCTATGATTTGAAAAATGATATGCCTAGTGGCGGCGGAGTGTGGGGGCAGAGGGGGAGGCACAGTGTTAGCATTTATCCTGCTTGGTGTTTTCTGAACTTCCTGCATCAGTGGTTTGGTGTCTGACATTAACTTGGGAAGATTCTCAGTCATTATTGATTAAAATATTTCTTTTGTTTCTCTCCTCCTCCTCCTGGTATTCCCATGATGCATCTGTCTCTTGCCTATTCAGGTCACTATAACAAAGTATCATTGACTAGGTGGCTTATAAACAACAAACATTGACTTCTCACATTTCTGAAGGGTGAAAATCCAGGATCAAGCACAAGCTGGAAGGGGTTAGGAAACTCTGAAGGGCCTCTTTTGTAAGGGCACAGATTTCAATTATGAGGGTTCTGCCTTCAGGACCTAATCACTTCCTAAAAGCCCCATCTCCTAACACCAATACCTTTAGGATTAGGATTTCAATATATGAATTTATGGGGAACACAAACATTCAGACCATAACAGCACACCCTTACTTTTGTAGTTGTCCCACCGTTCTTGGATATTGTTTTTTTCAAGTCTTTTTTTAAAAATTTTTTTAACTTTTATAAATTTCTACTGAAATATTCTCAAGCTCGGAGATTCTTTCTTTGGCCTTATCTAGTCTATTGATAAGCCCATCAAAGGCATTTTTCATTTCTGTCACGTTGTTTTCGATCTCTAAACATTTCTTTTTGATTCCTTCTTAGAATTTAAATTTATCTGCGTATAATGCCCAGTTGTTCTTGCATGTTGTCTAGTTTATCCATTTGAGCATTACTTAGCACAGTAATCAAAATTATTTTAAATTCCTGGTCTAGTAATCCCAACATCCCTGCCAGTGAAGTGAAGTCGCTTAGTCGTGTCCAACTCTTTGCAACCCCATGGACTGTAGCCCACCAGGCTCCTCAGTCCATGGAATTTTCCAGGCAAGAGTACTGGAGTGGGTTGCCATTTCCTTCTCCAGGGAATCTTCCCAACCCAGGGATCGAACCCGGGTCTGCCGCACTGCAAGCAGATGCTTTACCATCTGAGCCACCAGGGGTATATATATGCCTGCCAAAAATGGGTCTAATTCTGATACTTGGTCTGTCTCTTCAAAGTGTGTATTTTGCCTTTTAGTATACCTTGCAATTCTTTGATAGCTGGGTATGATATACCAGGTAAAAGGAATTTCTATAAATAGGGCTTTAGTACAGTGGTGGTAGGATGCTGGGGAGGAGCAGCCTTCTAGAGTTCTATGACTGGGTTTCAGTCTTTTAGTGAGTCTGTGCCTCTGGAATGTGAACTTCACAAGCGCTTGGCAGTGCCTCACCCACCCCTCTTAGGTGGGACACAATGGCTTAAGAGGACTGGAGTTGGGGATTTCCCTTATCCAACATGAAAAGCTAGAACTGGTTAGAGATGGGTATTTTCTTTCCCCTAGATCAGTCAGGCTGTGATAAAACCCCAAAAGGTTAGACTATAGTTAAACAGTTTCCCCTGATGGCAGATCTTAAGAACAGAATGCTCTGTAGTATTTTTAAAAGGTTCTTTCCCTGCCCTGCCACCCACAAAAGCACAAAGGGATTTTTCTCAGTACTCAATGTGAGAACCTGCCAGATACCTGGAAGGTCATTGTGGGGGCCCTGAATAACTATGAGTACCTGTGGAGTTTTTAACTTTGAGTTGTCCACACTGAGCCTCCAGCAATTTATTACAATCCAGGTTTCCCTGCTCCAATACTGGTTCCCACAGAGGTTTCTGCTTCTGTAAGTTGTGATTCAGGCCAGCAGTTTGTCTTCGTCCTATGACCTCACTTTTTTAAAGATCTAAGAATTGTTGATTTTTCAGTTTTTTCAGCTTTTTACTTGTTCTTAGGACAGAATAGTGATTTCCAAGCTTCTTACATGCCATATTGGAACCCTTCTGTCCATTTTTTAAAAGTAGGTTATTTATATTTTTATTGTTGAGTTATAAATGGTTTTTTTTATATATTCAGGATATAAAGTCTCTGATATATGACCTGCAAGTATTTTCTCTCATTCTGTGCCATGCTCAGTTGCTCAGTCGTGTCCGACTCTTTGCGACCCCATGGACTGTAGCCCGCCAGGCTCCTCTGTCCATGGAATTCGCCAGGCAAGAATAATGGAGAGGGTTGCCATGCCCTCCTCCAGGAGATCTTCCCAACCCAGGGATCGAACCCAGGTCTCATGCACTGCAGGCGGATTCTTTACCATCTGAGCCACCAGGTAAGTCCCCTTCTCCCATTCCGTGGGTTGCCTTTTTACTTTTTCTGGTGTTGTCCTTTGCAATACAAAAGTTTTTCATTTTAATGAAGTACAATTTCCTTTTGGTTTCACTGCTTTTGCTTTTGGTGTCATATCTAAGAAACTACTGTCTAATTTGATAGTGATTTATGACTAGCTTTTCTTCTAAGAGTTCTGTATTATTAGTTATTACATTTAGGTCATTTGTATGCCCCCCCCTCATTGGCCTGTTTTGAGTCAATTTTTTTATATGGTGCGATGGAGGGGGTCCAACTTCATTCTTCTGCCTGTGGCTATCTAGCTGTCTCAGCATGACTTGCTAAAAAGATTATTCATTTCCCCTGTGAACCTGACTGTACACACTGGCTCTTAATTCAACTCTCTAAGATGGTGCAACACCCTTGATTCCCACATTATTTTCTTAAGTGTCCACATAGCTCTATGTATTTTGCTGACAGAACCTCTGAAAAGATAGCTGGAAATACATAATACCATATATACAATACAAGACCTTTTAGAACTAACACCAAAAAAAAATGTCCTTTTCATTATAGGGGACTGGAATGCAAAAGTAGGAAGTCAAGAAACATCTGGAGTAAGAGGCAAATTTGGCCTTGGAGTACAGAATAAAGCAGGGCAATGGCTAATACAGTTTTGCCAAGAGAACACACTGGTCATAGCAAACACCCTCTTCCAACAACACAAGAGAAGACTCCACACATGGACATCACCAGATGGCCAACACCAAAATCAGATTGATTATATTCTTTGCAGCCAAAGATGGAGAAGCTCTATACAGTCAGCAAAAACAAGACCGGGAGCTGACTGTGGCTCAGATCACGAACTCCTTATTGCCAAATTCAGACTTAAATTGAAGAAAGTGGGGGAAAACCACTAGCCCAATCAGGTATGGGCTAAATCAAATCCCTTATGATTATACAATGGAAGTGAGAAATAGATTTAAGGGACTAGATCTGATAAGAGTGCCTGATGAACTATGGATGGAGGTTTGTGACACTGTACAGGAGACAGGGATCAAGACCATCCCCAAGAAAAAGAAATGCAAAAAAGCAAAACGGCTGTCTGAGGAGGCCTTACAAAGAGCTGTGAAAAGAAGAGAAGCAAAAAGCAAAGGAGAAAAGGAAAGATATACCTATTTGAATGCAGAGTTCCAAAGAATAGCAAGGAGACAAGAAAGCTTTCCTCAGCGATCAGTGCAAAGAAATAGAGGAAAACAACCGAGTGGGAAAGACGAGAGATCTCTTCAAGAAAATCAGAAATACCAAGGGAATATTCTATGCAAAGATGGGCTCAATAAAGGACAGAAATGGTAGGGACCTAACAGAAGCAGAAGATATTAAGAAGAGGGGGCAAGAATACACAGAAGAACTATACAAAAAAGATCTTCATGACCCAGATAATCACAATGGTGTGATCACTCACCTAGAGCCAGACATCCTGGAATGTGAAGTCAAGTGGGCCTTAGGAAGCATCACTACAGACAAAACTAGTGGAGGTGATGGAATTCCAGTTGAGCTGTTTCAAATCCTGAAAGATGATGCTGTGAAAGTGCTGCACTCAATATGCCAGCAAATTTGGAAAACTCAGCAGTGGCCACAGGACTGGAAAAGGTCAGTTTTACTCCAATCCTAAAGATGGGCAATGCCAAAGAATGCTCAAACTATTGCACAATTGTACCCATCTCACAGGCTAATAAAGTAATGCTCAAAATTCTCCAAGCCAGACTTCAACAGTACGTGAACCGTGAACTTCCAGATGTTCAAGCTGGTTTTAGAAAAGGCAGAGGAACCAGAGATCAAATTGCCAACATCCTCTGAATCATCAAAAAAGCAAGAGAGTTCCAGAAAAACATCTATTTCTCCTTTATTGACTATGTTAAAGCCTTTGACTGTGTGGATCATAATAAACTGTGGAAAATTCTGAAAGAGATGGGAATACCAGACCACCTGACCTGCCTCTTGAGAAACCTGTATGCAGGTCAGGAAGCAACAGTTAGAACTGGACATGGAACAACAGACTGGTTCCAAATAGGAAAAGGAGTATACTGTCAAGGCTGTATATTGTCACCCTGTTTATTTAACTTATATGCAGAGTACATCATGAGAAACGTTGGGCTGGAGGAAGCACAAGCTGGAATCAACATTGCCAGGAGAAATATAAATAACCTCAGATATGCAGATGACACCACCTTTATGGCAGAAAGTGAAGAAGAACTAAAGAGCCTCTTGATGAAAGTGAAAGAGGAGAGTGAAAAAGTTGGCTTAAAGCTCAACATTCAGAAAACTAAGATCATGGCATCCAGTCCCATTACTTCACGGCAAATAGATGGGGAAACAGTGGCTGACTTTATTTTGGGGGGCTCCAAAATCACTGCAGATAGTGATTGCAGACATGAAATTAAAAGATGCTTACTCCTTGGAAGGAAAGTTATGACCAATCTTGACAGCATATTAAAAAGCAGAGACATTACTTTGTCAACAAAGGTCTGTCTAGTCAAGGCTATGGTTTTTCCAGTAGTCATGTATGGACATGAGAGTTGGACTGTAAAGAAAGCTGATCACCAAAGGATTGATGCTTTTGAACTGTGGTGTTGGAGAACTCTTGAAGAGTCCCTTGGACTGCAAAGAGATCCAACCAGTCCATCCTAAAGGAGATCAGTCCTGGGTGTTCATTAGAAGGACTGATGTTGAAGCTGAAACTTCAATACTTTGGCCACCTGATGTGAAGAGCTGACTCATTTGAAAAGACCCTGATGCTGGGAAAGATTGAGGGCAGGAGGAGAAGGGGATGACAGAGGATGAGATGGGTGGATGGCATCACCGACTCAACAGACATGAGTTTGGGTAAACTATAGGGAGGCCTGGCATGCTGCGATTCATGGGGTTGCAAAGAGTCGGACACGACTGAGCGACTGAACTGAAAGAATATATGTAAAGCATACTATAGAGAAAGAAAAGAAAGCCTCTGACGCTATCTGTGAAGTCTGATACATTTATTCATTTACTCAACTCTCATTTAAAGCACTCCTGTACTAAATGTGTAGGTTCTGGGCTAGGCATGGAGATACAAAGATGCACCAGACATTTTTTCCTGCCCTTGCAAAGACATGTAAAAAATAAAACAATTAGGCTGTTTTAAAAGCATGAATTTACTCAGTAGACGGAGCACAACTCTCCATTTTACAAAACACACAGATGAGGTATAAAGGAGAAAATCACTCACTAGAGATGACATTATGGGGGACAGGGACAGGAGTGATGGGGAAAGAATCACAGACCTTAAGGAAGAAAACAGAGTCAAAGCTTCGGGCCTCAAATGGCCAAGCCAATGACCAGCCACAAGGTCATGCGAGGGCCACATTATGACTTTCATGAGCCCTAGGTACTTTCGCCTTTGTGGAACTCTTCCTACATTAAAAATATATATATTAGGGACTTCCCTGGTGGTCCAGTGGTTAAGAATCTGCCTGCCAATGCAGGAAACCTAGGTTCAATTCCTGCTCTGCAGAGATTACACATGCCAAGGGGCAACTAAGTCCATGCATCTAAACTACTGAGGCTGTGTGCTGCAACTACTGAAGCCCACACTCTGGAGCCTGTGCTCTGCAACAAGAAGCCACTACACTGAGAAGCCCATGCACTGCAACTAGAGAGCAGTGCCCACTTGCTGCAACTAGAGAAAGCCCACGCACAGCAATGAAGACCCAGAGCAGCCAAAAAATAAATAAAAATAAAAAATCGTTAAAGTATTTAAAAAAATATTTTATAACTGCATTAATATAAAGATGTACAATCCAAGGTGGATTATATCCATTTTTCTCTTCTGATTAAAAGAAATTAAGACATTTTTATGGGCCACTGGGCACTGTGCCTACTGGGTAAGTCAGCCCTGAATCCTGCTGTCTCTCCACAGCTATGCACCAAGAATTCTCTCCCAGGCTGCCAAGTCACATTGCTCTGCTGCTTCCAAGATTCTGTCCTCTACTGGGTTTAACTGATCAAGTGGCTGAATCTTATACCATCTAAATCCACAAAATAAGGTAACCTCATTTTCTACTCATATAAGCACTATAAGGCTACTGGACAGTCATTTGCCAATAATGTGTATTCTGTGTTTAAGGAAGGTTTAGATATATTCAAGAGTGATCAATCCCAAACAAAGCAACAGACATGTCATGACCTACAAACGGCAAAGTTATAGGAAGCATGTGCTTGGCATCTTGGGGACAGTCAAAAAGTTATCTGTTCACCTGCTCATTCATTCAAGCACAAGACAGTCATAAAACAAAGTCTCTTCCCTTATAAAACCATCTAAGGAAGAAGACAGATAATAAATATGCAAGTAAACATATATTTATAATATGAAATAATTTCTGGTAGCAATGTTATGAAGAAAAATAAAGCAGAGTGAGAGAAGAAAGAATGAAAAAGTAGGCTATCATGTGGCTACATGCAGACAGTCTGGTTTCCCCAAACAGGTTTCCAACAAAAGGAGAACATGGGCAGGTTGGATAGTAAAACTAGCCCATGCGGAATGTCTTATTTCCTTGGCTTTTACCTTATTCCCACTTTTTACCCCAAGAAATTGCTCCAGAGCAACAACTACCTTCCTCAGGGATAAGAAAAAGTTGTAAGTCCTCATTTGGCATAGCTATTTACTTGCTATATGTCAACGAACAAAGCACTTCTTTCCATGCCTCAGTTTCCCCAAATATAAAACAAGGAGGTGGGCTTAAGTGATTTTCAAGGTCCATTAAAGGTAAAATACTGTAATAATTCATGCCAAATCTAACTCCAAAGCTTTGGAGTCAGCTATAATACTCCGGCTTTCTAGACTGCCACAGTTTCCTTAGTTACCACAGAAGTAAAGCAAATGCCTCTAGTGTGGTGAGATGTGATATAAGAGGATGCTACCAAATTAAGTCAATGAAAATTTACCAAGCAACGACCATATGCAAACATCAGAAATATCCATCACTTGGAGGATGGCCTCTTGCCCTGGCTTCAAGTACTTGCTAAATGCAAAGGGCCCTAAAGTCTGGAACCCCATCCACCAGGACAACCTGGCACTTCAGAGGTCTCAACTGATCCTTTTGAGAGGGTAACAGGCAGGAAGGCCAGGGGTCTCCAAATGGAGGAAAGAGGCTGTAAGCGCCAGACATTTTTATCTCTCTTAAACGGCAGGAAGAAACAAACCAGCGATCTGTTTTTCCTTCTCTATACAAATTTAAAAGGTTTCTCTTAACATTCTGTGTTGCCATGACACCTGGTCTCACCTAAAGCTAACTACTCTCAAACTTTGAGTTAACCAATACATTTCTTTTTCGTATGGAAATGTTGTCTTAAGCTATGTTAATGAACCCCAGACTCTATCTTCAAGTTGGTTCTGCCAAACGGCCTAACTTACTTACTCAGGTATTGTTCCCCTAATCTATGTAAACGGAACTATTTGTTGGTATTCTGCCCTTCTACAAGATTCAAGTCAATCGTTTTATGGCCTGGGATGAATTATCTGGTGCCATTCTAAATTTTATGACATTCCTTTCATTTCATTAACAGACTGTGAGTGACTATATAACATACGGCTAAAGACTAGGAGGGGGGTACTCTTTTGCCCCCTTCTGATGCCTATGTCAGAAGCTTTCTCTATACTTTAATAAAACTTTATTACACAAAAGCTCTGAGCGATCCAGCCTCGTCTCTGGCCCCGGATTGAATTCGTCTCCTCCGGAGGCCAAGAATCCCGCGTCTTATCGTTCAGCAACAACCTTTCACTTTCAAGTCAGAGACTGAGCAACCATGCAGCCAGACATCACTCTTCCACAAACCATTAGCGATGACTAAGTTCAACCTTTGCCCTTGCAGTAGTCACAGTCCAAAGGGTAGGGGGGAGACAGACTATTAAACGTAATATGACAAGGATAACCACTGACACATAAACAAAATGCTGTGTAAGCCCAGAGAAAGAAGAGATTAGCTAGTTTCTGAAAGAATGAATGAATACAGCAAAACCATCAGGCTAGCTGCCTCTGTCTTGTGGGGAAAGATACCACAGTCTGCTGCGTGATTAGGATAACATGTGAAGTCCAAAGTTTCACGGCCTACCTATATTTGTAGCTCCCACTTTCCTTCTTGTTCACATTCTTCTCCAACTCCTTAGCCCTAGCAAGAATTCAAGGCCAATTAATTAAAGTGCAATTACCTTACTTTTCAGACCTCATAAATCATCTGAGGACCATGAAGACACTGGTTATGCTTAGTCAAACTGTAAAGCCTGCCATGGACAGCACACTGTGGGCAGTGGAGGGAGAGTAGACACTGGCTGTAGTAACTGCTGTGGCTGCTGTCCGCCCACCACTCCTACCCCTCCTACTATCACCAGAAAAGCACATCCTCCAGGCCAGCTGAACTGGAAAGCTTTTTTAAAGACACTTTTCAAATTTCTACAGAAGTAGAAGGAATATTTAATGACCTCTCTCACATTCAACAATCATCAAATTTGGGGGCATTTAATGTTCACTTCCTGGGTTCTTCAATTCCTACCTCATAAAATTTCTATTTCTCCAACTGGCTTCTTCTCCACCTGGTCCTCCTCTCTTTCCTACCTGCACTCCAGCTTTCCATACACTCTACTTTTCTACCCATCCTTAAAGACCAACCCAGATGTCACCTCTTCCAGGAGCCCTTCCAGAACAGAACTATGAAACTCCTAAAGCCCATGTGTCTGGAATATCCACGTGCTGATCACATCCACCCACCTATGAAATCTCCCTCCAGATTTTCACTGCCACACCTCCTTGGTCCAGACTTTATCTTGTGCTCTCTCCTAGACGTGCAGTCACTTTCGAGGTGATCTCTCTGCCAGAACAGAAGCAACCACAGTGATCTTTATCAGATACCATCCGACTGCATCAGCCCCCTACTCTGACAAACTATGACAATTTTCTACTGCCTTTGGATTAAGGTCCAAACTCCTTTGTATGACACACAAGGTACTTCATAATCTGGTACAAGGTCAAAGTGAAAGGTGAAGTCGCTCAGTTGTGTCCGACTCTTTGCAACCCCATGGACTATAGTCTACCAGGCTCCTCCATCCATGGGATTTTCCAGGCAAGAGTACTACCAGCTACTTATCTCAACACCTCCAACAAATGGCCTTTTACTCCAGCCTCACTCAACCACCTACCACTCTAACGTGCTCCTCCCTTTCTCTCCCTCAGTGCTTTGGATGTTGCTGTCTTCTCTTCCTAGAATTCTTTCCTGACCTGCACTCTCTATTTCTATTCCTTAAGATGCAGCTCAAATATTACCTCCTTTGTGACACATTCTCCAACTTTATTCAATCACAGACCCATTCAACAACTGTTAACTGATCATGCTATGCTCTAGACAGGGAATACAATAATAAATAAATAAAAACTCTCACTCTCAAGGAGCTTAGAGTCTAGTAGATCTCCTCAGGCAGAGTAGTTCCCTTCCTCCTCTGTTCTTCTGCAGAAATTTACAATTTGCACAAATCTCTAAGGTCACATTTATTACATTTAATATAATACTTGTTTCTGAGTCTGTTTTTATCTCTAGACTCTAATCATCTTGAGGTCAAGGGTCTTTTACTTTTAAGACTTTATTGAGGCATAGCATCCATCTCAGGTGGACAATTCTTTGACTGTTCATATATTTATAGAGTTGTACAGCCATCTTATTTTAAATCATTTCCATCACACTATAAAGAAAGCTCAAAGCTCACTGGCCAACTCCCCATTCCTGTCCCTAGACCTAAGCAACCCCTAATTTACTTTATATCTCTATAGATTTGTCTGTTCTGGATCCTTCATATAAATGAAGTCACACAACATGCTGTCTTTACTGACTGGCTTCTTTTATGTAGCATAACACGAGGCATAATGTTTTCAAGGATTATCCATGTATCATGATTCAGCATGTATCAGTAGTTCACTCCTTTTTCGTGACAGGTAATCTTCCACTGTATGGATATACATTTTATATATCCATTTACTGGTTAATAGACATTTGAGCTGTCTACTTTTTGGCTATTATAATACTGCTATGAACATTTGTATGTAAGTTTCTATGGAGACATATGTTTTTATTTCTCAAGTATATATCTAGAGTGGAATTATTGGGTCATATGGCAACTCTATGCTTAACCTTTTGAGGTACTGCCAAACTGTTTTCCACAGCAACTGTACCATTTTACATTTCCACTAGCAGTGCATGAGAAGTCCAATTTTTCTACATCCACAACACCTGTTATTACATCTTTTTGATTATAGCATCATATTGGGTATGAAGTGGTATCGTAGTTTGGATTTGCATTTCTCTGGTGGCTAATGATGTTCAACATCTTTTCAAGTGCTTATTGGCCATTTGTGTATTTTCTTTTGAAAAAGGTCTAGTCAGATCATTTGTTCATATTTTACCAGATTATTTACCTTTTTCTTATTAAGTGGTAAGAGCTCATTACATATCCCAAATATAAATCCCTCATCAGAAATATGGTTTACAAATATTTTCTCCCATGTAGCAATCCAAAGTGGTCTGATAATCATCTGAATCTTACTCATTTTCACATTTCAAAGAACTAGCACATAATCTGACACATTGCACATGTTCAGTAAATGTTAGGTGGACATTACTGCTTTTAATTGCTTTGAAGACAAGAATAATGCCTTACTTGTTCAGCATCTCCCTCACATGTCATACCTAGCACTAGACATAAAGCACATGCTTTGGAAATACACAGAGGCTGAGTAAATCTCACATGAACAAAACAGTGGGAATGATGTTGCAGAAGAATCCAGAGGAACTGGGAAAGCCACCTGAAACCAAAAGAACTTATTTACATTGGCTACTACCAGTTACCCCTGAGACCGCTGCTGCTCCCTGAGAGTAAGAAGTAACTTCTCTGTAAGCCATTCTTACAGTGGCCCACACTAAGAAGTAGTCATCAAAATGTTCCATTACTTAGAAAACCAGCCACCCTCCCTTCATTCCCTTAGCTAGTGACAGATAGCAAGCACAGGATAGCACTAATTGAGATGTTGGCTCTGCTTGAAATGTCCTTTCTTCTCCTTAAGGAGGTCAAACTTGACCTAAAGAGACAGCCTGGTATCTGGATCACATCAGAGATGCACAGCTGGCAAAGGTGCTCCATCCTTTGTGGGTTTTAAGTTAGAAAAGTGACTCTTCCTCTTAAACACTATCATGAAATCCTTCATGATCAACAGCCAATAGTAAATACTGAATACTTTCCAAACTTGACACAGCATACACATAGGACTGAAGGAAGCTTTGGGAAGAAGGAAAAACTGAAGAACATGGTTGGTTCTACCAGAAGGCCTACAGCAGTGGGGCAGGAAATGTCTCTATCATCTCTTCCTATTCTTCAAGCTACAAACATAATCCAGGTCCTTCAACCTCATGCCTTTCTTGCCAGTCACTGTGTCACTCAAGTTCAAAATCTTCTGGTTTCCTAATACTGCCCGTAAGAGAAAGTAAGAACTCCCCAGTAGGCTCTACACAGTGCCCTCCAAGAAAGCACTGTGAGCGAGCTCCTGTGACCACACACGGCCATGATCTGCCCCAGACTGCCTTCCAGTTTTACCCTCCTCTGCTCCCCCACACCTCTGGCATTTAACACGTGCTCCTCTGCACTATACGTAATACACCAGAAAGCACATGCACTTTGAAATTAGATAAATCTGGAAGTACTACTTGCCTGGATTAAGGTATGTCTTCCCTGCCTCTTTAATCCCTTCTCCATTTCTGTCCCCCCCCGAGTAATCTTTCTAGAATGTAGATCTGATCCACGGCACTCACCTAAGTGCTTAAAGTTCTTCCACAGTTAATCACCCACTACACATAAAAATCCAAACTCCTCAGTGATCTCACACCCACCTCCCTTTCCAGTCCCCCTACTTTCTCATCACACCCCACCTTCTACTCAAGATGCTCCAGTGACACTAAACCTTACACAATACCCTGGCCGTGCTGTTCTCTCCCTCTCACCTCCCATCTTGCTCATGTTGCTCCTTCTGCCTAGAGGGTCTTTCCCTTCTTTCCTTGGCTGATTAACCTCTGGTCATTTTTTCCACACCAGCTGAAGTGCCACTTCTCTGGGGAGCCTCTCTTGATCTCTTGCCCCCCACTTTCTGTGCTCACAGACAGCTCTGTGAATCTCTGTATTACAGCAGTTGTTACATCTGCTTATTTGACTAACTCTTCCACTGGACTATGAGCAGCCTGAGAGCAGAGGTCTTCATTATCCTTCACAGCTAAGATAGTGCCGTGATAAATGCTCAGTGCATGCTTGATGAATGGATGCAGGAATAAACAGGATTCTCCCACCATACACACCAGGCTGGCATAACAAACAACTTTATTATGACTTTAAGCCGACAACACTGACTCAGAGTGTCTCCCTGACCTGTCTCAGTAACAACTGTGTGGTAGAGACAGGATAAAAAGGCAGATCTTCAGAGTCTCAGACCAACGTCCAGAACCCTCCTCCCACTCTACATTCGTATTTCCAACTACCTAATTAACACCACCGCTTAGATGTTTACATAGCTATCTCAAACTTAGCATAGACAAACACAAGTTTTCTGTATTTCCTTCTCCTCACCCCAACAAAAATTTCTCCTAGTCTGTCCTATCGGTACACAGTAACATCAGCCATGGTGTTGCCAACTACTCAAGTGAAAGCAAAACAAACTCAAAAAACCTGAAAGTCAAGCTTGATTATTTTCATTCCCTTACGTCCCATATCCAATCCACCAGCAAGTCCTGTAGGCTCTATTTCATTCTAATTTCATCTTGCCATCTCTGCCACCCTACTCACACTCCCCCTCGCCCCCAACAACAAAACTGTCATTTCTCACTCAGACTACTGCAACAGACTCTTAACTGCCCTCAAGTGCTCCCCTACAATCCATTCTCCTCAAAGCAGCCAGAAAGATCTTTTTAAAAAATGCAAATCAGTTCACCTCACTCCTATTTTAAAAACCATCCAAAATCTTCATTGTACTCTCAATAAAATTCAACACATTCAGCAGCCTTACATATCTGACTGCCAAACTCCTTGACTTCATACGGTACTATTTTTCTCTTGCTCACTGTAACTCAGCCCCACTGGTCTTCTTTGGTCCCAAGACATGCGTAACCCGTTGCCACCAATTTGTAGTTGCTTCTCCCTTGACTTGACACAGTATGCTTCTGAATCTTCAAGCTGCTAAGTCTTCTTCATTCAGGTCTCAGTTTAAATATCACCTCCTCAGAGGCATTCCATAAACCTCCCCATTGAAAGTAGCATCTCTTCTCGAGTCATTCTCCATCCTTTTCTCAGAGTACTTAACACCATTTGAAGTTATCCTGCTAGTTACTTATTCATTATCTGTGTTTCCCCTATTAGAAAGTAATCTTCACAAGAGCAAGGACCTTCACTGTCTTGTTCACTGCTGAATTACCGGGACCTAGACAAATTCCTGACATCCTGAAGTTGCAAGTATTTGAATCAGAATGAATAAATAATATAGATTACATATTTAATAAACACTTGACGAATGTGTGAGTGAATGAATTAAGGAATGGAATGGAAAAGGCAAAAAATAATAAGTGCACTCTATTTAATATTTTTATCACTGCTCACTTTTCTCCATCGTGCCTTTGGTTTTGCTCAGATCCCCACAATCTCTTGGACTACTGTAGTGTTCCCAACTAATTTCTTCTCCTTTCCCCAAGCTGATCTTTCCAAAACTTCCACCCATCTCCAGATTTGATCATTCTGAGACATAGATCTGAGTGTGTTATAAGTTCAAGCCTCTTAGCATGTTGTTAAAAAGTCCATGCCAACATTACCACTCACTGCTATCCCCCTACATTTAACCTATATTCCACTAATACAGGAATTCTTACAGTTCCCAGAATATTCTATGCTGAATAGAAGAGAATATTCTAACGCCTCCAAGCCTTTGCATATCTTTTCATTTTGCTGGACCACTCCTCCCTTTCTCACAGATTATCTACTGAACTCAATCCTCAAGAACCATCTCAAGCATCCTCTGTTAAGTCTTTAATGATTCCCTCAAGCAATTAGTCACTCTCCTTTGTCACAACAGTACATAACACACACTTGCACTACACTGCAATCATTTGTTTCCATGTCTGTCTTCCTCTATGTGACCATTAGCCCCCTGAAAGCAGGAGTTGTCTTCATGTTTGTCTAGTCCCCAGCACTGTTAACTGGCATATTGAAGCACTCAATAATTGCTGACTGAAGGAATGAGTGGATATGTCTTAATTCCTCAACTTGGCATTTAAAGTCAACCTCATACTGGCTCCAACCTATGCTTCTCCATTTAGTACTTAGTCCTCCCTTACTTGCTGATCCCCAAACACATTTACTTTCTCATATTTACTTGGGACCTTTATTCCTAATGCTCTCTCTAGTGAAACTTAAATCATCCATTAAGGCCCAGCTCAGGTGGCTCCTTCTCCATGAAGTCTTTCCTAACCATTTTGATAAGAAGAGATTTACTTCCCCAACAGCACTTTGTTTTTTCTACTGATGAGGTATTTAGAACTTATTTTATAATTATAGCCTTTCCAACTGAACTACATGTGCTACTTTTCTAACTGAACTATGAAAGCTCTATGAAGGCATGAAACATGAATTAGTATATTTCCTCTCAAGTACCTAACACAGTGCCTTGCACAAAGCAAGCAGGTATCACTAAATGTTTTATTAGTGGAGAAAAGTATGTTTAAGAGTATGCTTAGAGTTAATATGCCTCCACTCCTTCACATACATGCTTCTACCTTGGTATAAATTAGTCTCCTGACCATATGATAAACTATTATTCTTGCTTTAAGAATGAGCCCAACATCATATCCTCTCTGAAGTCTTCCCTAACCCTCCCAAATACACTTTCACACTTTGCCATGTACCTGTGGTACCTGTACATGACTTCACTCATCACACTACATTGTCATTATCACTTAGGAGGTCCCTCTACCTATTAGACCATGAACTCTTGAAGCACAGAGTCTCTTTAAACATTTACGGGGTTCTTTTTGTTTGGTGGTTTTCTTTTTGGCCACAACGTGCAGCATGCAGGATCTTAGTTCCTCGACCAAGGATCAAACCTGTGCTCCCTGCAGTGGAAGAGTGGAGTGTTTACCACTGGACCGCCAAGGAAGTCCCTCTTTAATCATTTATGAATTCCCAACACAAAATAAACTATCTGGCAAAATTAAACACTCAATAAATATACAGTGAATTTTGAAAACAGTAAATTCATATTATAGAGTATACCAGCAATAGAGATCATGGCATCACATTGCTGGGTTCAAATCCCAGTTCTCCTTACAAGCTATCCACCTCTGAGTAAGTTACTTGGCAATGCCTCAGTTTTTACTCATCTGGGAAGTGAAGACAATAATACTATTAAAAGAGAATTAAAACAGCTAATGCATGTAAAATGCTTGGTATAATGCCTGCCAGGCAGCATGCACTAAAAAAGTTAGCTATTGTTTGTTATCTTTAAGAGCTAAATGACAGGAAGCTTAATGACAGGCTCAGCAAGAGGGCAGGCTCAATCCTATGGGCAAATGGGGAGTAGAACACCCCTGGAGACGTCCTCAGTAACAGACACACTCAGTTACTGGGAACATCCTACTGGGAAGGGGGAAGGAGGGCAGAGGGAACAGACCATGGCAGGGTTATACTCTCTGCCTCCAGCTTCCCCTTTCCCCACTGGTTCACTCTAGTTGCTCAGGGCCAAAAGCCCCATAGCCATAATTCAACATCCTCTTGGGATAGCTGCACTTTACAGGGAACTAATGAGTTTATGTTTACCTACAGATTTTCCTCTGAGGAGCAGAGAGATAAATGACTTCAAGGGAAAACACAAAGAAATAAAATACAGAAGAAGGATGACACTGGGTGGATTATCCTGGGTTGACTTCCACAGAGTAAGCTTTTAGGCCAAATAGCCCCAGGTGAACTCAACCTAATTAACCCCAGGTGAACTGAACCTAAATTCGTCAGAGGATTCTCTGGCAGGGCATGTGCCTCCATCATGGGTCAAAGATGCAAAGAAGTAGGATCTAGGAAAAGAGGACTAAAAAGATGAAGCTGCAGAAATAAGAATTCTAGCCCAATCTGAAGAATACTGCAACAGAGAAATCAAAGAAGGAAGAGGTTGACCAAAAAATGATAAACTCCCTTTCACTGTTATTTAGTCAAGCTAAGTTGTGTCCAACTCTTTTGCAAGCCCACAGACTGTAGCCCGCCAGGGTCCTCTGTCCATGGGATTTCCTAGGCAAGAACACTGAAGTGGGCAGCCATTTCCTCCTCCAGGGGATCTTCTCCATCCAGGTCTCCTGCATTGGCAGGCGGATTCTTTGTGTTTAAACACAGACTAGGTGACCACTTGCAGGGAGTGTTTGGCATGGGTCAACGGATTAGATTTAAGATACTTCAATGAGCATCTACTCTATGATAACTATTGTGAAAGATTAGGTGCTGGGAACACAGAGGTGAAAAATAATATGGTCTGTCCCCTCAGTAAGTCCAATGCTCAGTGGGGGAGACAAACAATACAACAGGGTAAGTGCTGATAGATGTCTACACAGGGTACTGTGGGGGCAAAAAGCAGGTCCTCAGATTCTGTGCTTATGACTCACTGGTGAGGAGTAATATGGCATTAATTAACATTGGAAAAGCAGTTTATAAGCAAATAGTACTGTCAGGCACTACTGTATTATTGCCAGGCCAGTGTGTCAGTTAATCTTTGCAATTTAGTCAACACTTCCTTAAACCTGAGTAGAATCCACATCTACAAACATTCTCATTTATTCAACAAACATAATCAATGTCTGCTATTGCCAAGCACTGGGTAAGGCAGAGGAATGCAGAGATGAGAAAGACAGTTCCTGCATTCAAAAAATAAGAACATTCCTCTTCATCTTTCTTATTCTCTCTCCGACCTTCCCTTATTGACCAGCATGTGTATGTGCTCCATTGTGCCTGATTATTTGTGACCCATGGACTATAGCCCACCAGGCTCCTCTGCCCATGGAATTTTCCAGGCAAGAATACTGGAGTGGGTTGCCATTTCCTGCTCCAGGGGATCTTCCAGACCCAGGGATCGAACCCGTGTCTCTTGCATCTTCCACATTTCCCTCACAGGCAGGCAGATTCTTTATCATTGTACTGCCTGGGAAGCTCTTTATTGACCAGAGGACACTTTAAATTCCTTCTGGAAGTAGATGAGTTATTAAGTAACAGGTTAATTGCAAAAACAAAGAGTGACCTGGGGGGGTGGGGGGTGGAAGGTTTGTAACGGGAAATCAAACAGGAAAAACTGTCTGTAGACATGCAGACAGGGTGTCTGTCGGAGTACGAGACTGACTGCACAGAAAGTCAAAGGTTATGGTATTGGAGGTTATATGTAGGCCTTTTTGTCTACATCTTTCCTATCACCATTTTTTCTACTCTTATCCTAAGATTATTAGCACAGATTATTAATAATAATTATACCTTCATTTGGCCATTCTCTACCGTTTACTGAGTACCCAACAGGAATTATAGGACTCACAAAGCAAAGTAAAATACGGGGATCCAAGACTTTCAAAGCTGCAGGAGACCTCTAAAAGTCATGTGGTCCAAACCTCTCATCTCAAAGATGAAGAATTAAGGTGTGGAATCTTTCACGAGCTCTTATCTTCAGACACTTATTGAGTCATACTCTATGCCAGGCACCAAGGATATAAAGATGGATAGGAAAACAGCGACAGACTTTATTTTCTTGGGCTTCAAAATCACTGCAGATGGTGACTGCAGCCATGAAATTAAAAGATGCTTGCTCTTTGGAAGAAAAGCTATGACAAAGCTAGACAGTATACTAAAAAGCAGAGACATCACTTTGCCAACAAAGGTCCATATAGTCAAAACTATGGTTTTTCCAGTAGTCCTGTATGGATGTGAAAGTCGGACCAGTAAGAAGGCTGGGCACCAAAGAATTGATGCTTTCGAACTGTGGTGCTGGAGAAGACTCTTGAGAGTCTCTTGCATGGCAAGGAGATCAAACCAGTCAATGCTAAAGGAAATCAACTCTGAATATACACTGCAAGGACTGATGCTGAACCTCCAAATACTTTGGCCACCTGATGCCAAGAGCTGACTCATTGGAAAACACTCGGATACTGGGAAAGATTGAAGGCAGGAGGAGAAGCAGATAACAGAAGAGGAGATGGTTGGATGGCATCACCAACTCAATGGAGATGAGTCTGAGAAAACTCCAGGAGATGGTGAAGAATGGGGGAAGCCTGGAGCGCTGCAGACCATGGAGTCACAAAGAGTCGGACACAACTGAGCAACAAAAAGTACTTTCTTTCAAAGAGAACTCAGTCTCAAAGAGTGTGACCCCAGTCAAATCACCTCTGTAAATGAAGTCCCACACTTACACAGTAGAAATGTCTAGCATAGGACAGCATGGGAAGTTATAGTACTCATATTGCCCAGAGTGGTTAAGAGCACAGATACTGGAGTCATCTTGGATTTGAACCCTACCTCTGTCACTTACCATCTGTCCAAATTAGGCAAGTTACTTAAATTCTCTGTGCCTGTTTCCACATCTGTAGAATGGATATAGCCATAATAATATCTATCTTGCAAAGTTGTGGTATGAAATTAGACAATGCATAGAACACTTGGCACAGGAACTGGCACACAGTAAGTACTGTATCATTTTGCCTTCAGCACTCTCCTGCTGAGCCCTGGCCTTAGAATCCTTCTCAACACAGTCTTCTGAACATCTATTATCATTTGGCTGTCTCTGAGATAAAACAAAATCTGCTCTTCCAAGTCTAAAACCTAGGTCTATCATTTATAACTAGTTTTTTTTTTTTTTTTGCACACTACATTATGCTACTACTCATTTTAGAAGTCTTTAAAAAAAAAATCTGAAGATACATGGTCAGATAGCCAAGATTAAACTTCAGTCACATATGCCTCAATCCTTCAACAAGCTCTTGACTTTAACTAAGAATCCCTAGAGAAGAAAATCCCTGGAAACAAGGAGTATTTATCAAATGTCTACAGGGAGAAACCCATGGGAGGGAAAACAAAAAACAAAACAAACAGTCCAAGACTACTACTTTGAAAAAGCAAGAGATGGGAACATCTACAGTTTGCCTGAGAAAAGAAGATATGATACAGATTGCCACTTCCTCCTTGATGTACCTATGGCACCTACTCCACTGACACAACACCTGTGACACAAATTTGTACTTATCACTCTCCACCCAGGCTAGTCTGTGACCTCCTTGAAGGCAGTTATCACACATTATCCATCAAGATATGATCAACCATAGCACAGTACCTGGAACAATTAATCAAAAAGTTTGATGAATTGATAAATGAACACAGAAAAACCATGAAAGAAAAGGAAAGAAGGTATTTGTGTAGATCAGACTAGTTCTACAAGACAAGAGCGCCTTGGGCTTGGACCTTAAATACACATAGGATTTGGAAAGATACAGGGAGAAAGGGAAGGTACACCAGGCAGACAGGACAGCACAAACAAAGGCCTGGCAGTAATCAGAAACATGGTACACAGGATGTTAGAGCTTTAGTCATGATCTAGTCCAACAGTTCAATTCTCACAGGGATGCTGTGAACATTCAAGTAATAAAAAAGCACACACTACTAAGGAGAGGAGTATATTACCACTATTCAAAAATAATAACTGTCGAACACTGTTAGGTGCCTGCTTTATGTCAGGCCCCATACCGAGTAAAGGGACTGTGACCATGAGCAAGATAGACCTGGACTCTGCTCTTGGGCAGCCAACAATCTAGTGGGGAAGACAGGCAGTTAAAATAATGCTTGGTAGAGGTGGGGTAGAGGAAGTACAGGGAGGCTGAAGGAACATAAAATAGGGTCAGTCACCCAATCAGTGGGCAGTAAGAGAAAGCTCCCTGGTTTTTAAAGTGTGGTTTGAGACACTCAATGGGTTCTGAGTACCTTCAAGGACTACGAGTCTTCAAAGTGAGATTTTTTTTTTTTAAACAAAGTGTTTCATGACTAAGGTTTAAAAACCCCTGATCTAATCCAATCTTTTCTTTTAACAAGAATAAATCAGGGCCCAGAAGAGGTAAATGACGCACTAAAGGCAACAGTAAGTTAGCTGTAGGCTGCTTTGAACTTGAGCTGGAAGCTACTCACTGATCTGCATGATATCACATCATTTTGGCAGATGAACAACTACTGGGAGCAGACACATCCAGAATTCACAGGAACTATCCAGGCAGGCAGGCTGGCCCCAACAGGATGTTGAAGTGCTTTTTTAGCTTAGGTCCCAAGCCAGGTCTCTGTGCCAAGATGGTGCCTCCAATTCCTCTAATGGCTGGCACACTACCCCTTCAAGAAGGAACTCACAGGCTCCAGGAGTAAGTCAGCTTCCGGGCCTCCAAGCTGGTACCCATGCTTTATCCTCCCCAACACTCTTAAGCACCCTATGGTGTTTAGCAAGTGAAAGAACTTAGCCATTCATCACAGCCTGCCTGTTTAACACCTAGCCTGAGCTGGCTAGACCCATAGCTCATCTCCCTAACTGCCACTGGGCCGGTCACTTCCCAGGACCAGGGAGGGGCTCAGCAGAATCAAGTTATTGGTAAACTAAAGGATCTGTATAGAAAAACCAATATTCTTTTAGTTAAACCCCACTCTGAACCTCTCAGGAATGAAATGCTGCTTCACATTTTTGTGATGAGTCCTTTGTACATTAAGAAAGGGGTAGTTTACTTTGGTAAGATGAGCCTGGCTTGAGAATGGAACCTAGGTGCTCAGCATAGCATAGTGGTGTAAAACTTAGCTCTGCACAGCAGAGGCAGACCCGGGCTGGAATTTGCACTTCCCCATCATGAACTGTTGGAATCCTGGGAATGCCACTTAGCCTCTCTTGCCTCACTCTCCTCATTTACAAAATGCAGTAAACACCAACTAATTCACAGGGTTGCTGTTAATAATAAATGAGATAATGCAAGCTTTAAACAGGAGCTGGTTTATGATAAGGGCTCAATAAACAGTGGTCTTTTCTACTAGTAGCTCTTTTCCTAAGCCCTCTTTTCTATTCAGGAGAAGCAGTAAGTGAAACCTAAACTACCTTAACTACTATAGAAAGTAATAATGAAAAAGAAAAAAGGAAAGGAAAAGAATATGAATAAACTGATGGCTGCTATTCCAAACTACTTATGCTAAGGACATCTGATACCGGAAAACATAGATCTGATATCCTAAAGAAATCAGAGCATGCAATCTTTCCAAAGAAGTGGCATCTTAGCTAGGTTACCCATTTCTTTTTTATAATCTGAGCCTCACAGTAGTCTCTCTACCAAGCAGAAAGTGTTAAAGGAGAGCAACTATACCACATGCTTCTTTGTAAACCTAACCTTTCATCTTTCAGCTCCAATCCATCTCCATCATAAAGACTTCACTCTCAGCAGATCTGAGTGCCTGTCTCTAGCGCCCCACTGAATCTGTTACTCCCTTCCATTAAAATAAGTATCTAGTATTGCAGTGGGCCATTTGCATGTCTTTTCTCTACATTATAAATTGGTAAAGATCCTGTCTTACTCATCTTTGAATTCCCAGTGCATAATAGAGAGGCAGACTCTCATAATTACAAATTAAAGGATGGATTTCAACTTCTGTTTCACTAGTTAAGGATGCTAAAAAACAGCTGGGAAAGCATTAGCAGAAACTCACTCACAAACTAAGGTCAGCCAGACCATACCTCTGCCTCTCCCCCTCCTTATTTGAGTTTGAAGGGAACACTGTTCCTGCTTCTCAGAGTTACTTTCTTAAACACACAAGGAAAAGGACAGAGCCAGTCCACACAGAATTTCCAGACAGCAGATTATATTATTTCTTAGTAAATGAAACAAGGAACAGAAGTTTCTGGGATGAATGCTAGTGGTTCATATAAAGTTGACTTCTAGGCATGACACTCCCGAAGTATAATTATGATACTAGAAGTGCTTAAAATTTTAAAACAATAAAGGAAATAAGCAAAAATCAAAAATATCTAACTTCAAAACTTTAAGTTCTTTTCTCCTTTGCCAAAACTTTTGTTCTTTATCTCAATGAACCCTGATATATGTAACTGAAATCAGCTCCCCCTGCTCAAAGAAGGCCATGATTAACAAAGCATGTATAATAACCTAAACACATTATTTACTTTTACAAGGCACTTTCAAATATATCTCACTGAACTACAGCCAACCATGATCACAGAAACTTAAAGCTGAAAGGGGCTTGGAAGTCATTTCCACAACTACCCCACTTCACCAACCAAGTGGTATCCAAACACCCCTAGTCTTTATTGACTGAAAGATATGGATCTAAAACGGATCTTTAAAAATCTCTCCCTGCTCTGACCACTTGTCAGTTTCTCAGTCTCCTCTCCCCACCTTAATGTTCCCAATCAGGTAAACCAAAACCTCCAAGTCATCCCACCACCAAACAACAGGCTTTGCTTCTCAAGTCCACTTTTACTCCCTTTCTCTGGGCTTCATCCCCAATCCCCACCCCACACTCCCCACCCAGCCAAGGCCTCTAAGAAACTGACCCCTCAGAGATCCCACTGGTTCCATCCCCAACAATCAAACCCCTTTCTCCTATTCCTCCCTGCTGTCCATATGCTGTCATGGGCAAGACCACAGGCACCCCTAGCCATGAATGTACCTTTGGCCTCGGAATCTTTTTCCTTTCCTTTCTCACCTTCTCTCTCTGCTTCTCAGCGCTGTCCCTTCATTCCCTTCAAACTCAATGTCTCCTTCCTCCTAGTGATTTCCTTCAAGGACCACTGGTCACTGAATACACCCGTTGTTAAATGCCTGTTACGTAGGTAAAAGAGACATACACCCTCAACAGCTCACTCTCAAAATACTCATAAGTCTAATTGGAAAGAGGGAAAGGGAGAAAGAGGGAGAATCACTGATTCGTTAAGACTCGACTCCTCTGAGAAGCCTTCCCTACCCCAAACTGAACTGGTTCCCTCTTCTCAGTGCCACCATTATACCTCCGATGAAAAGACTTCTTGTGAGTCTCCCATCACCATACTTGGGTTCTTCTATGGGAAGGTCCCTAGCACTTACCCCTGAGCTTCGCTCAAAGGTAATACTTAAACGTTTAAGTGAGTGAATGGATAAATTTCTCTATACAATTGTTCATTCACCCATTCGTTCTATCATTCATTGACCAAAACTCTATTGAGCCCACATTATGTACAAAGTTCTAGAATGTAAAGCGCTCTTACATAAAAAATAACTCAAACCTATAATACTAGAAGATAAACACTCTTCCCTGGTCCGCGTCCCCCCGCACCCCCGACTCCAAACCCAGACAGTCCTTTCCTTTCCCTCAGTGAAAACCCGGCTTTCCCTCACAGAAGTCTACGCCCCTCTAACTCAAACCACCTGGCAGCCCTTTAGTCCTCCCCAGGACCTCAGCTAATAATCCTAAATCTTAACACCCCCACCCCTCTGGTTTCTCTCTCTGTCCTCCACCTCCACCCTTGAGGTTGCTGCAAGTCTCCCACCCCATGACTGCCTCCGAGTCCCCGAGTCCTGGGTACCTCAGATTTCCCTCTCCACGCACCCGCTCCACAGTTGGCTCCTTCCCTCTAAGGATCTCGTCTCTCCTAGGACGCCTACTCCCGATACCTCCCCTCCCTTCCCTGCAGTTTCAGGTTGAGTCTTTCTTCTCCTCAACTCTCAACTCTTCCCACCTCATCCAGCTCCCGTTCCCCGGCAGCACCGGCTCCAACCTCCACCTCCACCACTGCCGCCATCTTCACAGCTCTCCCCCTCCGCAGGCCCCGCGCGAGCCAGCTGCTTCCGCCGCTCAACTGCTTCTAGCCAATCGGCTGTACAAGCTTCGGCAGAGGGGGCGGGACACCAAGACAGGCAGAGACCCGAAGGCAACTAAGAGACAGTCTGCTTGCTACCCACTTAAAGGTTAGGGAGGGGTGGATTCCGTGTACTTGTAAGCTTCGGCGGCGGAGGAGGGAACTTGGGAAATGAGAAATTAACCTTGTATTATTTCCAGTACAGATATGTCACCAATTTTCCCCTGTGTAGAACCAAAGAGAAGGGCCCCTAAACTGTCTATTTTGCGACGCTCCCTCAATGGGTAACTCGAGTGAAGCGTGGAGACTAAGGACTACATTTCCCAGAATGTACAGAAACTGACCCGGAAGTTTAAAGTCCGCTCTCTCCGGGAGATTTGCAATGCGTGAAATATACATAAACCACCCGAATGTATTTTTCTGTCTATAGCACGTGTCTTTTTACGTTGGTGGGAGTCAATTTCCGGAAACAGCGGCTTCTTGAGGCCCCAGAACATGTTCCCGGGTTTCGGGAGGCGGAAGAGTGGTGCTTCGGGTCAGAAGGCGGAGGTTAGAGGGCCAAATTGGCGGGAGAACGTTTTTTTTTTTTTTGGTCCAAGATCTAAGGCAGAGGTGGCACTTCGAGGTCCATTATCCCGGGTGAGGGTCATTCGGGTTTTCGATGGGGAGGGGAATGGACAAAAGGGAGGAAGGGTGGCCATAAAGGAAGTGAACAGAACAGCGCATTCCGAGAAGCGGTGGAAGTAGTGGCTTAGGCTCAGGAATCTGAGAGCTGAAGAGTCTTGCGGAGCTTCCACGGCCCCCAAACTGCTTCTTAGGCCCTCACGCCTCCGGATCCACTTCACACATCTTCGAATTCTTTACTGTGCCCACACACTGCGTCTCCAGCTTCTACTCTTACTCCCGTCCTGTACATCTTATTCACTATGCTGCACCCCAGCTTACAGTTTCCTGTTTCATTTCCAGTACCCTGGTTTTTTTTGTACATTGTACATCTGAACCCTACACCTCGCAAGCCTGTGGTCCCTGCTTACACTTCACCCCGCCCCCTGGAGGTCCCGGCTGAATCTACAGCATAGATAGGGCTAGGATGCCTTGTGGGCTCACTTTATTACATTGACCGTCAACTTCATTTGGGACCATCTACATTTATTTAAAATGGGAATTATATTTATTATGTGAAACTGGGTACATAGAATATTATAAACACCGTATACTCACCACCCCCAATTGACGATTGACATCATAATCTATTTGCATACTCATTTTTTAAGAAAGATAATATGAAACAGAAGTGGGATTTATCTGTGCCCTTTACTATCAGATTCATTACCCTTTCATTCTCCCTAGAAGCAAGTCGTATAATTAGCTGTGTATTCTCCCAGTCTGTTGAAAAAAAAAAAACTAGTGTGTATTCAGTGGGCAGTGCAAGTATTGTTTCGTTTCCTTTTGTAAAGAACTTAAATGCTATTTTTCTATGTATAGTTATTTTTTTTGGTAACTTATTCTTTCACTCTATTTTGGGGGGAGGCAGTCTATCCATGTTTACATATATTTACATCTAGTTTATTCCTTTTAACTGTTAATAGTATTCCGTATGATATAGAACATTTCATTCATCCATTCCTCAACTAGTGGACATTAGAGTTTTATGCTTTTTGCTATTAAGAAACAATTGCATGTATCTTTTTGTGCACATGAGCTAGAGCTGCACTGTTTAAGTAAACCAGGACACATGGCTATTCTTGAAATGTAGCTAGTCAGAATTAAGATGTGCTGGAAGTGTTTATGAGAGAGCCCATTTCCCCATATTATTGCCACTCCTTCATATTGTAGACTTTTCTGTTTTTTCCAGTCTTAGAGGAACAGGTATTTGTACTTTGCTTATTATCAGTGAGGCTGAGCACTTTTTTATATGGGGTATTGGTCATTCAGATTTTATCTTATGTGGATTGTATGTTTATATCGTGTCCCCAGTTTTATATTGGAGTGCTTGCCCTTTTCTTGCCGATTTGTAGTATTTAAAATTTAAAAACAACAGCAGTTTGTGGCCCATTATTGGTTGATGAGTTTGTTGTGTTTGCCAGAAACTTCTGTGCAAGTCTGATTGAATTATATTGACTTAAGAAGTACTCTTTTCAATGGCTATTTATTTATGCCTACT